>NC_082644.1:5028484-5343631 GCF_028023285.1 Balaenoptera ricei
TTAAGCAGTGCTTATCTTTTTAAATTGAAGTATGGTTGATTTACCATGTTGTGTTAATGTCAACTGTGCAGCAAAGTGATTCAGTTATATGTATATATACATTCTTTTTCATATTCTTTTTCATTATGGTTTATCACAGGACACTGAATATAGTTCCCTGTGCTCTATGGTAGGACCTTGTTGTTTATCCATCCTATACATAATAATTTGCATCTACTAACCCCAACCTCCCAATCCATCCCTCCCCCACCTGCCCCTCCCCCTTGACAACCAGAAGTCTGTTCTCTGTGTCTGTGAGTCTGTTTCTGTTTTGCAGATAAGTTCATTTGTGTCATATGTTAGATTCCACATGTAAGTGATATCAAATGGTATTTTTCTTTCTCTTTCTGACTTATCTATCTTACCCAATCCAGAAATGGGATATTGTTATAAGGTGATATGAGTCTACTTAATGCTTGAAGGAGTTCATTTAACTAGGATTTTTAAAATAAACACAACAAATGTACTACTTGAAAATAACCATTATTTATTGACTATCTATGTACCAGAAATGATTGTAGATGCTAGAGAGTTATCAGTGGACAGAAAAAGGCAAAGTGATCCCTGCCCTTGACTCTGGGGAATACAGGAAAGAAACACATAAATGTGTAAAAAATATAATATATTTTTTGTTGTTGTTGGATGGTGTTGGGTGCTATGAAAAAAATAATAATGAAGGAGGAAGGGAAGATAAAAATTTCCAAAGGGCCAGGGAGGGACAGTGCATTTTCATCTAGGGTGGTCCAGGAAAGATTAGCTGAGGAGGTGACATCTGTGCAAAAACGATGGGAGACAAGGGGGCCAGCTACATGGCGACTGCAAAATCCTCGAGGTAGGGTGTGCCTGGCACATTCAGGGAAGAACAACAAGGCTGGGCTGTCTGGAGTGGAGTGGTGGGGTGACCGTATGGAAATGTTTGCTCACACATCCCACTGTACGCTAATCATTTGTGTATCTGCTGTCTCCCCTTCCAACTCTGAGTCCTGGGAAAGTACGGTACAGTGTCTGCTGGGTGGAGGGTATTCTCTTGGCTTGAAATGAGACTTGGATCTGGAAAAGGCCAAATCCCAGCGCTCAGTGGAACAGCTAGAGGCAGAGTGATGCCTGACCCCGAGGACTCCGCCTTATGGGGTGGGCACACTGTATCAGTTTCCTGTAGCTGCTGTAACAAATTACCGCACGCTGGGTGGCTTAAAACAACCACAGTTTATGCTCTCACAGTTCTGGAGGGCAGAAGGCTGAAATCAAGGTCTTATTAGCAGGGCGGCCGTCCATCTGAAGGCTGTAGTGGTGAGCCCACTCCTTGCTTCTTCGGGCTTCCGGTTTGTTTCTTCGCATGTGGGCACGTCACTCCAGTCTCTGCTTCCAAGGTCACCTTGACACCTCTCCTTCCCTGTGTGTCTCTCTTCTGTGTGTCTCTATGTTCCAAACTCCCTTTGCCCATCTCTTGTAAGGATACAGGTAATTGCCTTTAGAGCCCATCTGGAGAATCCAGGATAATCTCCTCTCGAGATTTTAGTGGTCACATCTTTTGCCACACAAGGCAGTTTTACTCTTTTACCACATAAGGTAATATTCACAGGTCCTGGTGATTAAGACACAGACATATCTTTCTTTTTTTGCAGGGGGCATCATTTAACCCACAATAAGCATAAATGACAGGGGTCTCTAAGTAGGATTCAATACTGAAATAGGGATCTATCTTGAAAGAACGCCCTCCTGTGAAGTAGGACCTGTGAAGAGATGGACAAGAGAATAGGGCCCTGGTCACCCTGATTGGAGTGGATAAGGCCTTGATTCTCAGATGAGGACTGGCCTACCTTCAGGCAGTTAAAAGGGAAGCTTTGTCAGGCAGCCCGTGCAAACTAGAAGGTGTTAAGATCAGAAGCCGGTAGAGGTGCACAGCTTGTGTCAGTGGCCTTCACACACCACTCCCCAAACTCAGCAGCCTAACTCAGTAAGAACGTGTCCTTCCTCACTGAAGGTTAGTTTATTTTATTAGATTCCTCTTTCATGAACCAACTTTGAACTTTGTTGATTCCATTTTGTCTGTTTTGTGTTTCATTAATTTTACTTCTCATCATGCACAACTTTACACCAATACATTTGAAAGTTCATATGAAATAGACAAATCTTTAGAAGAATACAAGTTGCATGTTGACAAAGAAAGAACTATAAGTTCTAAATAACTCTATAATCGAATTAAATCAATAGTTAAAAATTTTCTTTGAAGAAAATTCTTAGTCTACATGGCATCAGTAACAAATTTTAACTCCTAGGGGCACATGATTCTAAGCTTACACCAACTGTTTTGGAAAATAAGAACGTATGTATACCAACAGTAGTTATACGATTCACATAACCTTGAGATCAAAAACAAATAAGGATAGTACATGAAAATAAATTTACATACAAATTTTACCCATGAACATAGATGCAAAAATGCAAACTTAACTATTAACAAACCGAACTCAACAATGAATAAAAAAAGGTAATATAATCTATCTTGTTACATTAATTGCATGGATTCAAGTTTATTTAAAATTGGTAAATCAGTTAAAATAATATACCATGTTAAATTTGAATGAAATAAAGCACGTTAGCTCAATAGATGTAAACAAAAATTTAAAAAAAAAAAAGAATGTGTCCTTCCTCACTGTGCAGCCCAGAGCGTGACCCTGAGGGTGCTGGCACTCTCCTCCACGCCACTTTTTAAGGACGGAGGCACAGAGACGCTCTGCCACCTTCAAAGCATGATGCCCGAGATCGCCTTCGCCGTCAACATCCAGCTCGTAAATGGAGGCAGAGTCTGGCCGATTCCTCAAGAGATTCCTCAGGACTAGGTGCCTACGTTCCATGGACCAGAACCCAATCACATAGCTAATGGTGGTTAGGAAAATAGGATCGACTAAACTCAAAGGCTGAACAACATGGAGCTGAAAGAGGAACCTGTCTGCTCCAAGCAAAGGTAGATCCTCATCCAGGTCCTGCATGTTTGACCTGAACAATTGCTCCCCTGCCCGTGTTGGTTCACATTTGGCCTTGTTGCTTCCAAGCAGCAGCTTTGATGTGCTTGCTTGCCTAGAGGTCTAAGTGCTCTGCAATCTTCCTCAAGCTTTAGTTATTAAAATGAGATTTTGGGGAACTTCCCTGGTGATCCAATGGTTAAGATTCTGTGCTTCCATTCCAGGGGGCATGAGTTCGATGCCTGGCTGGGGAACTAAGATCACGCATGCCGCATGGCACGGCCAAAAAAAAAAAAAAAAAGATTTTTCTGCTGATCATATGAGCTCACCAGCTGTGTGTGTAGTGGACTGTTGATTTGTTCTTGAACTGTAAGTATTGGCCTAGGGATTCCCTGGTGGCACAGTGGTTAAGAATCCACTTGCCAATGCAGGGGACATGGGTTGGAGCCCTGGCCCGGGAAGATCCCACATGCTGCAGAGCAACTGAGCCTGTGCGCCGCAACTACTGAGCCTGCACTCTAGAGCCCACGAGCCACAACTACTGAGCCTGTGTGCCACAGCTACTGAAGCCTGCGCCCTAGAGCCCATGCTCTGCAACAAGAGAAGCCACCGCAATGAGAAGCCTGCGCACCGCAGCGAAGAGTAGCCCCTGCTCTCTGCAACTAGAGAAAGCCCGTGCACAGCAACGAAGACCAAATGCAGCCAAAAATAAATAAATAAAATAAGAATTGGTCTAAGACTGCAAAAGACCTGTCTACGTGATGCCCTGCAGGGGCCTTGGGCACCTGGCATTTCCCTGACCAAATAGAAAGACCAACTAAAATATGAAAAGTGACGTTTGTAGAATCAATAAGACCAGTTAGGAAGATAGTCCAGTGATACTGTGGGAGATGATGGTCTGAATTAGGACAGGGCGGTGGAAAGGGAGGAAGGGGACAGAGTAGAATAACCTTTAACCCTGAATCAAAGTGTGGAGATCCATCCCACTGAGAACCTAGGGCAAACCAGGTGTCTCAGGCTTCCCTCTTGCTTTCTGACTTGTACGTGGGGAGAATTGAAGAGACAGCCGAAGACTAGGAATACTTATTTTCATTTTGTTATGTTTTCTTTCTGCCAATGTATGTTACCATAGCTTTGTTTTAAGATTGTCTTCTCTGATTAGGGTTGGGCAAAATCCCTTTTGTAGCAACCTGCTTAATTTGCGGCTTCAGTTGTCAACACGGAAGACATACGTTTAAAAAAATCAGTGTGAAAGAAGCATCTTGCTTTTCTTTTCATTGATATAGATGACTAAGGGGAAAAATTCTTGGCTACTTTCACTTAAAAAGAAGTATCCCCTATAGAGAGGTGATCATAACGATTAGTTAGATGAAGAGCAGTATAAAAGTACTTTGGATATACCTCTTAAGAGATAGACTTCCAGTGTTTATGTACTCAGATGCTTTCTTTAACATACACTTTAAAAATTTCTAATTATGAGGCATCTAAAATTTTACAAAGGTAACATCACTGACGCATATGTGCCCGTAACTAAGATTAAACAGATGTTAACGTTACGCTTTATTTACTTCCCATCATTCCTTCATTGAAAGAAATAAAACGTACTCCTGTCAACACCGTCATCCCTCTTCCATTGCTTGATCCCTAGAGGTAAATTTTATGTTAAAATTGCTGCATGCCACACCTAATTACTTTTATATTTTTATTAATCAGGCATTTATTTGATCACCATAATGACTAAATTTTCTGTTTTAAAATGATAAATAGTATGATATACTTGTTATTTTGTAATGTAATTTTTGTAATGCAAATTTACTTAATTATATATACATAATATGATTTCATGTTGTTTTAGAATGCCATTGTATGTGTATTCCACATTTATTTATTCTTTAGCTACAGAAAACATTTTTTTCTACTAGTTTTCTGATATGTCTTTGTACATGTCTCATTGTGTACATGTGTTACAGTTTTTGGAGTTAAACTCCTAGTTATGGAATTTCTCATTCCTGGGATATGCACATCTTCAATTTTTCTAGAAATGGGTAACATTTTATCTAAGCTCCATGAATATGAATGAGTTCCTCTCTCCTACCTCTTCACCAAGGCTTGTTATTATCAGACTTATAAAAAATTTACTATGTTATGGATATGAAACAGCATGTCATTATTGTTATAATTTATTTTTACCTGATGACTTATAAAAACAAACCTCTTTTGGTTTCTCGACCCTTTGGATTTTTAACTCTGTGAAACTCATGTCTGGATTCTTTGCTTATATTTCTGCTGAGATGTAAGGTTTTTCTTTCTGATTTTCAAGAGTTATTTTTATTTTCTGGACACTAAACCTTTGTTGGCCATAGGTTTTATACAATAGTTTCTCCTTTTTGTGTCTTTTCCTTTAATATTTTTATAATGTCTTTTTCCCCTTAAGAGTTTCCTTTATTGATGTTAAAATGTTTTACCAATATTCCTCCTGTAGGTTTAGTTTTGCTTTAACTAATACATAATTGTTTATTGTATTGAATGTTAGGGAGCCCTCTATATATTTTTTTTTATATCATAAGGAATAGCCAACAGTTTCAGAATCATTCATGGACTAATACAGACTTTCCCATGAAATAGAAAAGTACCTGGTATTCAAAGTACCTTGTTCCATTGAGTAAATACCATGCTATTTTAAGAATTACAAGTTTATAACAAGGAATTCAGATATGAGGCCTCCTTAAATGTTATACTACTATTTGAGATTTTCTTGGCTGTTATTGGCTATTTATTCATTTCTTTGCTTAGAAGAAAAACGGCCTTCTAAGTTTTAAGGATAGTATTTGTGCATTTAAGTTGGAATTATTTTGAATTTGCAGAGAATTTTCCTTCCTCTACAAAATTGAGTTCATGAACAAGTATACTCTATCTTCATGTCTTTCACTATCCTTTTACAGTTGTCTGATGTATTCCGCATATGTCCTAATTAGAGTACATATTTTGGGGTCACCCAGGACTCCTCTGTTCTCTCATGCCTTACGCTTCACCCTTGCTCACCTGTTCTATTAGACGGTGCATCATCTGGCCCTAACCTGCCCTCTGTTCTCACTTCCTACCACTCCCCCTCTCGCCCTCCAGCTCATTCTGCTCCAGCCTCACTGGTCTTCTTGCTGGGGGAGTATGAAAATCGCATCCCTGACTCGGGGACTTTAAAATCTTTGACTCCCTCTGCTTGGAATGCTACCCCCTCCCTCATGGATCTTTGCCAAGTTGTCTGTCACGTCCTTCAGGTTTCTGCCCAAATGCCACCATCATACGTAGGTCTTTACTCATGCTCCTTGAGTACAGTAGATAAATTAGAACACCCTCCATCGTTCCCTATCCTTTCATTACATGGTTTTGTATATTTCAGAGTAATACCACTCACTGATCGTTTTCAGTCTATGACAGTATTCCCAATATCTAGAACAGTGCCTGACTGAATAGCCACTCAATTGATATTTTTTGAATAACTGAAAGACTAAGAACACCTAGAATACATAACCTAAAGAATATAACCTAAAGAATGAGGTGCTATAAAATTAATTATTTTAATCGGATTCTTTTCCAAGCTATGTTCCCTAATTGTTATCGGAGAATGAAAACACAGTGATATCTACAAAATAATGAACATTTAGTAAGTATTTAGTCTACACCAGGTGGTGTTCTACGTAATTTGCATATTTATTATCTCCCTGAATCCTTATAACAACCCTATAATGTGGTCACTGTTACTGTTATTTCCTGTCAAGAGATGGAAACGTTCAGGTCAGGAAGTTTAAAAAATGTGCCGCTGGTCATTTAACAAGCAAGAGTGGAGTCTCTGGGATGCAGTGGAATTGCTGTTGTTTGACTCTAGAGTTTTCAGGGCAGGACACAGAAAGAGGAGTCTTAACAACAGGGGCTGTTTTTCACTCTAGGAAATAACATTAGAAAACAGCTGGAAAAGTTTAAGACAGGAAGGCTATCAAGAATAAGTGAATGCATGTCCATGTGCTTGTGTATGACAATTAGCTTTTCCTTTAACTTTCTCTTTTATATTTCATTTTATAAAAGAGAACAATATGAAAATTGTATCTTTGAGAAAATACATCATTAATGTACTTCACAATTCATAGTCCTCTATTTTTCTTACCTAAGGTTCACCATCAGAGGATACATCATTTGCCATTTTATTTTATACTTAAAATGTTAGACAATAGTTTTAAGTGTTACGATATTCTGTTTGATATCAAAGTTATCTTAAGGAGCATAATAACTCTTATTCACTGTTTTCACTAGTCGCAACTCCACGGTTAATTACTTATATTTCTGCATATTTCAGTTGCACTGACTAATCTATAGTAACCAGACTGGTCATTTCTCTGTGACATCATTGTACTTCCCTTGCAGATCATTAAAACCCTCTCTTATTGGGGACCAACATTGCCTGACCTTGTTTCCATTTATTCCCCAAAGCTCATTTCTTCTCTGTATACAATCCAGTCTACTTGCTGTTCCAGAAACACATCTTTCACATTTAACCTCTGTGCCTTCACTCAAATCCTATTACTTATATGTGGAATCTAAGGAAAAAAATGATACAAATGAACTTATTTATGAAACAGAAACAGACTCACAGACTTCGAAAACAAACTTGTGGTTACCAAAGGGGAAACATGGGGGGGGGGGCAGATAAATTAGGAGTTTGGGATTAACATATACACACTACTGTATATAAAATAGGTAATCAACAAGGACCTACTGTATAGCACTGGGAACTCTACTCTGTAATAACCTATTTGGGAAAAGAATCTGAAAAAGAAGAGATACATGTATATGTATAACTGAGTCACTTTGCTGTACAGCAGAAACTAACAAACATTGTAAATCAACTAGACTCCAGTGTAAAATTAAATTTAAAAAAATCCCTTATTTCATCGGAATGCTTTTGCCACTCTTCTTCCCTTGTAGTTACTCAAATCCTGTCAATTTAAAATAAGCAATTCACATTGCATATCTCTTCCATGAAGGCTCTGTTTACTCTGTCTATAAATGTGACACCACCAGTCGCAGAAGTATAGATGGAAGAAGGGACATGCATTTAACAAAATACCAGTAGTGTTCCAAGCAGGTTCCTTGACTTTGTCACTGATTACTTAATTACCTAATGGCTTTGTGTGCCCAGAACTCTCTATTTTCTATTATCACTCTTTGAATGAAACCCTTACAACATCAAGCCAAGAATCTTGAGCGAAAGTGCTTTATTAGAGGGAGAAATCTTGGATAGATAAAATTGTCCAATAAGCAGTCTATGGTTGCTCACTGTAGTTTTGGAATTTAGTCTTCGAATTATATCTGTTAATTTAAATGGGGCCTTTTCCATTAGCTTCCTTGGGCAGGGGAATTACATTGTTGCTTTGGTGATACTTCCCACTTTTGCTGACGCATGTTAAGTTTGAGGTCCTTAAATTCAAGACTCTGGAGGAAACTGTTTCTCTCACAAGAGATGTCTGTTTCATTTTAACATTTGGTCTCTTCCTCCTGTTATTTATACTAAATTACAGGCAAGTATCTGGCCTCTTGCATCACTATATTGAGTCAGTATAATACGGTGGAAGCAGATGATCGGAGTGTAAGTTACAGTCACGTGTTTTTAGGCTCCATTTCCTTACCTATAAATAATGCACGCCCCACATCCGTAGGAGCTGATTAGCGCCCCCAATGATGTAAATACATAAATGTGCTTTATGGAATATGAAAACGTTGAAATGTTAACCGATTTGAAATGTTAATCAGTCTGCCTTCTCTAGAAAAGTCTGTAGCACAAACTTTCCTGGCTTTGGTTCTTTCCCATTTATAAATAACTTTATGCATGTCGTTGACATATCCTGTGTATGGATAAGCTCCTTTTCACACGAAAAAGAGAGCCCCGCAGTCAATACAAAATTAGATGCGAAACTTTGCCTGATGCCAGCCTTTGCTTTGGTCAAGGGAAGGTTTTCCCTCAATGCTTGTCAGTATTTTCTGAGGGGATGTTTTTTGCTTGTGTCTTTAGTGGAAAAGTCTCTTGAGAAGCACGCATCACAGAGGAGGGTCTGCTGACTTCTTTCTTCCCAGGATTCCTCAGCAATGCCATTGTGTCTACATTGCTAGTAGATTGTGTTCACAAAAAAAGTTCTTCAGGCATGTCTGCAGGTGGTTATTCAACTACATCTTGCAGTGTAACAGTGACTGGCCATCATGCCAGCTTTTGTTCTTAATATAGGTCTAGCCCAGCAGAGTTTTAGTGAATATCCTTGATTGGATTCATGCAGGAAGGTATTCCAGGTCGTTCTTGCTGACAGCCTACTCTGGGTTTACTGATAATTTGGATTTACTGATAAAGTTATAGCTATCTCATGTGGTCATCACTCTCCAATTTCTATTCTTCTAATGCTGATTTTAAAAATATTTGAAAATAGACAACTGTTAATGACTGCAATTTCAATTGCATAGCTTCGTATTAGGGTTAAGGCATACGTTCATCATTGTCTTATGTGAAAAATAATTGTCAGAGATACTTTGATATTTTGTTTGTAGTCCCTCAAATGTGAATCTCAACTGGACATAATAAAATGATGGGTGGGGGAGGATGAGGAGGAGAATTCGCTTTATCCATTCCTGGTTACCTGTCCCGCCGTGCATGACGACGTATTGTCACTCCCATCTGTTCAGTGCATCATAGGAACTAGTATTAAGAAGAAGTATGCTCTTAGTGAATGAAGCTGAAAGAGTACACAGTCACTGGAACCAAAATATTCAATTCACATTTGTATGTTTTTTTAAAATTTTTATTTATTTATTTATTTATGGCTGTGTTGGGTCTTTGTTTCTGTGCGAGGGCTTTCTCTAGTTGCGGCAAGCGGGGGCCACTCTTCATCGCGGTGCGCGGGCCTCTCACTATCGCGGCCTCTCTTGTTGCGGAGCACGGGCTCCAGACGCGCAGGCTCAGTAGTTGTGGCTCACGGGCCCAGCTGCTCCGCGGCATGTGGGATCTTCCCAGACCAGGGCTCGAACCCGTGTCCCCTGCACTGGCAGGCAGACTCTCAACCACTGCGCCACCAGGGAAGCCCATGTATGTTTTTTAGTTAATGAAATTTTGGGGCAAAAAGCTCCATTTTAGAAAAGCCTACTTGTGTTGTTATTCAGCTCTGTTATTATTCAGTGAAACACGATAGCTGGCAAAACTTTTTGTTCAGGGAATGCATTTGTTGCAAGACATCTTATTGCATCTCAAGAGAATTATTTTGTTAATTGTTTGCTCATAATAATATATCATAGAGCCTTATTTTTCACTTAGCAAGCTTGTAGCAGGAGAACATAACCTAGAAATAGTTCACGGAGGATACTTCAGTACGATTAAAGATGATTTGTGTGGATGACTTTAAATAATATTTAGGAAAAGTATGACTATGTGTGAAAACTGCTGCTGCTTCCTTGTCATATAAATCGTATACATAAATACTAACAATATAGTGTCTTTAATGGCATTTATGTTCTGTTCTTTCAAGTCGCCACTGTTTTCTCAAGGTGACTACGACAGTTTTGGAGCTTTGCAAATGAAGTTGTAATATGTAACAGGTCACGTGCCTCTTGGTCACCGTCAGCAGCCAAAAGGTGAATTGTGCTGGGTGGAAACCGGGTGTTGTAAAAAGGAGAGGGGGGGTGAGAGAGAGGGAAAGATTATTGCTTCTGTTCATTATCAACCTTGAACAGCTGCCCAGGGAGGCTGGAACCTGGCAGGCCTGCTGTGCACCTCTCTGAGACTGAAGTCATTTGAAGCCAGGTTGCGAGCAGCTGGTGGCCGAGGTGTCTTGTCTCAACAGCAGGCATGTCTGCAGAGCTCTTCAAGGAATGAGCAAAGGACTTCATAGAGAGAAAGTCCTTCCGGAGTTCTTGGCACGATTTCATAGGCACATTTCTTTGGTGTATGTTGCTTTACAGATGAGTCAAGACAATTTAAGACAAAAGCAAATAACAGGGTGTTTGGAGAATGGACTAGAAAGCTATGCACATCTAAGGTGAGACCTGAAAGAAAGCTTGGTGACACCCCCTCCGCCCCTGTTTTATAGCAAAAGACACAGATGTCCAGACTAATGAATACACGACACCTGCTCATACAGTTAGACTGTTACTGGCCAGGGTTCTTGGCCTCCTTAACCAACAGAAAATGATTAGAGGCCAGACAAGAAATTCAGGCAAGGCTTTATTGGGGCCCCTGCTGCAGTACGGGGGGAGCGAGAACAAGTAACAGGTTGCCTCGCTGGCTCCCTGGGGAGGGGAGAGCTGGGTCCTTATATGGGGTGAGGGTAGGGGTGTGTCCAGGGGTCGGGCCAGAGGGGTAGCTTAGGTGGTTTGCCCGCCCCTTTGATGGTGGTGAGTGCAGAGGGCATGCGCAGTGCCCTGCTTTTGCTCCCAGCTCTTCAGAAGTGGCAGTTGGGCTTTTTGGGCTTTTTTTGTGTCTTGTTGTCCAGAATTTGCCCTGACTGCACGTGCACGCGGTTATTTTTAGTCCCTTAGAGTTTCTTTGTATCTTGTTGCTTGAGGAGAGTTGTGTCCAGGTGCAAGCCCTGCATAAAACGGTCCCGGGTCCCAGCCTGTCTCAAGACCACCAGAGATCTGCAGTTTGAATCCAGATTTCCAGTGTCCGTATTCAATCCCTTTTCCAGGTGTATTAAATCCTTGCTGCTCGAAATGTAGTCTGCAGACCAGCAGCAGCAGCTTAACCTGTTAGTTTGCTAGAAATTCAGAATCTCAGGCTCCTTCGCAGACCTATGAATTAGAACCTGCATTTTAGCAAGATTCCCCATGAGAGGTATATGCTGTGTTAAATCATTAAGAAGAATATTCTTAAGAGTGATAAATACGTTTATGAGTGACAAAGGTAGAAAATTGCATGGTAGGTAAAAAGGATAATATCCTTAGGTCATCCATTCATTATAACATTCATCCCACTCTCTTGTTAAAGATATCTACTTGTTAGATTTTAAAAGAGCCTCACTTTTAATATAGTAATTTGAACTTTCAGATACATAAGAATAGTTCTGTTCTTCAGTAAGTATAATTTTAACTTTGTAGGAAGGCCCTAGGTACTGTCACAACTTTTAGTTTCTGATCCCAAAATTAAACAGATTTTAATTTTAATTATTAGCTTTCATAAGGGAAATGTAAACAAATATTTATTTTTTATGTTCTATTGTTTCTACTGCTGTAAGAGGATTGAAATTAGTCATGTCTATAAATAGGAAGTAGTTATAATCAAGTTTATTGTTATTAACTCATTTAAAAATATTAATAGAACTTATACAACATGTTAGGCACTTTGCTACATACTAAGTTTATTAGGCGTTGATTGAGACTATTTTATTTTACACAAGATTCTAAAAATGATACAATTTGCATAGTATATTGGCGTACTCACCTAGGAGAGTTGGCAAATGATTATCATTGGAGATAAAATGTGAATATTACCTTGATTATTTTACAGATAATATTTTCTCTAGTCATGAATATTGGCTCTGGGTCAGCCAATGGCAGCTACATGCTTTATGAACATCAGATTTACTCTTTCATCTCTCTGTCCTGTTGCTTGGCAGAATTCATGATTTTAGAGACAGTTTTCACTAACTCGAGATTAGCTAGCCAATGATATTTGAAAGATTTAGTTGTATTCTTTTAGTCATGCAATTTTAAAACACCTCAAAGATTTTTTTGTAGACTGTGGTATTTTATCTCTTTAAAGTAGGGTTTTTCTATCCATCTCCCCTTCCCCACAAAGCACACACTTCGCCTGCACACCCAGCTTTTTATTATGTGGCTTGGGGATATTTCCTTTGTTATTTTCTACCACTGATGTCTGGAGTTTGGCGGGAAACTTGCCTTTGTTAGGAATAAAATAGAAAAGCAAAAACCAAAAAAGAAAAGAAAAAGAAATCATTTGATGTGGGAAAATGTATGAAACACACTTCATTCTTTAAAATGTTAAATGTTCAAGTGAGGATAGCAATAAATAATGCTCTTTGTTTCACCCTAGAATTCAAACAATTAATAAAAATAACTAGCAGCCAGTAGTCAGTAATTGGTAAATAGGGAATTTTTGTGATGTTAGTGAATGAAAGTGTACATATATTTTAAATATAATTAATTTTAAAGAAAAAATAATAAAGTAGGGTTTTTCAAATTTTATAATCACCAGGGAGCTTGTTAAAATTCACATTCCTGGGCTACAGCTCAGATTAAAATCTGCTAAGTCTTCACTGGTTCCCAAGAATCTCTAACAATCTCTTTGGTTAATTTCTATATACTCTGAAGGTGGAGACCCACTGGGATATACACACTTGAACATCTCCTATCAAGAGATGATGTAACTTCAGTTTCTTGAATACCTATTGGTGAAACAAGGTGGATGCTTTGATCTGTGGTTTATCATTGAAATGCCTAAAACTTTACGTAAATATTTAGAGGACATTGAGAAAGCAATCCTAAAGCAATTCTAAAATAAACCAGAACAGTAAATGCACATTCACAAAAGAGTCAAAACTAATTAATGATACATTATCTTTTTTTGTGAACCCAGGAATGAGCTATGAGTAGAAAGACCTTTTTTTTAGATTTTCACTAGTGAAATTGTTCATTTAGGAGCTCTTAGAGAGAAAAGGCTATGCTACCAGTTTCTGTGAATATTTTTTCTTCCTTTTGCCTGTTCAGAGTAATCAATTACTCTGTCAGTCTGCCTTGTGGCAACTAGGCAAAACTGTGACGCTGAAATCTGACTTACTTTTCCCTTGTTTTCTCCACCTGACATTTCTTCCCTAAGAATGCCCGTCGTATCTGCATGCTTCCAAATCCTGGTGACACTCCTAAGCCTAGAAATACTATCTGGTGTCCCAGAGCTCGAGATAAATTTCTGTCACGTTCTTCCCTGCGTGGGACAGAAGCCTCACGTCTCTTTCCTTCAGGTTATAGGTGCTGGTAGGAAATACAGTGAGTTATTTGATGAGGGAAGTGCTGAAGGGGAAGGCTCCAGGTTCCATTTGAAACCCCAATTTTTTTTTTCAAATTCCTAGTGAGGCCAAACAAAGGAAGAGTAGATGTTTTGAAACACAGTCTTTTCAGAGTTTTTTTCTCTCCTTAAACCATGTGAGTGGGTGTCCAGAGTTGGCCCTGTGTGGAGATCCAGCCAAGAGTCAGAGAAAACCCAGGGGCTACTGCACAACAGACTATCAGTGGCTGATCAATGGAGCCTTCAAGGTGATAACAAATGAAATCATCAGACTACACTCACAAGGGTGAATGATGAAACACACTGACTCTTTCTTTACTTTTGATGATATGGCATCTTAGGCATCAATATTGTGAAGAGAAACGTAAGACTTATGTTCTACTAGCTTAAAAATACCTGGGCAGGTGTGTAGATAAATTTTGTGATTAACAGTTTCGCTGCTTTATTGTGTTGGTAAGTGAAAAGTCAGGACTTTTTGTACTAACACATAGTCAAAAGTAAAAAAATGATAATGTTCATGCCAAATGTGGGCTTCATATCACAGGGTAGATGAAGGGGTAATAATGACCGTCAGGAATGATTCTATCTGTGATTAGTCTATCAGTATTGCCTAGAAAAGTCAGACAGAACTTACTTCTGATCTCCAGGTTCAAATGCCAGTTCCCTAGGTTAGGAAGGAACTTGATTTTTGATGAACGCAGTGATGTGTATACTTATGTGGCTCATGGTGTTGGCATAATCAGATGCCCTTTTCGTTCAAAAGCTGTCATTTAATAGAAGTTGAAGACAAGCCAAGTACAATATAAATAGAGCAAGTAGGTACAAAAACCTGTTCAGTACTTGGAAAAGGTGTGGAACATCTGTTCAAAATGGAAAGCATTGGTTCACGGACTTAATTGGAGGTGTCCTGGATGCTGAATTTTGGGGTTTTTCTGCTTCAACAGTTGATTTATTTTTCCTCTCAGGTTGCTGTAATTAAAAAAATGCAAAATTTGTATGAACCAAACTTCTGTGAGGCAAAGAACATTTTTGAAAGATGTGGATCATTTCCTTTTATGCCAAAAGATAAAGAAAATCTATAGGGCTTTTAATACAAATCAATTAGTCTCAGGAAAATATTCTCGGCTATAGTAATAAATCACTATGTGAAACATTCATTTATGCCCGCGAGTTAACAATTCCATTCTTTCCAAAAAAAAGCTCTTATGAACTGAACTTGTTGGAAGCCCAGAACAATTATATAAAAATGACAGAAAATATTTAAAAATTTATCATATTGATGAAAAACCAAAAGATATCAAAGTGGGGCATATATGTAATGGATTCATCTGCAGAAACAGCTTAAATGACTTTGTGTTTTTTCACTGTTGAGCTGGAGAAGAAAGCATGTTCCAATGATGAATAAAAAGTAAATATTAAGGTTCTAATTTGCTAACACCACTGAGGAAAATAAGAGAAGCCTCTGTGGTAGCGTCATAGAATAGATGTCACCCCAGGGCTGAGACCACATCTCTAGCAATGCCTGGTGACACCTTCCAGTTGACCTGCACAATTATACTTCACAATATAAGTACCTGATAAGACTATCAAACAACCAACAACAACTTTTAGACTCGCTTTCTTAGCTATGAAGTGAAAATTCGACTTCACATCCTGCCAGGTGGGAGAATTTCCCCTTCACCAATATATTCCAAAGTCACACTGGAGAAAGGCACTGGGAAACCTTACCTCAAAGAGCATTTGCTGAATTATTATAATTTCACTTTATTTCTGGGATAAGAATTTGGCTTTAGGGAAAGCAATTCACTGCTAAGAATGAGTATAACAAAATGATGTCGGATTTTTATAAGAATCACATTTGCTATTTTTCATAACATTTTAGAGTTAAACCTCAGAAATTTCTTGCTCACTTATTAGTCCAATTTAGTAAGTGTATATGACACAGCTTCTTATTTATTAAAATGTTTACTTAATTAGTAAATCAAAAGCTATCAGCAGGGACCTATTGATTTTTGCAAAATTATACAGCTTTCACCACAAAGGGCATGCAATTTCAAAAGTTTCATTTGTGTGGGTGTATACAATAATTATTCCATAATTTCTGATCAAAAAGTTTTTCCAGGAAAATTTGGTCCAATAAAGAATAAATGTACACGCATATGAAAAGTAGCAAAGCAAATGGAGTTCTGCTTCTGTCCAAAGGCTAGTAGGAAGGGTCCCAATGTTTGTGTTTTATTTTATTTATTCCCTCATAAATAAACATAGGAAGATACTAAGTCTACTTTTTTAGTGATAAAAGGCTTAGTAATGATTAAACAGCAGTATGTCTCAATCTATAAAATAGATGCATTTTCGTAGATAACTCTGGCAAGTTGCCTTTCATACCTGCCTTTTTCTGCCATGTGCCCTGTGCCTACAGGCCTAGTTATTATTTCCAGAACAGAGTTCACTTTTTACATGGTGACTTCAAAATGAATCACAGATGAGTAAAGGTTTTTTAGTTGTGGTGGTGGTGATTTCTGCCTCTTTGTTTACGTTTTTGAAGCTTGCACATTTCCTTTCAATAAGTACTGGAGGCCCTTGCTTTAGAAATGTACCATTGTCTGGGTCTCTTCCAGAGCCGGCTAGCCAGTCTTCAGCCCCCAGTCCAAGGCAATGTCCCGTGTGAAGTAGCTCAGCTTCCTCGCCTGTCACACCTCTGAATGCAGACTCCTGGGGTCTCTGCCTCATTACTTTGGAGGCAAAGCTGGCACTCCATCCAGCTTTTCTCCTACACCTCAGTGCTACCCACCCCACCTGCTTGGCAGTTCCTGGCCTGGAATGTGCAGTGCCCACCACCCCTGAAATTACGGTATAATATTGCTTGACTGAAAAGTCAAGGAAGCATCTGTTCAGATTTTTATCCATTATGATACCATGAGGATATTGCTTTGGAATTTGCGGAAGGAATCTTCTGTGGAGGTGTGAATTAAAAGCAGTGTTGAATAAATACAACCTGTGCATTGCATTATAATTTGATTTCGAAAATGAGAACAGAATTTGTGACTAAGCTGAAGATAAGACACATTCTTTCTCCTTAAGACCAGTGCTGAGATTGAAGAACTGGGAAATGAAAGGGCAATGAATAACATAAATATTATTAATGTCCATCACAGTGAAGGGGAGCGGTGGACTTCCCTGTTTGGGAAAGTTGGGCTATCATCCTTTGTAATGAAAGGGGAGGAAGAAATGAAAGACATAATACCTTTGAACACGCATGGCTTATGGATATATAGACTGCAGATTAGCAAATGAAGTGTGAGTTGGTGACATTTTAATTAAGGTTTCACAGCTTTATGTTCATAAAGAAAGTTGACTGATTTACAAACGTAAATAAATTATCCCACAGAAGGCTGCTATTTCACAATAGTTTGGCGAGGGGTACCTTAATTTAACATTGACCTCAACCTCCTAGCCACACCCTCATATAATTGATGATAGATACAAACCCAATCAAGTGGATTGCAGCCAAATTTGATAATCTGTTAATTCAACCATAAACAATGAACTTTTTTTTCCTTTGTCCTCACTCAGGGAGTCAGATATTTAGAAATGAAAGGATTAATAACAACTCAATCCAACCTCATAATTCCAAGTGAACCAAAGAAATTCTAGGGTGGGTAGTGGACTTGCTTGATGCAGAAAATTCACTCACAGTCAAATGTAGATGTAAATGATGATTTGGTGTTATATTGGCATTAACTACTGATTCTTGCACTGATGATTTTACCAAGTGCTAATTAACGTATTGATTGTTTTAGATGAAACCATCAATAACTTTCTTTCCATAATAAGAAAAACATTCCATTAGAAAATGTACCTGCTATTCTTGTATATTAGAGGAGTACCATCTCCAGTTTTATTATTCTTTACTAGGTATACTAGTAAAATGTGTGAATTCATAGTGATTTTGATTGTGTATCTAAATATCATTGTATTTAGAAAATTGTTAGAATGCTGCTGAATGAATCCGGTGAAACGTATGCACAGAGTCTGCTTTCAATCTCATGAATTGATTAGAATACAGCTTTTCTGTTTGTAAGGCCCAACATCATGCAAACTGTGTTTAATTACTTCACTATGAAATATGCAGATAAAAGAGGAAACTGGATGGATGACATACTGTATAGATTTAGAATTATTACTTTTTTTTTTAAAGAAAGCTCTGCTTAATAAAAACATAAATATTTAATGGAACACATTGTTTATCAAGATCTAAGCAAGATTATATAGAGTACAGATAAGGAATTATTAGACACATGTCTTACCTACTAAGAATGTATAAATCTAAATGAGATTCAAATTTACATGCATTAATCAGTAAACAGATGTGAATGACATATTTACTAGTAACAAGACAAAGATGGTAGCACATAATAAAGTTCTAAGGAAAGATCTAACAAGGAAGCTGTGACCTTCAGAGTCATACAGTCATACACATGTGTCCTGGAGTAGTTTTTTTCCTTTCTGTGTGTCTCAGACAAGTCACATTCTTGCCTAAATTGTTGTTGCTTTCTCTATAAAATAGAGCTGACACGTTTGTTATGAGAACAGATTGACAATTTTCATGAAAAGGACACTGCTAGTCGCATACAGCGTGCTTGAGAAACTTGACTCATTATTCACTATGAAGAAAACCTAGAGGAAATAGACCAAATTGTGCCCTCAGGGAAGGAAAAAGAAAAAGGAAGGACATTTAAGGTAATTCTTAAAACTACTGACAGCCAAAAAGAGGGAGGCAGTGGGGAAGGGGTGAAAATAAAAGTGCTGCACTAAGAACAGTATCCGTGTCTGACCCACCTTTGGATTCTTGTGTTACCGCGTGGTAGATAGCATGGCTCTTGGATGGATAGCTGTTATTAATACATGAAGCAGGAAAACTGTAGGAAGTTACTTTGCCTATATAAATTTAATCTTCAGAGGCAAAGCGATATGGATATCAAAGAGTCTTAGAAGATCTATACAGGCAAAAGGAAAGGCACACTTTGACAGGCTTAGACAGAAGATAGCACAGCACAGAGAAAACTAGTCTGAGAGCCACAGTGCAACTATACTAAACCAAAGCATTTATGCATTGAAAGAAAGTGTATAATCACTTAATTAGAATATCATCCTATAGAATATGAGGTGTGTTTTTTTTAAATAACCTAAAGAATCAAGAAACTTACTGATTGATGAGAGCAGAAAATGAAAAACATTTGGAGTCAATATCAGGACTCTTAGTAACGTACAGGCACTTCAGGATACATTGGAATCCATATTTATTTCATTGGGAATTAGTAACAGGTTTATGTGTACATAAACCAATAAACCTTTTATGCATTCAACTAGAATTGCCATGGATGGTTAAGTGAAATTGGCTTGGAATCTATCTAGATTGTAAATGAAGTATGGCTTTTCGTTGAAAGAGATCTTTGTAGAACTCTTGGCCAAACAGGTGCTGCATTTTGTTTCCCCACAAGTACTATTTGATCTTCATCCTGTCTGGAAAATTTAGCATATGTGATACGAGGAAACTTTAACCTTGCAACAAAGCCAATTCTCTCCAGACAGTCTTGCCTTGAAATACGATGCATTTTTCCCCTTTATGCCCAGTGAGTTTTAATTTTCTATGAGATGCCGGACTTATAGGAAGAAACATCCTTTTTGTGTCTTTGACAGTAGGGAAGCACTTTAAAGTCAATCGGCCTTTATATTTCCATTTTGGGTGAGTGCCAGCCGTACCATCTCCTCAGTCTGAGTCTCCGTGACAGCTTTGAGGAAGTTCTTTATTCCATTGATCCTTCAGATGGCTAGGCTACTTCTGTTGTAGCTTGGCGGGTTTTCCTATCTTTGAGAAAAAAATCCAATTCAACAGCCTTTCTACCTGCTTTTATGGCTCTTCACTCTCTAGAAAGAATTTATTGACATTCTTGCTTCAAGCTGGCAGAACTTTTTTCCACTGGCAAACATTCTAAGCCAAAATCCACAAAGAAGTGTGTATGATTTTATTTACGAGTTTTTAAGAAAGTCATTTAAAAATTCTATATCTTTTACATATACAGTATTCAGTAAACATTTAGAAGGAAGGAGGCACTTAATCAGGGAAGAAAAGGAAGAAGATGGAAAGAGAGACATCTATAGAATTGAGTTAGAAAAATAAAATTATTGTAGATTTAAACTTAAAATTACCCAATATATAAGGCCTATATTCATATCTTTTGTAGTTATTAACTGTCATGCTCAAAGCTATTGAGAGAATATTTGAACCCTTTAGTGTCATTTTATTTCTTGGTTTATGCTATAGCATTAAAAAATTTTTTTTGAAGTATCGTACATTATATTAATTTATGCTGTACAGCAAAGTGATTCAGTTATTACATGTATATATACATATATGATTTTTCATATTCTTTTCCATTATGTTTTATCACAGGATATTGAATGGAGTTCCCTGTGCTATACAGTAGGACCTTGTTTATCCATCCTATATATAATAGTTTGCATCTGCGAACCCCAGACTCCCAATCCTTCCCTCCACTCACCCCACCTTGGCAACCATAAGTCTGTTCTCTATGTCTGTGTGTCTGTTTCTGTTTCATAGATATGTTCATTTGTGTCATATTTTAGATTCCACATATAAGTGATATCATATAATATTGTATTTGTCTTTCTCTTTCTGACTTACTTCACTTAGTATGATATTCTCTAGGTAATCCATGTTGCTGCAAATGGCATTATTTCATTCTTTTTTATGGCTGAGTAATATTCTGTTATTCATATATATATATATATATATATATATACATACATACACCACATCTTCTTTATCCATTCATCTGTTATGAGCATTTAGATTGTTTCCATGTCTTGGCTATTGTAAATAGTGCTGCTGTGAACATAGGCGTGCATGTCTCTTTCTGAATTACAGTTTTGTCTGGTTATATGCCCAGGAGTGGGCTTGCTGGATCATATGGCAACTCTATTTCTAGGTTTTTGAGGAAATATACCATAACAAATTTAACACACATATACCAGTGTAGTTGAAATTTTTAAATAACTTGTAAAACTGTTAAGACAAAGACTGAGGGGGGAGATATTATATATGCATAATAGCAAGTCTTGCTGTCAGAAATTTGAATGGCAAGCTGTATGCCGTATGTGACGATATTTTTTATTTTTCCATTTTTGTCATTAACCTAATAATCCCTATTCTATCTTGGTCTTAAAAATACATTTCGGGGCTTCCCTGGTGGCGCAGTGGTTGAGAATCTGCCTGCCAATGCAGGGTACACCGGTTCGAGCCCTGGTCTGGGAAGATCCCACATGCCGCGGAGCAACTAGGCCCGTGAGCCACAACTACTGAGCCTGCGCGTCTGGAGCCTGTGCTCCGCAACAGGAGAGTCCGCGATAGTGAGAGGCCCGCGCACCGCGATGAAGAGTGGCCCCCGCTCGCCGCAACTAGAGAAAGCCTTCGCACAGAAACGAAGACCCAACACAGCCAAAAATAAATAAATAAATAAATAAATAAATAAATAAATAAAATTAAAAAAAAATACATTTCACAGGATAGGTTTTGTTAGAATTATTATTACTGTACTTAATTCTGATGTGATAATAATGGAAAATAGAATTTGTAGGCTAGCACGCCTTGCTTGAAAAGCACACGGTATCCTCTCCAGAATCTTATTCCTAGGCCTGATCATCCAGCATCTACCAAATGGCTCTAAGTTAGCGGAATGAGGATAGGATTTTTTGTTTGTTTGCGCCTAAAGGATATATATTTTTTTTCAAGAAATGGACTAAATAGGCTGCATCTAAAAAACCTGTGTTCCAGCTATCTGAGACACTGAGGAAGTTTTCTGCATGCAGCCATCACAGAACTTATACCCCAGACAGGATATAGAATCTTATACTCAGTGAAGAATGAATCAATGGCCACTAGGGTCCATTATGGTAGGTGTTTGGAAGAATGTGCCAGACATTTGGCCTTGACTTACTTCAAGATTCTGAGGGCAGAGTTAGCCATAGATCTGATGCTCAATCCATGGGATCGTCCGGCGCTCAAAACCAATATCCATGTGTGACCGAAGAAATACTAAGCGCTTAGGTTATGAAAGCAGAGGCTTGTATACGGGTGTGCAGTATCCAAAAAAAGAAGTAGTATTGTCAGTTGTCCATCATGTCATTTCTTCCACACTTGCTCTCAAGGAGGAAAGATGTAGCTTTATCATCTTGGTGCTCTTCTTCAGAAATATTCAAAAGGCAAACAAACAAAAACAAAAAAGCAGTGGCATTAACTTCAGTAAATGGTTGCTTGGTTTCTACAAGTCCCCTAATATAGCTTCTGATGCTAGAAAAATATAGTAGAATTATTCTCAAGAACAACAACAACAAATCCAGACATACATCAGGCATCAGCTCACATCTGCAAGGCTTGGTTCATGAGCTTCCCTTCCCTGACAGGTGAGCCTGGGGCTTTCTGGTAGGGTTGCTAGACAGAAATGGAGGCTGACTTGATACGACTTTATTTACTTCTAAGATTCCCAAGTCAGAAATGGAGTTTCACTTATTTGAGGAAATCGTCGATAATGTTAATACAGCGAAGTTTAACAACACTAGAAATTGAGAGTCTTACTGCACTCAGCATTTTGTGATAAATAACTGTCTATATCTGTTCCTTTCACTTAAAGTGTGTAAACTAAATGTACACATATTAGAGCAACTTACTCTCAACTTCCTCTCCCCAAGGCAATGTAATTATAAAAGGACTTTTGGAAATCCTCTGGAATGACTGTCCTCTTGATTTCATCTGAATTCCCTGGTCGTCTTGCTCTCAATCTTTTATGTTCCTTCTGCATTCTCAGAAAAGGAACCCAAGTGCTGAAAGACAAGAGAATCACTTCTGAGTCAATGTTTGACTTGAAGTTCAAATCATGGATACAGTTTTTTCCCCTAAGGATTTCTTTAGATTCCCTTTCTACAGGAAGACTCTTTTTAAGAGGCAATTTTTTGACAACCTTACAGTTAAAAGACTAGGAACTGTTCATCAAAATAATGTTTCTATAACACATTTTTGTTTTTAAAATCACTAAATTGCAAAAGGTAGTACAATTTTCTCTTCTTCATATGAACCTGTTAAATGAATCAGCTTTTTTCTCTAATTGCATAGTTGAACATGCTCTATCTAGAAATTATATAATTTTATGTTATAACCCAAAAAGAATTATAAGAGGACTCAGCCTAGTAAAATGAAAATACTTTCTGGAGTCTATGTGTAATTTACAGGCAATGATACTGACAATCAAATGATAAGTAATAATAAGTATCTTATTTAATTATGAAAAATATTATATCCAAGCACAAAACAAAGCATCTCTTCAAGGATATATAGTCTTTGGTTTATAATATGGATGATATCCACAGATATTTATGACTTATAATTATGTCTCATTGTTGATTTTAGCTTTCCAAATTTTTAGGGAAGACATTCAGATGCAATACTGTGTTAGAATTAGAAGAAAACTTATTCAACAAAAATTAGATGCCTGCTATACTTAGGATACTTTGCTAAACAACATGATGAGTGAAAGAGCTTTGTCGGAGATTCAAAATTGAATCTCCAGAAATACACTTGGTATGCGTCTCTGTATCCTTCACAAAAAAATGAGAGTGTTGGACAAGGTGATTTTTAATGGTATTTTCAGAGAAAAATTTCTATTATTCTTTAATCCTATGTCTTGGTGAAAAGTTTGTGACCTTGAGCTGCTTTTAATTATATTTATTGATTCAATATAAGTCAGAAAATACATTTCTAATCTTTCTTAGACAGGTAGGAGACTTACATTTAAGTTTCCTATTGGGTGTGAGAAGGAAAACGAGTTATCATAGAGGTTTCTAACTATTCTTAATCCATTTTTCTACCCAGATCTAAGTTATCATCAGGTTTAACCTTCAAACAGAATTTAGCAGTCCATTACAAAAAGATATTCAGAAAATTTTAATCTCACCTATGCCTAATAATCTGTCTTTTGCTGAAGCTAATTGATGAGAAAATGATTGTGGTTGTCCCTGGTTACATATTCCCTTAGAATGTTTTTCTTTTCCTTACAGCCTATTCAAAGTTCTCTTTCCATCAGAAGTACAAAAGGAGTTAGAAAATGTTAGCGGCAGGGCAGTATTTGCTGAATCAAAAGTAATACCTGGTTAAATGCCTCTTGAGAAACAGGCTGGCCCGAGAGCTCTCACTCAGACTGTTAACTTTCAGTCAGTAGCTGAACTCCTAAGTGTTGATTTGAACAGAATACTTAAAGAACATAAAAGTTCCCCTTTACAACCAACTCTCCAGATGCTTAGTGTGTTGATATTTAGATGATAAAATTTATATCAAAAAGCAGCACTGAAGCAGATGCTGGTAATATAATTGGCTAAGAATTTGCATTGACGATGACCCTTGGGTGTGTATTGGAGCATTCATGCGTCCAATAAGAGTGGCTGGTGGGGATATTCTGATCTGTTTTGAATTCTTATTTTTTTTCTCAAAAGGTTCAAAGGTATAAGAGAAGAAGATTAACAGTTGCTAGATGAAACTAAAAAGAGAAACAGCGGTGCAGGGAAGAATATTGTGAAATATACAAACTTAATATGACTCCCAAGTTGCAGATGAAATCAAAGTTGAAAATCAATGTCTGTTGGTTCATGTATTCATTTTTATGCAGTCTCTATAAAGTATATAGATACTGATGTTAGCATTTTATTGACATATACTCCAGATACAGTTTCTTTCTCTCTTGAGACTTTCTCTGTTCTTAAAGAACTTACAATAGGAGCATGGCATACATGAAGTGATATTTGTTCCTAGATTTTGGGGAAAAGCTCATAATATAGAAATATACTGTCGTAAACAGAATGAAAGACACGCTGGAAACAAAGAATAATCCACGTTTAATTGTTGTTGAGTCTGACTTGTCATTTCTGGATCAGTTTGCTTCCAGATTTAAAGACATTATTTTGTTTTGCAAGGTATACATTTACAAAACTTTTGCTTTTTATTATAATCAAAAGTACTAAAGTACTTGGGATAAGCCTCGAGCCAGTAACAGCTGATTGGACCTTGTGCTGAAAATAAAGGCGTGTTAATAAATGTTGCATTATGCTTATAACAAGCTTATTGTGAAAAATGTGCAAATTTCTTTGTTGCATTAACATAATAATAGAGAGAGGTTATGTTATATCTAGGTAGCTTAAAAAATAGAATTAGCAAGTTGGGAAATGTCACTGCAAAATAGTGTTCAAATAGAATTTCAGAATGTTTCAAAGCTGACCCAATATCTGCCATTTGCTTCAATCATTAGAAATCAGAATCCCCACTATACCCAAACAGCGTCTGTTTATAAAATCAAAATGTCGTTGAGAGTTGCAAAGAGATATAGGTTATTTTCTTATTAAGAAAAGTTTAAGAAGTAAAACAAAAGTTAAATAACTAGGAAAATAACAAAAACAAGAAGGGCCCACAAACAAAAATGGCTGGGTGCCCTTGGCAGCACTGTCTAGCTGCTGCTTTTATAACCTCAGCTTCTTTTTTACGCTTAAGCACTTTATGGGTAGAGTTTTCTAACCCTCCTAACCCATCAGATGCACATGATGGGATACAGATATTTTGGTGTATCTTATTCATCTTTCTATCCCTAACGCTAAGAATAATATGTTATACGGTAGGCGTTTGGAAAGCCTCAGAGAGCGCATATTCTCATGGCGACAGACAGAAACCTGGTGAACAGATGAGAGGAGAATACCATTACAGATTGTGGTACCTGCTGTGAAGGGACTAGACTGGGAGAGAAGGTGACCTCCTTGGATATGATGCTGGGAAGACGGCTTCAGTGTCAAGAGTGGGATGGGTGCTGTGCGGAGGCAGGAGAAGGACTTTGAAGGCAGTGGGGACACTGCATACAAGGTGCTGTCCTCCTCTTCCTGGAGGGCTTGGCGTGTCTGAGGGACATAGGAGGGGCGGGCGTGACAGTCTAGGGTGACCCTGAGTCTCAGGCAGGACCGGGAGGCTGGTGAGGATGTTGTACTAAGCCCAGGGGAACGAATGAAGGCTCCCAGGCAAGGGGATGAAAAGGTCTTGTTTCTATTTGAAAACAGCCCTGGCTACTCTGTGGATAATGCGTTAGACGATGGGAGGTGGGAAAGATGGAAACGGAGAATAACTGGCCACTGCCCCCTCTCTGTTCCTCAGAATTGTTTTCATTGCTGAATATTTTATTATAATACACGTGCAGCCCACCCCCTTCTTTCCCCTGTAAATTCTATCCATTTTCTCTGTTTCCCTGAGCATCAAAATTGTGCTCCTTTCTTTGTTACCACCTCTGTCATTCGCTGATTTGCCCCTCCCGCTTTTCTTTAACTTGATGGTGCTAATAATCATGTTGGAAAAAAACAAACAAACAAACAAACAAACCTCATCTTGACCTCAAATACCGCTTGCTTGCACCTGACAGATTGAGACACTTGCTCTGGGGCGGAGCCTGTAGGTTGCGGGTTGTACTGAGCATGGTTAGTTCACCAGCTCACGACCACGTGTCGGGCAGAGCGGGGGCAGCTACTGCTTCTCACACAGACGCCTCAAGCCCTTCTCTTCCAGGTACACTGGGTGAGCGACCTGAATGCTTCCACCCCTGGTATCCACATCAGAGGGCAGAGAGGTGTAGATTATCCACACACCTACACACGAGCAGTGAACTGAATGTAGGGAGCTACACAGCTGCTTCATTCACGGGCTAGTCCCTTAGTCCCAGCGACGGACGGATGAGCCTCTCCTGACCCCCAGGACTCGGCTTCAGCTCCGTCACAGTCTGGGGAGCAGAGATGGAGCTAGCAGACGTTGCACTGCTCAGTCACTCACCTTTCCTAGCATGTGCGCCAGAGCCTGTGTCACATAGGAGTCCTTGCAGAATGTAGACACCGCAGGACAATTGAGGAGCAGGAGACCAGAGAAAGTCCCACACATGTCCCTGGTTATGAGCTTCGTTGAACTGATTAATTCTGATTTTCTACATTCAACTCTGTAAGCTTCTCACCACATTGGAGGGTTCTAATAACTGCCTCTTGGGATGTCTTCATTTCGTCTTCTTTATTTTTACACAGCACCCTTTTCTGCCCATTTCACTGAAGCTCTAGGCTTGATTTGTGTATTAATGAGACACAGCGGGGATAAAGTAATATCATGTAATGTATACACATCAGCAACAAGGGCATAACGTTTCAATTCCCTGTTTCATTTGTGAAGGATTTGGAAAGAGAATCTTTAAAAGGAAATGCAATTTCAGGGAAAAAAATGACAGTGAACGGCACAGTCTGTTTGTTTCTCTTGAAGCTGTCGAGTCGGAAAAGAAAACCACTCTGGGCCATGAGCCCGTGGTCCTTGTCCTAAAGGAGCAAAGGCTTGATGCTGAAGTTTTGTTAGTTCTGACAAAATGGGAACCTTCAACTCTGAACTGTAATAAGTAATATATAAAGTAATTTTGATGTGCCAATGGCTGTGGCCCAGGGTATATAATTTTTTTTTTAATTAATTAATTTATTTATTTATTTTTGGCTGTGTTGGGTCTTCGCCTCTGTGCGAGGGCTTTCTCCAGTTGTGGCGAGCCGGGACCGCTCTTCATTGCGGTGCGCGGGCCTCTCACTATCACGGCCTCTCTTGTTGCGGAGCACAGGCTCCAGACGCACAGGCTCAGTAGTTGTGGTGCACGGGCTTAGTTGCTCCGCGGCATGTGGGATCTTCCCAGACTGGGGCACGAACCCGTGTCCCCTGCATTGGCAGGCGGATTCTTAACCATTGAGCCACCAGGGAAGCCCCCAGGGTATAAATTCATACTGTATGAGTGAATAAAGCTGGGATAAATTTGCCAGTGGTGCTACTTTTATACAATCTTGGGCTTTTGTTAAATTATTTGAGGTTTTGGAATATGAATTGTCTGTGTGGTTTTATTTTAGTTTTTTATAATTTTTATGGAAATATAGTTGATTTACAATGTTGTGTTAGTTTCAGGTGCACAGTAAAGTGATTCACTTATACATGTACATATATCTATTCTTTTTCAGATTCTTTTCCCAGAGAGGTTATTACAGAATATTGAGTAGAGTTCCCTGTGCTATACAATAGGTCCTTGTTGATTATCTATTTTATATATAGTAGTCTGTATATGTTATCCCAACCTCCTAATTTATCCCTCAGCCCCCCTCCCCTTTGTTAACCATAAGTTTGTTTTCTATGTCTTTGAGTCTGTTCTACTTTGTAAATCAGTTCATTTGCGTCATTGTTTTAGATTCCACATGTAAGTGATATCATGATATTTGTCTTTCTCTGTCTGGCTTCCTTCACTTAGTATGATAATTTATAGATCCATCCATGCCGCTGCAAATGGCATTATTTCATACATTTTTATGGATGAGTAGTAGCCCATTTTATATATATATATATATATGATACATATATATGATACACACATATAGATTTTTTATATATATATATATGTGTATCACATCTTCTTTATCCATTCATCTGTTGATGGACACTAGGTTGCTTCCATGTCTTAGCTATTGTAAATAGTGCTGCAGTGAACATCGGGGTGCATGTATCTTTTCAAATTATATTTTTCTCCAGATATATGCCCAGGAGTGGGATCATATGCTAAATCTATTTTTAGTTTTTTGAGGAACCTCCATACTGTTCTCCATAGTGGCTGCACCAATTTACATTCCCACCAACAGTGTAGGAGGGTTCCCTTTTCTCCTGTGTGTGTGTTTTAACACACTGTAAATATACTCTGCCCCATTTAGTTAGTAACATTTTATATATAATAAAACATTTTATATATAATATATATAAATACATATACCTATAGAATATAAGATACATTAAATGATAATAATTTGCTCATCAATTTATGCTATTTAAGCTAATATGATATTAAGCTAATGGCATATTATACTTTCCTCTCTCACCTTCAAAATTCTAAGTATTTTCTCTTCCATGAGCAATTGTTTCCCTTTGGTTATTTTTGAACTAGTGATATATCATGTCAACACACTTTCTGGAAAATATGCGGTATCTCAGTACAGTTTACTTTAATAAATGATCTCCAGCTACTGCTCTCTTTACATTTGGCATATGCTGTGTTTGAAAAGAAATTCAATTTCAGAAGAATATGGGAAGTAATTTTTCCAAGAGTATGGCAAACTAGAAAAGCATTTATTTTAAAATAAATACAAATATTAAAGTACGTGTTGGTAGTATATGTCTTAGCTGATAAGACAGTATTTAAAAACGTTTTCTTTAGAGTTTAAAAAGAAAGTGAGAGTAAGTGTCCAGAAAAGTGACCCAGTGAACACAGACAGACGTGCAGTCTTCTGTGATCCCCAGTGAACTTGGGGAAAGCAGGAGACAGTGGTGTACAAAGGCCAGGCTCTGTTTAACGTGGTTGGGGGACCCTACCTCCTAAGGGCTCCATCCCCAGTTCACCTTTGAGATAAACTAAGAAACAACAAATCTTACAGAGATAATGTGCCTATTCTTTCCTTGGCTCTTGGTTCAAAAACACTCAGTTTAGAAATTTGTATTTTAGGGTTCTTGGTTTCCAGGGCAGGGGAAGAAATAAAAACAAATTCTCTCTGAAGCAAAGCAACGTCAATTCAGGCCTCAAAGATTTCCAACAGGTAAACTCCTTTGAATATGATTAACAATGAAAAAAATCCTAAAATACATGAGAATGAAAAACACAGTGCAGGAGAGGTGGGAGAGGGGCAGAAGTTAGAGTGAGACTGGAAAAAAAAATCCCAGATACTGGAATGGTCAGATACAAATTATAAAATAAGTAGTTTAATACACTGAGAGAATAAAAGAAGGTAAAATTTTTATAAAAAATTTTTATAAAAATGGCAGCAAAAAGTCTAATAATAAATGAATAACAATGAATGGGTTAAATAGCTGATGTGAGACAATAAAAGAGAGATGGAATAAAATGAAATAGAAATCTGAACAAATTACATGAAGAAGTGTAGAAAAATAAAGAATACACGAAAGAGAGGCTAAGAAGTAAGGAAGAAAATCAAGGTGTAATAAGGAAAAAAATGGGTCAGGGAGAGGCAATAGTAAAAGATATAAGTGATAAAACACAAAAGTCCACAGATTCAGAATAAATTGCAAGTTGGAAAAATAAAATGAAATGCATTGGAACCATCAAAGTGACAGAGCAGAATAGCAAAAATCTGAAGAACAGCTGGAGAGAAAATACTTATTATTTGGAAAAAAACCCAATTACACTGAGAGCTGATTTCATTATTAAAAATTGGAAGCTGGGCTTCCCTGGTGGCGCAGTGGTTGAGAATCTGCCTGCCAATGCAGGGGACATGGGTTCGAGCCCTGGTCTGGGAAGATCCCACATGCCTCGGAGCAGCTGGGCCCATGAGCCACAATTACTGAGCCTGCGCGTCTGGAGCCGGTGCTCCTCAACAAGAGAGGCCGCGATAGTGAGAGGCCCGCGCGCCGCGATGAAGAGTGGCCCCTGCTTGCCGCAACTAGAGAAAGCCCTCGTACAGAAACGAAGACCCAACACAGCCATAAAAATAAATTAATTAATGAATTTAAAAAAAAAAGGGAAGCTCAGGATTTTTTAGAATACTATCTTCATCATAACTTCATTAATAACCATTAATTTAGAATTGTGTACTTATCAAAATATCTGAAATAAAAATTCAAGATTTGTACTTCGAATCAAGATTTGGAAATGACAGTCATTTTCAAAATAACAAAATCTCGGAGAAACAAGAAAACTTCACTGGTAAAATTTATGAAGACTGAACTTATGGAAATCAGAAAAGGAAGGGCTGAATCATAAGGAGAATTAGTGAGCAAAGAAATTGGTGAAAAAAAAAAATCAACTGTAGAAATCAACAATAGGATGTACTTGGTGGGATTAATAAAACTGAAATACAGAACACAAAGTGGTGGGTGATCAAAGTCAAATCATCCTAAGGAGAAGATAATATATTCATTGTTTTTGACCTGCTGTGATGATTGTGTATGTTAATATTTCTAAGATATACATTAAATGATGGAAAGAGCATACATAATTCCAAACCTACGGAAGGAGCCAATGAGATTTTCCATCTCTTGAAGAAAAATCCAAAAGACATCCTGAAAGAAGAAAAAGAGAGGAAACCTAGAAAAAGTATGATAAATGGAAAGCATAAAATAAAGTTATAGCAACTTATTCAAAAGTATCAGACTACCTCACAAGTGTAGTAGGCATCAATGCTCTGGGGTTGTATTTTTTTTTTTTTGCTGTTATATTTTTTTATATACATTTATTTATTTTATTTATTTATTTTTGGCTGCCTTGGGTCTTCGTTGCTGCGCGCAGGCTTCCTTTAGCTACAGCGAGCTGGGGCCACTCCTCATTGCGCATGCTTCTCATTGTGGTGGCTTCTCTTGTTGCAGAGTACCAGCTCTAGGCGTGCGGGCTTCAGTAGTTGTAGCATGTGGGCTCAGTAGTTGTGGCTCACAGGCTCTAGAGCACAGGCTCAGTAGTTGTGGCACGTGGGCTTAGTTGCTCCACAGCATGTGGGATCTTCCCAGACCAGGGATCGAACCCATGTCCCCTGCATTGGCAGGCGGATTCTTAACCACTGCACCACTAGGGAAGTCCCATAAATGCTCTATTTTTAGAGACAGATAGTCATCTTAGATTTAAACACATAACAATATATGCTGTTTAAGAGGGATGCCCTAAAACATAGGAAATAAAAGCTTGAAAGAAGAGGGAAGAAAAAGAGGTATTAAATAACAATGCAAAGAATGTTGCTGTAAATATTAATATTTGGTGAATAGACATTAGAACAAAAAGCATTACTATAAATAAGTCTACTCCATAAGAATATATCTTTAAGCTAGCTAGGACTACATATGCATTCTAATGTTATATCCTGTGAAACATACAATGTAGTAAGATGCTTCCAATTATGTTAAGTCAACATTGACTTAGCTATAAGAATAAATTGATAAATCCACCCATTAGATGGGAGATTTTAACAAATAACTCTCCAACTCAGAGATCAAAAAAATAAGCACTAATAAATATATGAAACACAAAAATTAAACACTGTGATATAGTAGACATAAATACAGACATACACTACAAAACCAGATAATGTGCAATATATCCAAGCACACATGAGCATTTAAAAAAACTGGTCTTGTACTAGGCTCTGAACACTGAATTCAAGTTTTCAAGAGAATAAAACAGAACGTATTCAATAACGAAACTGGAATAATGAAATTGGAAATAATGAAATAATTCCAATAATGAAATTGGAAATCTGTGGGAAAATTGTTGAAAAAATATTCTGAAAAATTTTAAGACACTTTTGAATTATTACAGGGTCGAATAAGGAATTGTGCTAAACATTAAACTTGTGATGATAATAAGGAATTTTAAAAACATATCCAAACTTGAAGGGTAACATGATAGTAATAATGGAGACTAGTTTGTAACCTTAAATGCTTCTAGAATTAGGACATTAATGGGAAATGTGCTCAAGAGCTTTGAACCCAAGAAATTAGGAAAAAACCTAAAATTTAAAAAGTAAAATGAAAGAATTTGGAGAAAAGTAACAAATATAAGATTGGCAATCCATGAAATAGAAAATCATAATGGACAACAGCAAAATAACCTGTTCTTTGAACTAAAACAAATATTTTTTAAAGTTTTGTGAAATTCATCAAGGAAAAGTGTTGCAGTGGGGAGAAGACTTGGGCTGGTACAGATGGTGCAGAATTATTAATGCAGGTAAAATAATATTTGAATACACGAATGCTGATAAACTTAAAGACAGTTAACCAGGACAGATTTGTGTAAATGTATCACTGCCTAAAATGGACTAAATAGAGGTTGAAAATAGGAATTGTCCCAGAGCCATAAAATAAATGGAACTGTAAGCCCAATATTTTCCACAAATATTGTTTTACAAATTCCACTATTCAAGCAATATGTTTCCCTTCTTATTCAAATTTTTCTAAATACAAGAAGAAAAGAGAAACATTCTCAAAACTTTTCTAGCTAACATTCTCCAAATTATTTAACAATGTTACCAGTACATACAGCCTTATACTAATATGAGATAGGTGAAATATGCAAAAAGAAAAGTAAAGACCAATCTCAGTCACAAAAGTAAATGCAAAAATAAAACCGTATTTGTTGATGTTTCTGAATCCAGCAATGTGTAAAAAATGTAGTACCTAACAACCACAGTCACTGTATCCAGAGATGCTAAATTCGTTTAACATTTGAAAGTGAATTAATAAATTCGGATTGAAGCAGTGAAACTACATTATCATTTCAATGAGCAACAACCAAAAAAATCACTTAATAAATTCCAAAACCCGTTGCGATAACAGCATTTTAGCAAACTAAATGTATAAGCCAACTTTCTTAATCTGATAGAGGATAGCTAAACTAAATCTACAGGGAATATCTTATTTAATGTCTAAATATACAAATGATCCATTTTATAATCACGATGTATGATATAGCCACTGTTTTTCAAAATTCTCTACTTTTAGGTCATAGCTGTCTAAATAACTTTAACAATTAATGAATAGATAAATCTTGAAAAGGGAAAGGAAACCTACTGTCATTATTCATCGGTGATATAACTGTGCAAAAGAAAAAAATCTATACATGAAATATAAGAATTAATAAGATGTTTAGTAAGTTAGCTGTATTTAAATCACAGTACTAAACAGTTAGAATCTTTTTTTGGAAATTTACCATTTACAACGAAAATAAAACATAAGATAACTAGGAGCCAGATTGTTCAAAGATGTACAAGGCCATTACGTTGAAAACTATAATACTTTAAGGAAAGATAATGAAAAAAAGGTAATGAAAGAGCTGAAGTAAATTCATTGATAGGAAGACTCAGAATGGTCAGCTCCTCAAAATTAATAATCTATAAACTTAATATAATTCTAATCAAAATTCCAACTGTGTGTGTGCGTGCGTGCGTGTGTGTGTGTGTGTGTGTAAGAACAAAGGGCCAAGAAGAGCCAAGACACAGAAAAAGGGAAACTAGAAGTGGAATGGTTTGACTGACAGATATTGACTTATTATGAAAATATAACCTTTCTGCCCACATGCTATTGGCTTAGGAATAGAAAAACAGATCAAAGGAACAAAATAATCAACTACGAAACACACTCTCTTATGTGTTGAAAATTCACTTACCCGAGTTAGCACTGCAAATAGATTGGAAAAAGGATGAACCATTAAATAAACCATCCTGGGTTTTTGGTTAATATGGAAATTTATCTTTTCCTCACAGCATATATTAAAATCCTTTCAAGCAAATTACTGGCCTAAAGATGAAATGTTCAATCTCTAGAAGAAATTTACCTTGGCTTTGGAAAGAGTTTATTACAAATGAGATGTGCAGTCATCTATTAAAATTAAGTATTACATCAAAAAGTGCCACATATGAAGGGAAAACAGGCCAACAACTCTGAGAATGTATTTACACCACACAGAACTAATAAAGAATTCATGTCAAGAGTATACTATTTGAAAAGTTCTACAGATCATTGAGAAATAGACAACACAAAAGATAATAGAATGAAAGGCATGCGGAGTTATTTCTAAGAAAAACAAGTGCAAAATAAACATAAGAAGATACTCAACCTTATGACAGATTGTGAGGAAAAACAGAAATACCTGTAACGACCATTAAGTTGAAAAAAATTCAGTCTTAAGATATCAGCAGTTTCTGGTGTCTGTGCAAATTGGTGTAACAATATCCAAGAAAATGGCCACTGCCTGATAGATAATGAACAAAACCTTATGAACCAGGAAATCCGCTCAGAAATATAAAGTGAGTAGTAGTTTTCAAACTTTATCAGACTGAGATACATACATTTAAAAAAGTGAACAGTTAATGAAAAAATATGTACCCTAACTCCATGAAAGGCAATCTGTCATTTTCTATTCTACTCAATTATACTTAAAAAATTCTCTTCATGACTCACTGAATTAATTCTGTGCCAGTAAAGAGTTGTGATCTTCAGGTTGCACATCCCTAGAGCAACTCCTGCACAATAGAATAGGAAAGTGCACAAGAAATTTCATAGAAGCACTTTTACAATACATAAGAAGGAATGGTCCTGATGCCTATTTATAAGAAAATAGGTCATAAATTGTGGTGTACAGTCTTACAATGGACTGTTATGTAGCAATAAAAATAAATGAACTTTAGGTCACTAAAGTCAGGTGGAGCAAATACTACAAACTACATAAGAATTAAAAAAGAGGTTTTCATTTCTACAAAGTCTTAAAATATGCTAAATTAAGCAATAACAGAGGGAGAGGGAGAGAGTGATGGATAAGTACTGATGGGTATGTGGAAGAACGTTTAGAAGCAAGTGAATGGATAACACAGAAGTCACAATAATTGTGTCCTCAGGGAGACTGAAGGAATGAGAGTGGGATGGCGAAGGACAAACAGGGTCTTCATAATTATCTTTCCACAATGTTTAATCCCTAAACTGAGGCTCGGTATGGACTTGTTTTCTTTTATTTCTATTTATTATATGTTCCATGGGCAGTCTTTTGAATGTAAATGATTATTTAAGAATTTAAAAATGGGCCGGAAACAATTCTCATCATTTTTCAGTTTTTATTGAAATATACAGAACATACAGAAAAGTGCCCATATTTTAACTGTACAGATACTGAATTTTCACAATCTAAAGAACATCCAGATCAGGAAACGCACCATCCTCAATACCCAATGGCCTTGATTTATCACTATTCTTCCAGGCAACACCTCCCCTTCGAAGGGTAACCACTTCCTTCTAACAGCATAGATTAATTTATATGATTTTAAACTTGATAGATTTCACAGTATTACATGTACTGATATATATTATTGAAAATGGTGTGTGTATATATGTACATATATACACATATATATACATATGTATACACATATATTTCAAATTTAATTTTACTGTTTTAAATAATTTTTGTACATTGACCTTATATCCTTTGACCTCAGTAAATTCACTCATTTATTCTAATATTATATATCTTATTTTGTTTTGTTTTTCATAAGCAGTTACATTGTCTACAATTACAATAGTTTTATTTCTTGCTTTTCAATTCTTTGGTCTTTTCTTTCCTTGCCTTATTGCATTGGTGTGAACCTTTGGTACAAAGGTGAGTAGAAGTGGTGATAGTGGGAATGCTAATCTCATTACTAATTTTAAGAGGGATTAAAATTTTTTTAAATTGTTTTTGCTTTAAGTTTTTCGTAAATAGTCTTTAGCACATTGAGAAAAAGTCCTTCTATCCTTAATTCTTATTCCTAATTTTATTCTGTTAGTAGTTTTTTCATCCTTAATGCATGTTCTATTTTGTCAAATAATTTTTAGCATCTAACAATATGATCATGTTTTTCTCCTTTTTTATGTTAAGGTGGTTAATATATTGCTTAATTTTTGAATGATAAATCAACTTTGCCTTCCTGTGATAAATACTATTGGTCATTAAATATTCCTTGATTTGTACATCCATAGATTTGATTTGGTATTATTTTGGTGGGATTTATGCCTTTATGTTCATGATAGCGATTGATGTGTACTTTCTTTTTTAATGCGTTTGTCAAGGTTTAGTATTGAAGTTATCATGGCTTCTTAAAATCTTATAACATGCTCCCTTTTATCCTATTCTCTGAAAGACTAAGATTTTTTTTCTTAAATATTTGGCAGAATTAACCACAAAAATATTTGGGCTTGAAGGGATTGTGTGTGTGTGTGTGTGTGTAAATGCATGAAATAGTAGATTATATATTTTAACAGGTACAAAATTATTCAGGTTTCTAACACTTCTGCTCTCAGTTTGGTTAAGTGATTTTTTTTTTACTGATTTTTCTACTTAATCCCTATGTTTGTCAAACTTATTGGCGTGTGTAGCATCCTCCTAATATCTTTCAAAGTTTGAGCATTCTTTATGTGGATATAGAAGCTTAGTTGGCAGTTTTCTCTCAACATTAAATGCCATTCCATCACCTTCTGATGTCCATCATTTTTATGAGACATCAACTCTTAGGTGTACTGCTGCACCAATAAAGGCAATATTTCTTTTTTTATCTTCTTGCATAAGGATTTTCCCTTTGTCTCCAATTTTCAGAAATTTTACCATCATAGTTGATGACGTCATTGTTTAATCCACAAGACCATCTCTGACGATATTGGCCACGGCAGGGTTTTTTTGGTAGCAGTGGGTGCCCTTCTGCATTTTCACAACTTTCAATGTTCGAGAAGTGCTTCTCTTTGGTGGGAAGTAAGTTTTTTCTCTGAATTTGACAGAAGCAGACATTCACTTCCGTAGCCTACCTTGCAGCTAAATTGTGGGCACATGATTCAGTCTTGGACCCAAACTGAGTTTTTTAATAAAGAGCTGGACAAGGAGGCCTCGGAATTGATGGCTGTTGGAGCAGCACACGTGTCCACAAGCAGCTGGTGTTGTGTTGCTGTGGCCACATTCTGAGTCCAACACTGATCATTCTTCAGGAAAACAGTTCTGGTTTGGGATGCTATTTTTAGCAGGATAATGCCTGAGCTGTGTTCCTCAGATCTCTCACTGATTCTGTTAGCTTCCCATATCATTTATATTACATTTTCTGCTTAAATTAGCTGGATTAGGTTTCTGTTGCAACTAAAAACTATCATCATCTCTGACATCTTCTCTCACATCCTTCACAACAAGTCAGTCATCAAATTCTATCTCAGGTACATCTTTCAAATAAATCTTCTTTTTTTTTATAAATTTATGTATTTTATTTATTTATTTTTGGCTGCGTTGGGTCTTCATTGATGTGCGCGGGCTTTCTCTAGTTGCGATGAGCGGGGGCTACTGTTCGTTGTGGTGCACGGGCTTCTCATTTCAGTGGCTTCTCTTGTTGGGGAGCACAGGCTCTAGGTATGTGAGCTTCAGTAGCTGTGGCACGTGGGCTCAGTAGTTGTGGCTCACAGGCTCTAGAGCGCAGGCTCAGTAGTTGTGGCGTACGGACATGTGGGATCTTCCCGGACCAGGGCTCGAACCTGTGTCCCCTGCGTTGGCAGGCAGATTCTTAACCACTGCGCCACCAGGGAAGCCTCAAATAAATCTTATATCGTTTCCCATTTCCTTGTAAATCAGTTCTAATCCTGTACATGGACTGTTGCAGGAACCCTTCTTGATAGCCTGCAGTCCACTTACATGCAGCACCATCAATTATTTCGGTTTAGATCTCACGCTTAAAACCGTCTAATACTTTTACAGTGACATTAGGATAAAATCCCCAACCATTGTCATGACTTTAAGAGCTCCTAAGATGTAGAACTTACGGACTCTGAGGCTTCACCCCTCACCTCTCTTGTCAGCACTAACTCTGCTTTCTTTATTTCAAAGATACATTGTGGTTTTATATTCTATTCAGTTTTTGAAAGAAAATCCATTATCTTGAACATGTTAATAACTGGACAATATGCTAACTTAATGAAATACTAACAAATATTTTATATAAAGATTTTTTGTTTGTTTTTTCATTAGAAAAACCTGTAACCTCTTATTTCATCCATAGCTTCCAAAATAAATTTGGAAGAATGAATATTGTAAAATATGCTTAGCCTAGGAAATATACAACAATTAGAATGTATATGAGATTCTTTTTCAACTTAGTAAATACAAAATATTGTATGTGGAGTAAAGAAGAATTTCAAGATCAAACTTTATAATTAATGGCATATTAAGTATAACCAATTGGACAGGGTCTCACATTTTACCATCTTTCAGAAACTATGCAATTCTAAGAAAATTGGAGTATGATATGCAAGAACTTTTTTGACAAAATTATAGTGCTGTTGGGAAATTGTTGCCTTATGTGAATACAAACATTTGAGTGAATTAATCATTAGGCAATGTTCCCGTAGGTAAGATACTAAGCCTGGACCATGGAGTTTAAAAGATTTCATCATCTTAGAGATTGATCAGCAATTAGAGCTATTTTAAAGTAGCTCTAGAGCTATTTTAAAATAGAGTTCTTTAAGATAATTTTAGTTTTTTTGTCTTGTTTAGTTTTCCATTAGAATTATACCACTTTAACGGATATAGCTTCTCAGAATTAATATTTTATGTGAACTGGTGGTGTCCTTTTTTCTAACTTTTTCTTTAAATTTCTCTTTACAATAATGAATGAATCCCACAGAGCAATAGACAGTGTGAGGTCAAAATATTGTCCTGCAAAAAACAGATGCCGCATGTGATGATGCCAGCATTCAAGTGGCAGTGGACCACCTGTTGTCCTGAAGTAAAATCTTAAAAAGAAAAAAACACCCCCCTTTAAAAATAGTAAACCATCAACATAAAAGGAAAAACAAAGGTCATTTTTGAAGACATTCCTATTTCATCTTTTCCTTAGTCGGAGTTTAAAAACAAGAGAAAGCAAATTAAGCAATATGCTTATCTTCTTCCTTCTCCTTTTACTTCTTACCCTCCTTACTTTGGACTAAAAACGTGGGCGTTTATTACTTCATATGTAAAGGAGACCTGTAGCACCAGATTTTATGTAGGTGTCTTTCTTCAGTTAGCATGGCCTTCTGATCTGCACCGTCTATTTTTGAATTTGGTAACTCGTTACAACAGTGCCTATAACAGCAAGGAAACCAAATTAGAATCAAGTTTTGCAATTTTTTTAAAAAGGGGAGACTACAGGAAGAAATAAATAGCTTTACAATGAGCAAATGTTAGGGAACTGCTTCTGTTTAAAAACAAAACATACACTAGAAATTGAAAACTCAGAGAAATGACTGCTTTTTCTTATTCTAAAATGGAAAAAGGCAATGTTGCATAACAGCAGGAGTTTTAGAACCTCACTCAGAAGGTAAATAACAGATCATCTCAGAAAAAAGGAACCAGACCGGTGGAGTTGAAATATTTCCAGTGATGGGCACACCCCAAGTATAGATACATTAAAGTGGCAGTGTTAATCTAGTGACTTTTGTCCCTTCTGTCTTCAATAGAGAAATCATTAAGAGGAAAAAAATTGGGAAATACAATCAAGGGTGTGTATCACTTTTAATTCAAAGGACCATAGTGTATTAAATTTGGGAAAGATAATAGATATGAAAGAGACTAGAATTCTCATTTTATCATGAGATGAGTGTCTGGTATGTCCAAAAGCAATAGTAAATGATGTAGCTGGGAATAAATCCAGGTCATAGGGCTTTCTGTTCTGTATTTTTTCAATACACTGGTAATTTACATCATCCGTATGTTTATACTGAGATTATGGAAAAGGTCTGAACCTTTCTCGTTTCCCCTTACAGAGCTTAAAGAAAAGCTTATGTAGTGATTTAAATAGTGACAATTTGCTTAATCCCAAAAGGAAAATAGGCTGAAGAAAAAAAAAAAAAAAAGATGTGAATGGGGTAAATTGTTTATGTATACACACGGTTAACTTCATAGTGTAGACATTTTTAAACCAATTTTTTTGCTTGTCTATAGAAAGTATAAAGATATCATTTCAGTTAATCCTAAGGAGTAGTGCCAGCCTAACTGTAAATAAGTGTAAATCCTCTTTTACTGGGACAGAATCTATTTCCATCTCGGTGAGCCAACTTCAGCACCAATGACACTTAATAATCCATATTGACAGAAGGACATAAAAACCTGCATTCAACAGTGTTTCTGTTGGGAGGAAATTCTCCAAGGATTTCTTGTATTTCTGCACATCTTGAGGGCAGAGGAATCACATGCCCTTGTTCTGGACATCTTTACAAAGATGTTTTATAGCAAATGGCCTCAGAAGATAGAGATACTGTGGATGCCTTGTTCCAGTGTTATAATGTCTCCCTCCAAGGTGAAGCAGGCAGGCTTCTGCCCATTATAGAAAGGTCAGGTTTCCTAGGCTTATGTGTCCTCTCTTGTCATGTAAGTCACTGAATGTTCTGGCATCACCTGGCCCTTTTCTCAGCACCCATTGGGAATTGGGGCTGAGGGAACAGGCATCAGTAATACTGGCTATTGCAATTTCTGTGAACAAGAGAGTTATTTTTTTCTGAGACCCAAGAGTCTCGTGTCTTCTGCCCATGTCTGAGAAGCTGACGGACTAACTAGTAAGCTTGCAAGTGGAGTAAAACCTCAGACCCTTCACAGTTCTTGACATTATCGTCTTTCCATTCCTGCAGTTCATTCTGCATGCTTCTATCAGACTCACATTTATCAGGCCCCTGTCCCATTTTATCATATTTCTATCAAAAATCTCCAGTGTTTTCCAATGATTAGGATTCTCTCCAAGGAATGTAAAACCTGCGATTATATGGTTCCAACTTTCCTTTGTGTCCCATTCAGTAGAGATTCTCACCAAGAAATGAAAAGCTTTTCATCGTGTGGCTCCAACCCGCCTTTTTAATTTTACTTCTTGTGCCCTGAACAAATCCCATTTTCCCACCCCCGTGGCCTTCATCTGTTATTGCCTACCATCTGACCATATTGTCTTTTCCCTCATTTCTGTTGTTTTTCAAGAACACTCTAACTTATTACAGGAAGGTGGGCAGTTATTGTAGTGGCAGCTGCGTGGTACCACCCTGACCCCTGTTCAGGAAGGAGAGATTTAAACCGTCACAGCTGCTGGAGGTGGTGTCAGCGGGCATCCTCAGGGTGTTTCTGTCTGACAGTTTCCCTGGGGCCCTCAGAGCTTCCTTGGTCAAGGTCAGACCTCCTTCCCAGAGGCAGCCCATGTCAAATGACCAATGAAGAGGTACTAAGACTCAACTCAAATTTGCAGTGGAGCCTTAGTACTATTCCAGCTGTGCCATTTGAAGGCCATTCCAGCTGCGCACTTCCCTGCTGGTTTGGGTGATGTTTTGTGGCGACTACATCACAATCCTGTTATTTTTCCTCTTTCTTGTTAATAAGCTTCCTGCGCACAAATCTCTGTGTCGGACTCTGCGTCCCGGGGAACCCCGCCTGCAGCAGTTAACAACCATATAGAATGTAATCTTCTTGAGAAAAGGCCAGCCTCTCCCTTGTTTTCTTGTATCCATTCAGGCACCTCTAATAATAGCTCTTCAGTAAGTGTTTGTTGAATGAAATTGAACTGAATGGAGAAGCTAACCTTGCATTTTTTCATTAGCATCCAAAATAAATACACAACATGGTACGAGGCGACCTCTTCCCAACCTAGTAGTGGATACAAAGTGAGAAATATATTTTAGAATCCAGAATCAGGGAAAAAAAAACCCTGCTACTCAAAAGAAGGGTCAAAGAGACAGTATAATTTGAATTGTATCTAGTCTTTCCTATCTAAAAATAACTATGATTGTATTTGTCTGAAATAAATTAAGGGAAGATATTGCAGAAATAAATTCAGAGAAAGGAAGGGAAAATATTCCTTCACCATCACTTTTATGAATGAGTCTAACGGTTTAAACAGCAGCAGTGAGTGGGAGAATTTATATGTATAAAGCCAAATAAGAATGGTTCTAATGTTTCTCATTGGCCAGGGCTACTCTAAGCTTTCTCTCAGGAAGCAACCTTGAAAAATTACTCTTGAAATTCTTAAGAAATTTTAAAGCAATATCCTAGCCTACGATATTTTAAATAGCTCCAAGAAAATAGATGTTACAGCAATAACTTGCTAGTAGAAGTTGAAAAAAAAAAACAAAGCGAAGAATATGAGAAACAACCAATCGTACCAAAAGCTCTAAGTATATTTCAACAATAACCAGCATCTACCCACTTACATTTTCTCATTACTCTTTCAAGCACTGGAAAGCTTTAGAGAACTGATTCCATACTGTAAAATGTGTTTTCAGTTTGATAAAAAGCTACTAGATTATAAACAAGTGTGTGCTCTTGGGCATATTGAATGTTTGTTCAATGTCAACAGGTATACTTGTTCCTTGTTTGGGCTTTGCAGTAAATGATGGGTCATGGCCTTCCATTAAAAAGAATCTTTAATCTTTCAATTTATATATCATCTATTTTCCCAGCTGAGTCTTTTAGTCATTGGCCCTTAACACCCAGAATAACAGCTTTGTGATTCTGCTTGCAGTTTTTTTCCCCTTAGTGTTTTTTTCCCCCCAGATATATTTCTTCTACTTGAAATGTCATCCCTTGAGAAAATGTGTTGAAAAAAAGGTCATCATTATTTGAAATGGTTATTGTCTAATTATTATCCTGTTCCCTTCACGTCTAATTTATTATTTGTTAGACACTAATTTATTACTATTTGGCAATACCTGTACGACTCTCTTCACATTTTCATTGCATTTCTTTCATAATATTTAAATATTAAAAATAATATTTAACATGAAAAAGATTCTCTTCTTCTGTGATACTTCTTTCTTGTGGCATCTAAAATTTGGATTCTTTTTTCGAATTAAAAGTAGCAAAAGCATAACCTAAAAGCATGATGCCAAGTGCTAAATGAGACCCTTAAGTATTCTAAACCAAAATACAGTATTTGACTCTGCTTTTTTTTTTTTTTTTCTTTTTTTCCCCACGGTTTCTCCTGGTAGGTGCTGTTGGGATTATAGGTGGGATTATTAATTGTACAGAATCGCTCAACACATTGGAGGCCATTAGCATGTGGAGCCCTAGGGGGTAAATGTCCAGCGCAGCCCCTAATCGTTATGACAACCACAAGTGTCTGCACACATTTCCAGGTTCCTCCCGGGGAAATCGCGCTCCCCCATTTTCTTATGCCGCTTCTGACGCTAATCTTTATTACTGGTTAGTGTAGCAATTTCTTCTACTTATTGTGTTCTCCTCAACTTCCCACTCTCACCATTCTAACCAGACCAATACGTTTAATGACAGACCTCCCCTGCTCAAAATATTGCAGTGGTATCCGTATTCATTTTCAAGGCTGCAGTAAGAAAGTATCACAGACTTGGTGACTTAAAACAACAGTAATTAATTCTCTCAGAGTTCTGGATGCCAAAAATCCAAAATGTAGGATGTGGCAGGTCCAGTTCCTGCTGGAGGCTGTAAGGGAGAAGCCGCCCTCTGCCTTCTCCTAGTTTCCAGTGACGTCCGGCCGTCCTTGGTGGTCCCTGGCTTGTAGACACACCCCTCCCGTCTCTACCTCCATCTTTACACTGCTTTCTCCTCTGTGCGTCTTTGTATTCTTTTCTCTCTCATGAGGACACTCTCACTAGATTTAGGGTCCCCCGATCCACTGTGCTCTCACAACTTGATTACATCTGCAAAGATCCTATTTCCATATAGGGTCATGTTCAGAGGACATGAATTTTGTCTTTTTGTATCTGGTTGTCCATCATTTGCCCCACCTTTTCATGCATGCAGTTATTTTTAGTCCCTTAGAGTTTCTTTGTATTTTATTGCCCGAGGTTTGTCCAGGTGCAAGCACTGCAGCAAAGGGTCCCGGGTCCCAGGTCCCAGGCCCCTGCCTGTCTCACTTAGAGCAGCTCTCCCCTATTGCACTTCTGGGGTGCATACCCCATAGCCTGTCACTGCTGGACACTATGTCACACACCAGGTTGTAATAGCAGAGGAACTGGGTTTGATTCCACAGGGCTCGAGGCAAGAGTTATATCACCATGTGTCCATAGACCATTACACGTGTCCTGTGCTAATTAGTTAATTATCTAATTAACGCCAGTAGCTTTAGTTGTCCTTCATAAATGGCATGGGAGGTATCTTACCAATTTATTTGTATGTGATTATCGAAGAGCAAATGCTATAGTACTTCTATGCTGAAATATTTGTTTTGTGTCTTCACTCTTGATTTGGTGTGCTTTTTTTTTTTAAAACATTTTATTTATATAAAAATAGCACTGTATTTTCAAGAATCGCCCTTTTGGGTAACAAAATCCTTCAAAACCCACATGGCTGGGACCTCAGCTGGAGGACCTTTCTCCACATGATCCTGCATTCTGTAGGGGGCCGCCCAGCTCGTTTGCCAGGTGGTGGTGGGGTTCTCAGAAGCAAACTCTGTGGTGAGAGCACTTTGCAAGCCTCTGTTTGTGTCACCTTTGCTAATGTCTCATTGTCCAAAACTATTCCTATGGCCAAACCCAGTTCCAAAAGGGCTCGGTGGCCTGTAGTCTCAAGCTACTCACATGCCAAGCGGAAATCAATTCCACCTCTACCACGTGGTTTTGTGGCATACACATGTATAAAATCAACATTTAAAATTACTAATATATTTTACACTGCTCTCTTCTGAGGATATAACAATTTAATATACAGTAGCTATATGATTAGATCTTGTTATTAAATCATTCCTTTAACTTGTTAGTACTGTTATTGATCCTTTTAACTAAGCACGATCTTCGTTACTCTGTGTTGAGTTATCTTTTAGACAATTAGATTTGTTGTTTGCTTGTTTGGTCAGGGAAAAGATCCGGAGGCACGTTTGACGTACAGTTGACCCTTGAACAATGCAGGGGTTGGGGTGCTGACCCCCTACAGAGTCAAAAATCTGCATATAACTTTTGACTCCCCCAAAACTTAACTGCTAATAGCTTACTGTGACTGGAAGCTTTATTGATAACATAAGCAGTCGATTAACACATATTTTGTTTGTTATATGTATTACTGTGTCTTAGAATAAAGTAAGCTAGAGAAAAGAAAATGTTACTTAAAAAATCATGAGGAAGAGAAAATTCATTTATAGTACTGTACTGTATTTATTGATACTCTAAGCTTACATCCCCTGTTTATAACATGAATCATCTGTCAGTAAGTACATCAATATTGTCTTATATGATACAAAACACTGTAGATGTGATGCATATTACTAACACCAGATATCAAAAATAAAAAGATAATATGAAAAATTTCATATTTATTTACAGCTTTAACGATTTATGCATTGAGAAAAATGAAGCAGCAGTGTGGTTGCTTTATCGCTGCCTAGTGTAATCAATCCAATTGCCTCGTGGTAGCCTAACCTGTACACTACTGAATGATTCGTTAACAAAATTTTTATGACATACAGTATTACGGTTATGTTCGTAATATGATATTGGTAACATTGCTACATTAAAAAAAACACAAAAAACACTTCCCTGTGATGATAGGCTGATATGCAGTTTCTCCGGTTACAAGAGTGAGAGGCATACTGTACAGGAATGTAATTCTTTGAAAGCAAAGTTATAAAATAGTAAGAAAACTAACACATTATTAATTTTTTAAATTAAATATCACTCACCTATGCCTATGTAAGGATAGGTTATCCACTTCAAGTCTCGCACACAATGTTCTACATGTATATTTTTGTAAATTTATTTTTTAAAAATCCATGTATAAGTGGACCTGCGCAGTTCAAACCCATGTTGTTCAAAGATCAACTGTATATGAAATTGTATGATTACAATTTATACCTAGTTATATACACATAAGGTTTTACTAAATTAAAAACTTTTTATTTCAAACCAAATTTTAAAAAGCAACACAGTACATGGAAAATATTTTAGTGGTTTCAGTTTGGGTCTACTTGGATTTGACCTTGCTTTCAGTACACATTCATACAATTAACTTCTCATAAATGCAAAATTATTATCTATAAAATTAGGAATGTTTGGCTGGATATTGTTATAAACTGTGCTAGAAACACTCCAAATCATGTAATTCTAGATCTTCATTTTTTCATAGAGGGATTATCCACTCTGTTTTGGTGAAGTATGTTCTACAAGGGTTTCTGGAGGCTAGAATTTCTGTGAATGACACAATACAAAAATAGCATTATTGAACCTTCCTCTTTAAAGGGAACTGTTACCAAAATAATGAAACATACTATACATTAGTGGGATATAATACTATAATCTAACAAAAATATAAAGATATTTATAGAAATATTAAACAATATTCTGTTTTCACCAAATGTTATTCTGAATTCAGCTTCTTATCCCCCGCACCACCTCCACACACAGATGAGGCTAGCCCACTTCACACTTTCAGCAGGAGAAAGGAAGTTGTATGTGGGAGGAGTATAGGATTTAGGGTTTCTAAGTTTGCAGTTTTATACTGCTTTTTTATACTGCTTTGTCTTGGGTCTCAAGTATTTCCTGACGTGTCTTCCTTTGGAGGAAAAAAGTGCAGGAAGTGTCTTAGTCTCCTAGGGCTGCCATAACAAAGTACCATAAAACAGAAGGCTGAAAACATCAGAAATTGATTCTCTCAGAGTTCTGGAAGCTAAGATCCTAAAATCAAAATGTTGGCTGAGCCAAACCTCTAGGGGAAGATCCCTCCTGTGGCTTCCACCTTCTGATTCCTTGGTTTGGGGGAGTAAATCTCCAGTTTCTGCTCCATCTTTACACGGCCATCGTCCCGTGTCTGTCTGTGTGCAGATTTTCCTCCTCTTACAAGGACACCAGTCATATTGGATTAAGGCCCCCTGTAATCCAGAATGACCTCATCGTAACCTAATTCTGTCTGCAAAGGCCCTGTTTACAAATAAGGTCTCATTCATAGGCACCAGGGCTTAGAACTTCAACATATTATTTAAGGAGGGGACACAATTCAATGCATAACAGAACCTAAGGGGGAACAGTGCTAACATTTTCTAGTGCCCTTGCTTTGATTAGTTATTATAGATCCTCAATAAATGATAAAAATTATTTATAATATAAATTATATATCATTACATTATAAATTATTATTATTATAGAAAACATGTATATAGAACTTATGATGTACCAGGTTCTATTTTAAATGCTTTACAAATATTAACTCATTTATTGAACTGAAATGAGAATCCAGGTGTCTTACTGTGAATTGATAATACATTGATCAGCAAATTCTGTTTTACTCTTTTTTCAAATTCTGTTTTAGAATTTAGAAAGGCATTCTTGAAATTGGACATTTTGTTTTTGTAATCTTGCCCTTTCTGTTTTAATTACGCCGTGCATCGTAAAAGTCTTCAACATCTGTGAAGTTTTGACTTGCAAAACATACGGATAGTCTGCAAATTTCTCAGTCGGTTTATTTAAACTTTTTTGTTTGTTCATTATTAGGGATTGAGCCAGTCCCATTGAGCCAGATACTATTACCAATGAAAGCAGGCCTGCCACACAGCTGAAGGCCACCATTTACTATATACACTATGTTTCAGACCCTTATTCATGCTGATATCTGTTCAAGTCGTAATTACCGCATTTCCACAACTGGTCTCTTTTCACAATCCCCCTAATTCACTGCAGCATAAACACAGAAGTGAAAAATACATTGCCAGGTAATCCTAAGGTTGTTTATAAATAAGATACATATAAAGAATAATTTGTCCCCTCTCGGACACATGCTGGTTATTTCTGAAAACTTTGACAAAAAGTTTTTAAAACAGTAAATTATAAACAAGTCTTTAGGTTTTACTCATAAAAGTGTCATTAATACTCAGTTATAGCACATAATGATTTAATTATATATTTAAGTAATATAATGAATAAAATATTTTCTATATTCGGCATCTTAGAGAGAAATGAATTTTGTCACGTCCTAAGGAAAGAAACATGATATAATTTTTGCAACCATCTCTCACTCATCCATTTTAGTAGCAACACGATTCTACAAAACATTAGGGTGTTCATATTGACTTCCTAAATGATGCTTCCTTAATAACACTTGAAAAATTTTGCTCATAGCCTCTTATCACAAGGTTGCTATGTGTCTTGTTTTGTAGGCTTTGCAATATCACACAAGTCCATTATTCCCACTGACGTTTTCTTAGTGACCAGTTAGCTCGTTTATATTCTACGGAAATGGAACAATGAGTGGGGAATGCCAATAGCAACCACTAATCCTCCCTGTAACAATCCAACCTTGGATTGTAAACACTGCGCTAGGCATTGTGCTCACATTATTCCATTTATTATTCTCAATAAGCCTGTATTATAGGCTCTATTCGTATCTCCTTGGGGACACTGTGGCTCCGTGAATAATTTTCTACAAGTCATACTACTAGTAGATGGTGGGGCTGGGATTAACACCCAGGGCTTATGACTCCAGAATATGTTCTCTTAAAAATTATGCTATGCTACACATCTCATAATGGCTCTGCCTCCACATAATTATTATGTGGCTACTATATACTCATGTCTGAGCCTATTCGTGAATGGCCAAGAAAAAGAAATAAAGTCTGTGGCCTTTCCTTTAGAGAAGAGAACATGCATAAATGAAACTATTAAAATTAATTATACAAGAAAATAAGCTGATTTTTTGTCCTGAGAATGTGTTAAAGAGACTAGGCTGAACTGGGGTGAGGTTTTCATTGAATTAGAACTTGAAAGACATACTAGAGAAAAGAAAAAGCTAAAGAAGGGCATCTGGGTGGACAAAAGGGCAAAGGTCAGATCTGAAGAGAATGAAGACAATTACCTGAACATTTCAGTGAATGAAAGATACCCTTTTAAAGGCGATTTACTCAACTTTAGGTAACTCTGATTTTGTCACTCTTCAATTTTGGACTATGGGAAGTTCAGCAATAGAAAACAAGTAATAGTAACTATAATTATGATGCCTCAGGTATTTTTGGAACACAATTCAAATTATCAAAATCTTGAGTTCTTTGGAGAAGAAAGAACTCAAATAAGCTGTCAATTAACTCCAAAATTTACTTGGAGTTTATACACAAATCAAATTTTTAGCAAACACCTATAAAATGGACTTAATAGGAAATTGGTATCATTATACAGTTCTCATTTATGGGCTACCCATAGAAGATGTAAAAATGGAGGCCAGAGCATGTGTGGTGAAGTCAAATTTTATAAACCCATGTATTTTCCTAAGCGTATATGTATTGATGAGGTAAGGCTAGATTTTGCTGGGGTCAAAACTTCAGTTTCTTTGTAAATAAAGACTAGTTTCTCCTTCGCACAAAATCACTTCCAAACGAGGACTCAGAGGTCCAGGGTGTTTCTTTCTTGTGACCCCACCGTTTCTACACATCACTCCATGATGTCTAAGAAGGGAAGAGGAAGGTTTGTACGTTCAATATTAAGTGACTTTGCTCAGAGGCGACTCACATGACATCTGTTCAGAGCCATTTCACCAAAACTAGTCACCTAACTAGTAACTAAGCTGGCCCTACCTAATTACAAGGGAGCTGATAGGTTGAAGAATACAGGGATTTTCAGGGATTGACAACCATCTTTGCTACAGCATAGAGTGGTACTTGCACAGGACATCAGTAAAGGATGAGCGTATAATGGTTCCCATGCAAAAATACATCTGGGATGGGCTTTAAGAATTAAATACATATGGTGGGTCTACTTAACACTTTTAATATGCTAACAAACATGGGGAATATTTACAAGAAGAGTACTTAACATGTGCATTTCTCAAACTTCCCATACTGCAGGCAATGGTTACTGTGTCTAGATAGGTCTGCCCTCTCAGGGTTTTTCAGGGGCGAGAAATGTGTGGATGTTTTCTCTGAAGTGGATGTGGGTCATTTAGGAAAGACTTCAACAGCACAAGTCCACATGATTTGGACCATACATGAGTCAAGGGCTTAGGAAATGGAATGCTTCCCCCATAACATGAATGTTGCAAGTGAAAGGTCCCCAGAAACAAAAATCTCTAAAGAACACAAAAAATTCTTATAGAGAAAGATCACTTTTAACCATCTCCCAAAGAGCATGAAATCTACCCAGCCAAGTCGGAAGTACTCTGTCACCTTACCACCCTTTTGTCCCATCTTCTCAAAATGTTCAAAACCACAGCTAGAAACTAAGGAAACAGGTGAGATGTAAGAGAGCAGAGGCCAGTTGTATTTTTTCCCTGATTAAGACAGGTGCCAGTCATGGTTCTGGGCATTCAGAAAGGGGGAGGGGAAGTCTTTACTTCAAATGGCAGTTGAAGCAGGTTGATTAACATGTTGGATTTGTTATTTAATCCAGACTTTGTGTTGTGACTTAAAGTGATTGTAGAACAATTTATGACTCAGGAATGAACAGAAAAGTTACTTATGTGCCCAATTTTTCATGGAATTATTACCCTGAACGTATAAATATTAAAGAAGGAAGGGGATTGTACTCGTTTGCTCGGGCTGCCATAACAAAGCACTACAGACTGGGTGGCTTAAACAACAGAAATTTGCTTATTCACAATTCTGGAGGTTAGAAGTTCAAGATCAAGGTGTCGGCAGGGTTGGTTTCTTCTGAGGTCTCTCCTCTTAGCTTATAGGTGGCTGTATTCTCCCTGTATCCTCACGTGGTCTTCCCTCTGTGTGTGTCTGTGTCCTAATTTCCTTTTCATATAAGGACACCAGCCACAGTGGATTAGGGCCCACCCTAATAAGCTCAGTTTAACTTAATCTACCTCTTTAAAGACCCTATCTCCAAACACAGTCACATTCTAAGGTACTGGCTGTCGGACCCCAGCACATGAATTCTGAGGACACACAACACAGTTGTAATAGTGCAGTTTCATCATGAATCATATTCAATGCATCTGTTGCCTCTTGTTAAATTTTCTGGTATTAAACTATCAATTTCCTGGAATAAATTCAGCTTGGTCATTGACTATAGCACTTACGATACATTCCTGGATTCTAATACAGTTTTTTAAAAATCTGTATTCACAAGACACATGAACCTATTGCTTTATGTTTTGCATATATTTATTAGGGTTTGTAATCTATATTATGGGGGCAAATCTGTCACAACAGATTAAACAACCTACAGGAAATGGATGATTTTCATAGAACAATATGCATTAATACTTAAGTAGGGGCTTCCCTGGTGGTGCAGTGGTTAAGAATCTGCCTGCCAACACAGGGGACATGGGTTCAAGCCCTGGTCCAGGAAGATCCCACATGCTGTGGAGCAACTAAGCCCATGTGCCACAACTGCTGAGCCTGTGCTCTAGAGCCCGCGAGCCACAACTACTGAAGCCCGTGCACCTAGAGCCCGTGCTCCGCAACAAGAGAAGCCACCACAATGAGAAGCCCGCACACCACAACCAAGAGTAGCCCCCACTCACCACAACTAGAGAAAGCCCATGCGCAGCAATGAAAATCCAATGCAGCCAAAAATAAATAAATATATAAATAAATTTATTTAAAAAAAGGCAAGTAGCTAATTAGCAAAAAACATTGAAAACTAATGTACATATTTACCATTTTTAAAGGTTCTAGGTATATAATTAGTCATATATGCTAAGTATTAATATTTGCTGCTTCCGCATCCCTAAAAATCTCAGTGATTAAAAAGTTGACTTCTATCTGAGTAAATTCAGCGACGTTCTGGGGGGAGTGTGTCTCTTTTGTGGCTTCTCTCCAATAACTTGCTCAGAGATTCCGGCGCCATTCAGTCTGTGGCTTAGATGTCATCAAGCAATCAGGGGTAGGAAGAGAGAGTGGGTGGGCGGGTACATCCATGTTAAACTGTCTCCGTTGTAACCCATCTGCTCAGCTCACGTTCCAAGTATAGCACAGGGTCACATCTCCCCGTAAGAGGCCGATGATAGTAGTTGAGCTGTGCATCCAACATGGGGAAACGCGTTTCATGAGCATTTTGTTAGCCTCTGTCACACATGTGTTCACTGTGAAGTTTTAGCCAAACTCTAAAAACTTAATCCAATGTTTTCTAAGTCCTTTCAAGCCAGGAAGCCAAAACAAACAAAATGAAAACAACTTTGAAGTCTCCAAAGTCAATCTGACAATGAAAGATAAATTTAATTGGAACTTGATTTTAATAATCATGACTTCTGAAGTGCAGATAGACGTTTAAAGAAAAGACATAAAACTAAAAGTATTTCCCAGCTACTTCATGTTGCAAAATAGTGGGCGTTTCTCGGCTCATTAAAAAACATCTGGAATACATATGAAATCAAAATAAAAGAACCTTTCATTGAAATATACTTATAAAATATATCTTTTAAGTTTTACTTAACACTTAGGGAGGTGGTATCAGATAATATAAAATGTGTCAGTTTTAGAATTAAGTAAATTTTCAAACTTCTGCTCAGTTACTTTCCAGTTTTTGATATCAGGCAGGTCACTTAAGCTTACTTTGCCTAGGTTTCCTCAACTATGAAATGGAGAGAACTATAAGAAGAACACAACGTTTATATAGGATTCAAATGGCAGAATATCTGAATTGTACCCAGGTCAGTAGTACCATACCATGGCCACCCACATAAATGGTGGTGGTTTTTTCAAACCATCATTAATATCTTTAACATTATATCAAATAATTTACTTTTTTTCCATTTTGTGATCTTCAAGACTTTGGTAGAGAAAGTATTGTTAAATTCATACTTTGAGGTTAATTACTTCATGCCCCCTAACCCTTTCGAAATACATCATAATGATAGACAAAGTATAAAAGACACAGCCCAGCCAAAAATAAAAAAGACATCTCTGAAGACCAGAAATTGGATAAAAATACAACTCAACAAATAGAGTTGAAAGTGTGAGCCCCCTGGGTTCTGGGAAAAAGAAAGTTTTAGGCACCTAGAAATCAGCATTCAAGGTTAACAGCATCTGGAAGTAATCCCTGTCAAGTTGGGGAGAGAAAACTGCCCTTATTGTCTAATGTGCTTAATTCAACCTTGGATCTTATATCATACAAGTGCAGTAAAAAGTAAATAAAATTAAAAACTTAGCTCAACTATGAACATGGGTGCAAAAAATCTAGGTAAAAGGGTGCAATGTAATCATCGTGCACACTAAAAAATCAAGAAGTATAGTTTGTAGAGGTAACAGATAAAAAGAGAAACAATATATACTTTATATTCAGTGTTACACAAACTTGAGAAATTAAGAGAAGACAATTCTCTAAACCTGACCAATGACAGCTACTGAACATGTTAAAGCAAATATTACAGTAAATGGTAACATATGCACATCAATTCAGTATGCACTGTGTGACTTTTCCTACGCAATACGAGCAGAAAGAAATGAGATATAAGGATTAGAAAGGAAGCATCACAATTTTTCATTTTTATTTGCTGACCTCATGATCATATAGAAAACAAAAAAACGCATTTGCCCTCATAGAACTAAGAGACTTCAGCAATGTTGCTACTTAAAAGAGCCATATGCAAAAAGTAATACACTCCCTAAAGGGCAACACAAATGGATTAACATATGTAGTAGAAAGAAAGATTTCTTTCATCATAAAGTAATGAATACATTAGGTCCTTGAAGACATTTAAGAAAAGATGTGTAAGAACTGTGTGGATTACTGAAGATTTTAAAAGAAGACCCAAATAAAGGTGAGGTATAAAGGTGAGGTATGAATGGGAAGATATTGAACCAAAGATGTTAATTTTCCAAAGTTTCTTCCCTAAATTATTTCCCAGAATATTCCCAAATCCCCTTGTTCAATACAGTGCCAATTAAAATCTTACTAGGATTTTTTTTTGGTGATATTTTCAGTTTGATTTTAAATGTCATGAGTAAGTACTCAAAAACTGTTAAGAGAAATCCAGGAAACAGTAAAAGAAATAACTCAAACTAACAAATATCAAGACTTGTATTTATAAAGCTACCCTAATTAAGAGAGTATGGTATTGGTATAAAAAGAAGGTCTTATGCCAGTGGATCTTCATTAGAAGCCAAGATGGGGACCAAAGAACAGATGAGGGATTAGTATGTGAAGGGATTAGGTATCAGTACCTAGTTGTCTGTAATCTACTTCTGGACCTCAAGGTAGATTTGATCTTTTATTTTTTTTCATTGATATTCCACATTTGAGCAAAACTTTCTACTATAGTTTATATTTTAGTGAATATTTGAGGGAGCAAGGAATAAAAAAACAAGCAAATGGTAGTACAATCTTACCTCAATAAATAACTATGTAATTGGCAAAGACAAAACTATCTATAAAAATAAACATTTCTTATCAACTGGTAGAAGGCTACCTCTTCAGTAGTTGAGGAAGTGTGAATTAAACAATTATGACAAAGGATTTCTCTTTTATGGACAAGAATTATGCTTTTCCCATGATAGCATTTTAGATCAGATACTACTGGCTCTGAAACAAGTTTAATTCTCATTACAATTCATGACTTGTATATCTGTCTAATGGAGAGCACTGAATTGGCTGCCAATTAAATTTATGCTATTTCAATCTGCATGCATGTTCCTGAAATAATCCTAAAAGGCTTCAATTCAACTTGCTAACAAAAGAACCTGATCCATCGTGTTGGCTTTTCTTTTTTTTCTTTTTTTTCCATCCTAAATTGTGTTCCCTAATCCTGAGTAGATTTTTTGACTTGGCATAAATTGAGATTGATTCAGCCCCAAATTATAGAAGCTCTTCAGTTAGTTATCTTCATGTTATCCACATAATGTACACTTAGATAAATGAAAGTCACTTCACTTTAAAGTTTCAACACAATCAACTTCTTAGGGGACCAGTGCAAAACAGGTAATAGCAAATATATTTGAATATGTAGGGTCTTTTTAGAAGAACCTCTTAGTATCCCCGGAACTGGTACAATTCCCAGTGGTTAAAGGAAGAAGTAGAATTCTGACTCTACTTGTAATGCAGATTTGTGCTCTGACAAAAAGCTACTAAAATGATGTTTATAAAGGCAACTATTTTTTTCCAAACAAAATCTTGCAGAAAATAACATTTTCCTAAGGGAGTTTACCATATGTTTCTGAGAAAATTATTTATTGTTTTAGAAACTAGGCAGTAAATCATTTAGGAGCCTAAGGCTTCACTGAGCACGAGTTGAAATTAATTTATTAAATGTGAGTGACCGTTCCTGATAGAGCGTGTTGTTGAGTATCTGTCTTTTCAAGAACACGTTGTCTTAAGAAAATGACAGGTGACAAATAGCCCCATACTGCTCCTTTAGACTCTCATTTGGTTTAATTTTCAGCAGCTTTCTGACATGCCATTGTCTTTCCAAGCCTGTGCTGAGTTACTTACAGCCACTTTTTTGCTATTTTGTATTGTTCTGACCCTTTGCAGTTTATATTCTCCATCTCTTCTAAGTTCTCCTTAAAGGAATAACAGTGTGTTTTCTTGTCTCCACTCCTTCCCCAAATCACAGAATATTGAATTGTCACTTGAGGAGACAGAGTTAGCCCTAGCCTAAGAGGGCCCTTTCTTCTTTCCCTGCGTTACAGATTTGTGCTGTGGGTTGGTTAGTCGTGTAAGTCCAATGCACCAACTTTTGGTTCTATGCCAGGATTAAACCCATAGTATTTCACTCTTTGTACATGGACCCCGAGAAGCATTTTTAGGAGATGACTGCCCTGTGATCCACACTTGGCTGAGTTTTCCTCTGAGGTTTCCTACCATCCTCATGACTGTGGCATCATAACCAGAGCTGTTCAGGAGACTCTTCTGCTTGAATCTAAAAGCAAGTGTGTCTCAGGAAACTCCAACCACATAGCTGAAATCCTGCCACCCTCTTTTAAACGACATTGAAGAGAGAGAATGAAACCAGCAATGCCAGCTACCAAAGAGGAAATAAAAGTAGAAATACACATTCAAATGAGACACAGGAGTTGTTGAGGCCAGGGGAGAATCTGAACGTTACATTGTCTTGTGTGTCAAATGATGCACCTTTACTGCCAGAGAAGAAATTGGCTTGTTCACTCCTAAATTCAGAAGCAATCTCTGCAGTGACTGCAGAGGAATGTGTAAACATATTGAGCCCATGAGAGTCGAAAGAGGTCTGTCTTCTATCTGTCATCCATCTATCTATCTCTCTATCCATCTATCATCTCTCAGGAGAGTAGCTGTGTAGGGGTCACTCACAGTGTGGAAAGCAAGGAGCTTCTCCCCAGTGTCTAAAGATTTATCATGTGATAAAAGGATTAACCTTTTCTGTGAACCAAAGAGAGAATGAGACTATGTTGGCAATGCTGGGAGCACAAATTTTGGTTCAACTGTATAGAGAACTTCCATCCAGAACTGTCAGGCAATGGAATGAGTGAATTAATGCACAGGGATCATAAGATGCTAATGAGTCACTTAGAGTGTGAGATGTATCCTGTTGTCTGTGGGCAAGAAAAAATGACTTCCTCTCTGCCCTTCTAGGTTCTTGGCTGAGACCCTGCTCTAATAAAAAAAAGCCAGATGAATAGGAGAAAAACAAAGTTTTTAAGTTTAATAACATGTATATCCCCTGTGTGCATGGGAGATATCCAGGGAAACTGAAACTGAGTAACTCCTTCTGAAATGGTCCCAGCCATCACCTTAAATGCCGTCTACACTAAAGACAAAGGGAGGTGAGGGGTCTGGGGAGCAGTTATGGGAGGTTTTCAGACAAAGCGCAGTAGACAAGATTATGCTTGTCATGCAGATTTAGGTCAGTGCCTTCTCATTTGATAATTTCTAGAGATTTAGAGTCAACTCCTCTTCCTGGTACAGAGAGGGAGACAGTCTTCCCAACGGGGATGTCCATTATACATGTAAATGTCTCTTACAAAAGGGTAATTTCTGGGTTTGCAGAGCTTCTCCTGTGTCTGCTGTTTCTTAAAAATAATTGGCTCAAAATAAGTCTTATGCCGAAGAGGCATATTTTGGGGCGTGGCATATCCTGCTCCCCTTCATATCAATAGGCAGCTAAGAAGCAGGGGAGTAACTTGATAATAATAGATTAATCCTATCCATGCAGGGTTTGTCTTATTTAGCCAGATGGTTAATTGAGCATTCATTTAGCGTTGATAGATCAATGAATGTAGGGTAAAGTCTGGAAAAATAAGAAGGATTATTTGGGCTAGAGATATATATGTGAGTATCATCTACATCAGGGGGATAGTTAAAATTATGAAAGAAAAAACTAAATGGACTCTCACAAAACAAAAGAAGGCATAAAAGGAAGCAATAAGAGAATAGAAAACTTGGAGAAATATATCTATATCTATATTGATCTCTCTCTCTCTCTGTGTATATATATATATATATATATATATATATATGAAAAGAGAGACAATGGGGAAAAAAGACTAAAAGACATGGCATTAAATAAACTAAAACATTGTTATAGTAGATGAGAGAATGGTATAGTTAAAGCCTCATGAAATTTTGGTAGTGGGGTTGGGAGTTGCTACTTCTTTGAACTCTCCTGTGGATTGAATAGAAGATGAAAAGTATATTGTTCCTTAATTTTTCCCAGTAGATTTAAAAATGTATGATGATTGGAATGACCCGTATCAATCAGGATAGGCTAGGATATCCTAGGGTAAAGTACAATGGGGCCACATCAGGGGTTTGAACCACGCCCTGAGTGAAGGAGTGATCACGGCTCAGTCCTGGCTAGGTGCGGAGCAGAGAGTTCTTGGTGGTCTTCATGTGCAAGTAGGTGAGGCAGACTGGAAAGGACACAAATCAAGTTAAGACCACTGAAAATTCACTGGCCGGATAAATATTTAGACAGATGTTTATCCCTGAGCAGTGAGGGTGTCCTGTCCATTCATTGGCTAGATTAGGGCTGCACCTGGGCAGTCCACAAGTCTATTTAAAAAGGTGGGTTTTTTTTGTTGTGTTGTTACTATTGCAATCAAAAATAGGAAAAGGAGTCAAGAATATCCAAGCCAGGAATGAAAATGATTCATTTTCAACCAAAGAATTCAGGGATAAAGGGAGAGGCAAGATAAATAGATGGGAGCCATTGCATTAGAATTAAAATAAAACAGAATTGGAGTGAACAAAATTGCAATGGGGAAAAATAACACCAGCAATGCAACTGAAAAAGTATGTCCAAAAAAATTTGCAAAATAACAATCAAGTATAAAAAGTGACAAGCTAAACAATCATTTAAGTAAGAATTATAAATGGCCCAAAAAAGACAAAAATAAATCCACTCTCCAGAAAATCCAAAGATTTTTAAAAAATAGAAGGCTAAATAGTATCTTTTTCCAAAATAGTAAAATTTTAGAAAATGATAATCCCCATTTTCGTCACGGGTATGACAGAATACTTATTCTTATACGTGCTGATAGATACGTCATCAGGAAAACTTGTTTTCAAGGCATCATGTTTCTAGAGACAAAAATGATTATAATGAGAGGCCATGTAACAGAAATACAAAGGAGAAGAGAGCCAGCCTGGATTTTAGGTCAGATTTTGACATTTACCACTTCTGGATGGAATTTTTGCAATGTAAAAGTTTAAGTATTAATTTATTTTGATCTGGCATTTCTACTCCTAAGAATTAAAAACATGTCTACCAGTGAGTAAAAGATAATGCCTAATTAGATTCAATGCAGCATTCTTTATTTTACCAAAAACTGAAGAAAACCTAAAATAGGTTATTCTGTAGAGAATGTCACATGAGCCATGGGTGCATTCCTGCCACGTAATAATAATAATGTGCAATATATTTTTAAGTGTTCTGACATAGAAAGATATCTAGTATACACCAGCAGAAGTCAGTGGAAGAAGAAAATGTGCAAGTCTCTCCCATTTTCAGAAAGAATGTATAAATATATGAGTGGAGAAATAGAGGAATATAAAATTTTAGAGCAGTTTCCTTTGAGAGATATAATTATAAAGGAATTTCAATTTATTATTTATTTTATATGTTTGAATATTGAATAACATTTTATTACTCCTATAATCAGAAAAAAATGAAGCTATAACAATGGCACTCATTTCAAGTAGTAAGAGACCAGTTTAGAAAAGTTACATATCGTGTACTACACATTATATATTTTTAAAAAATTCTTTTAGGGCTTCCCTGGTGGCACAGTGGTTGAGAGTCTGCCTGCCAATGCAGGGGACACGGGTTTGAGCCCTGGTCTGGGAAGATCCCACATGCCGCGGAGCAACTGGGCCCGTGAGCCACAACTACTGAGCCTGCGCGTCTGGAGCCTGTGCCCCGCAACAAGAGAGGCCGCGATGGTGAGAGGCCCGCGCACCGCGATGAAGAGTGGCCCCCGCTTGCCGCAACTAGAGAAAGCCCTCGCACAGAAACGAAGACCCAACACAGCCAAAAATAAATAAATTAATTAATTAATTTATTTATTTATTAAAAAAAAAAGAAATAGGGAATGTAAAAAATAAAACAAAATTCTTTTAATAATGTGGAAAAGAACTGATAATATAGCACTTATGACCATTGTACAGAGAAAAAGATCAGGCAGCTGTGCAAGTGGGCATGAAATTTTCATTTTCTATTAAGATTCATTTTATCTGAGTCCCTTAAATGCTTCCAACAAACTACTTCCTGCTGTCCCCTGCCCAGCTTGCTCACATAAACAGAAAATTAACAGCCCAAAGACTTGAATCAGTACTTTTCACATTAAGTGGGTGCTTCTCTGCAATAGTGATATGCATCTTTATTAGGAGGAATAAAAATGTTTATCACTTCATGTTATGCTTTATTTGGCATATGGAAAATTCTGTAAAGTGGAAACAGTTTCTAAATACATAAGTTAGTATCTAATGTGCATTTCCAAAACAGTTGATCCATTTTCAGAGCTCTAAACGTGAGCCGAACAATCGTAGTTGCCCTTGATCTACTTTGCTTTGTATTGATGTGATGTTTCATGGACCATTATTTTGTAAGCCAGATTCCTAGTGTATTTGGGGCCTAAGTTATGTTAGGGCCTTAACTACTGCTCAGTTTTCTTAATATTTGCAATATGTTTCTAATAATTTCCTAGTTGGGGTCCTAAAATTATAATTAAACACAAGACTCTAGGTGTGAGTGCAAGAAAAGAATATTGAGATACTATTGTTGCTGTTAGTATTATTGACAATGTTATTGGGACTTCCCTGGTGGTGCAGTGGTTGAGAATCTGCCCGCCAATGCAGGGAACACAGGTTTGAGCCCTGGTCCAGGAAGATCCCACATGCTGCGGAGCAACTAACCTCGCGAGCCACAACTACTGAGCCCACGCACCACAACTACTGAAGCCCACCCGCCTAGAGCCCGTGCTCTGCAACAAAGAGAAGCTACCACAGTAGAAGCCCACGCACCGCAACGAAGAGTAGCCCCCGCTCGCCACAACCAGAGACAGCCCGCATGCAGCAACGAAGACCCAACGCAGCCAAAAATAAATAAATAAAATTTAAAAAAACAATGTTATTGTTTTATTATTATTTTATTTGTCACAATGTAATAGTATTGTATGTAATGAGCACCTGCACTTGTTCCTCTCAAATCATTACTAGTGTGGTTTATAGACATACGACTCGATTTAGAAAAGTGTCTCTGGCTGGACAGAAGCATTGCAAGCATCCCTCCTTGCTCGCAGGAGATAACTGTAGTTCTTTGGCTGTCCAAGGGTGGAGGTGGGGAAAGGCAACAGACAGGAGTTGTATTTATCTGCAGATTATACTTGATTATCTCTGCAAATACAAGAGACTCTGAGTGGCTCTCCTCTTATTCATTTAAGTGTGTCCTTTGGAAAGCATATCGGAACATGTGTACAAATGATTTTCATAGAATCTGCAGCCCCGCAGAGCGAACCATGCTCTGTGGACCTGTGTCAGGAGGCCCTGAAGAGGAAGAAGCCTGCCATCGCCAAGCTTCCGTGCTTACACCCTTGCATGGGGTCTAATCTGCACAAGTGGTTTAACACGGCAACTACACACCCACTAAAGTTATTTTAGGAAGAGGAATAGATTTTCTCTCATGAGGAATGAAAATATTAGCCCAAATCAACATCTTAAGGAAGCAGCATAGGAGACAGAGACAGAGACAGAGACAGAAATAGATTCGGTCCATTTCTCTGGGCTCTGACGCTTTATCACAGGACAGACCTGTAGTGAGAAAAAGCTAGGACAGTGCTTCCATCCTGACACTTCCTCCCTCAGGAATGTGAAGCAAGATCAGTGGCCCTTAGGGTTTTTATGTGATGTTTGAATTATGTGACTATATCATCAAGACAGTTTCCTGCAGGAGGACCTAGACAGGCTGCCCACATCTTGCTGTAACATGGGTCCTGGTTCTGAGGCGCTTCTACCTCATGAGAGGGATTGAATGGGTGTCTTTTCACGTGCTGTCGGTGAATGATTGACTGGAGAACAAAAACAAAGGGATCGTTAAAATATTAGACCTCCATGGTTACTGGTCATGTTTATAACTTCAACTGCTGCTCAGATACATGAGAAATAAGTGTCATTTAGTCTGTGTAACCAACAGGATGTATGTATATGTACGTGTGAATTGATCATTTGATCGAAATGATGGTAGGTAGATGGAGAGATAGAGAGAGATAGATCAATCAATCCACATGATGGTGATGGTGTTGATGATAGATAGATGATAGATAGATCTATCGATAGATAGATAGTTGATAGATTTAGAGAGAAGGAGAGAGATGTATGTTAAGGAATTGGCTCACACAATGTGGACACTTGCTAAGTCCAAGATCAAGGCGCTGGCAAGGTTGGATTCCTCTGCAGTCTCTCGCCTTGAGTTACAGGTGTGCACCCTCCTGCTGCCTCTTGACATGGTCATCCCTCTACGCACACATGCCCCTGTGTCTCTGTGTGTCCTAATTTCCTTTTCTTCTAAAGACCCCAATCAGATTGTATTCAGGTCGACACTAAAGGCCTTATTTTAACTTACTCACCCCATTAAAAGTCCCGTCTCCAAATACAGTCACATTCTGCGGGATTGAGGGTTAGCACTACAACATATGAATTTGGGGAGGGTGGGGGGAGATCACAATTCAGCCCCTAACAGTCTAGTTGTAAAATTATGTTTCTCTACTTTAAGTTACTTATTATTGAAATATCATTTTATTAATGAATTTTTGGAGGTTATACCAAAGCATGCAATCAAAACTTCTATATCTGCCAAGATACTTTTAAGCTCAAGTTAGAAAAATTAAACAGAGAAACAAACAAAAACAGAAGTCTTACAGACTTTTTAAAAGCAAAACATTTACCGATTCATAAATCTGGAGGTGGAGGTTGAGAAGGTTTTAGGGTTGGCTTAATCCAATGGCCGTGGCTCTGACTCCCAGATTGGCACTCCACAACATGCAGTTTTTTGTCCTACAGCTGGTTCCTAGGACAAAGCCACATAGCTTCAAGTGATAATGTCCAGAGGGGAAAGAAATTGTACTTCCCTAAGGATTTCTCTTAAACGTGAGGGAATTTATTCCAAAAACCCTTAGGAAACTTCCAGGGATTTTATTTCTGACTTAGGTCATATTCCCATTCCTGAAGCAACCCTTATGCCTATCAATAAACTTAAGTAGGTTCTTGCATTGTTTACTGAGAAAAGAAATGAGGTACTCATGAGTGATCATCTTTAAGGTTCAAACATGATCAACCCCCCAAATTTGTAGAAGCACAGTGGTGGACGGCAGAATAGATTTGGAAGGTAGCACCATGATGACCTCTATAATTGCCTGTGGAAAGGAAATGCAACTCACACTTTAAATTTGAGCACAAGCGACTTAAATGAATATTTTGCACAGAGAATAGCAAACTATTTTCTGCAAATGTGTGCTGTTTCTAGAGAGGTTGAAGAGATTGGCATTGAAGACTCATATTTGTTTTGTTGTCTATATTAGATTATGGTCCAGTGACTATAATGTCTTTAAACCATAAGAAAATAAGTTGGTTTAATATTGGCTCCCTGGACGTGGAGTGTTTGTTTATTGGGTATAATGTGGCATTTTAACTGAGAGCAATGATTGTTTAATTTCATTTCCAGTGTCTTGAAATAATCTAAAACGTTCATCTTCCTGCTACTGTTATAAATCAAGAAGCATTGACTTCCATTTCTAACGACATTTATATTAGTTTTATTTTCACTTTACAGGATCTTGCATGTTTGATAAAAACATGACAGATTCTCAGAAAAACTGAAAATTGTTTAAAAACAATGTTCAGGTTCTTTTATTGTGCTATAAACTGTTCATTATTTGGCAGATATTTTTGTAGCTTGAAGCAAAAGTTGTAGCTCCTAATTTTGCGTTTGAATATATCTTCAAAAGGCTCCAATTAGTACTATACCCTAACATTGAAATTCTTAATACGTAATAGATTTGTATTTTCATAATAAGATCTGCTTGTTTACAGAATATAGTGAGAAAGAAAAAAAAAGCTTTCTTTTGGGGAATCATTTGTATCGTGATGGTCCTGCACTTATGCATCAGCATGCAAAGTGTGGATGATTACAGCCCTGAGTGTTTATCATCTTGGGAAGAAAACAGAAACCAGGAAAATATTCCAGTATTCAGTGATTTAACCTGAACTCCTAAGAGTCTTCAGTATATTCCTTGCAGAGCCATAGAATGGAAAAACAATTTTTTGAGCTCTGAATCATACATGTGTGTGTGTGTGTGTGTGTGTGTGTGTGTGTGTGTGTGTGTGTATAGTTAAATCTTATTTAACAATTATGGCTAAGTAGGTCTGGCAATAGAGAAAATGAGTTCTTGATCGGAAACTTCCTATTCACAGATAAACTGAATTTGCCTGAAGAATGGTCATTGATTACACAAAGAAAAAGGCTCACCAAAAACCTCCCATTAGATCTGGTTAAAAAAAAAAATCATGCCCTGCTTCTGCCCACCCCGTTACTGTGGCGTCTTGCTCCCCTGGAGGTCTTGCCCTGCTGCTGCAGCTGCTCGGCAGGAGAATCTTGGCTGATGACCTTCAACTCTCCTGCACCTCCTCCTACCCCTGCTGACCCAGAAAAATACTTAGATAGAGCTGTAGGATCAGCAGTGTGTTTTTTTTGTTTTTGTTTTTGTTCTTGTTCTTGTTTGTAATTGCAAGTGTGTGCCATCCTCGAAGTCATTCTTAGGACTGTACCTCTGTGTCTCCTTTCTGTTTAGTCGTGTTCAACATCCAATATCCAAAGCTTTCCAAGCTTCGTCTTCTCTTGTGGCACCCGGCCACCCATCTCTCTCCGCCTTCCTGAACCCTTCTATTTTGTCTTCTGAAACTTGAATTCCATGACTAACAAATTCTATTATACTCTCAGCCACTTCACTACACACCCACATACAGTCTTGCTTTCACCAAATTTAGCAGATCCCTGAAGGTATGATTCCCTAGACCTTCTTTTACGTATAGATGGCTCATTTTCTGTCACCCTGCTGCTGCCCTGGGTTATGCAAATCCTGCCATTGGATGTGACCTCATAGATAAGCAATATGCTTCCCTCTCTTGTCATCTTATCTGGACTTCAGGATTCCAGCACCAGTATCCCCTTTGACCTTCCTATAAGGCTTAAATGCTCTTGGCCCAAAAGAATATTAATTTTTCCAATTCACTGGGGGCACTTACACTTGTTCAATGTATGTGAACACATCATAGACCTGTGAGTGAATCTGGGATCTCTTTATGTCCATGGTTTCAGTTCTCAAACAATCCCTCACAGAGATTTCCATCTATTATATCAATATGGTTGTACAGTGTCTTTAAACTTCTAATACAATCAATACATTAAATTCCCACTAAGGAAAGTGTTCCTCTTCACAAAAGTGGGTAATATATATTAATAGACATACTGTATTAATAAAATAATATAAAGGAAGCAGAAGTGGTATTAAAATTGAACTCTCAATCAGGAATTGCATGAGACAGACCTAATATTTTTGAGTGCCAACATTGCCCCTGTTAATCCAAGTGGTTCTTAGCTTGGGTTCTCTCAAGAGAAAACCTTGATATAAGGATTTCTTACAAATAGATTATTTAGGATGTGATTCCCAGGAAGCATGGTGAGGGAGCAGGGAATTAAGACAGGAGAGAAAGGAAGCCGCCGATGTTGGCGTGGCCGGTATCGCTGTGGAAAACTGGGGTCAGTCCTGGGGAGACCCTCGGAGGACTGTAGAACCTGTCTCGGATCTTCCCCCCAAAGAGTGAGGATCAGGGGTGGTGACCCATCAGCTTTCATTCCTTGCAAGACAGAGAGTTGACTGTGGCGCGTTCATTCCCCTGAACGTACGGTGTGGACTGAGCACCACGGCGTCCAACTCTCTGCAGCCTCAGAACACGCGAAAGCAAAGTGGGAAGCTGCCTGTATACAGAGAAACTGTCTGCACATGAACTCCAGGCTCCAACGGGAGGGTGTGGAAAGAGCCTTGACGGTTTCCTTTACTGTAACCTAGACTATGTTAGGGGAAGGAAAATATCCACAAATAGCCAGTGGCATTTTTCCAAACATAGCTAAACTAGGTTGAAAGGGACTCTGCGTTGCACAGTCAATAAGGGCTTCTGATTGATGGAGAAGTCACCACCTCGTGGCTGCATTTCCTAGAACCCATGGTTTCCTCTCTTGTGTCGCATGGCCGGAGAGGCTGGAAAAGTGAGCAGGAGAGTTTCACTACCTCATCGTGAAAGCGGCACGCCTCACCACAGCTAAGAACTAACCAGAACTAGTTACATATCCCTGTTTTGCTTCCAGAAAGCTGGGGCTGGTGGCGAAGCAAAGAGTGTACCTAGCAAGCATGACTGTCTGCTATATTCCATCATTGTGATCATGAATAGAAGTGGTCGTAGTTGTACTAATAGTAGCCGTAGCTATAATAGTATATGGCTGTAAGCGTAGTCCTTGTAATTTTTTGATGCTATAGGAAATCTGCACAGCAAAAGGAAATTGAGAGATCTGAAATCTTACCAAAAAAGGTGTCATTTTTTTTTATACATATAGTTGTTTTACATTAAGGAGAAAAAAAGTTAGTGATCACCCAAACAATATCTAATGGAGATGCCTTTGAGTGTTAAATGGAGGAAATTGCATCTCAAAATAATTTAAGCCCGGAGGTGGGGAGGGGGATAAATTAGGAGTTTGGGATTAACATAGACACACTACTATATACAAAATATTGAGAGATAAACAACAAGGACCTACTGTAGAGCACAGGGAACTCTACTCAGTATCTTGGAATAACCTATGATGGAAAAGAGTGTAAAAAAAGAATATATATATTTATATATATGTATAACTGAATCACTTTGCCATACTAGTACAACAGTTTGCTGAAACAAACACAACATTGTAAATCAACTCTATTTCAAAAAAAATTTTTTTTAAGTAAAATAAAAAATATAAATAAAATTATGTAAGCCCTACTCCCAGTGCCCAATACTGAACAATTCAGGCTAAATATCAGGAGAGCTGAGGCGGGATTACAAATACTGTCCTTACCACTTAGTGTTTGGTCTTGTCACCTGGGCGGCCTCCTTCTCAGATAATCAGGTTCTTTCCATGATGGAACAAAGCGGGGTGGGTTCAAAACAGAAATGTGACAGAGGTAAGAGGACACAAAATTCAGTCTTGACATGACTGGGACTGTTTCAAGGTAATGCTTGCTTTCTGGGCCTTTGACTCTTTCTCTGGTGGACAATCTTCACTCTTTTTCTGGGACTTCTGGGATGGTGTCCTGTTTGCAGAACTATACAAAGAAAATCCCATCCATAAATCATCCTGCAAACTAACAAATAGGCCTGTCAAGAGGGTGGGCAGGAGGTAAGAGTGGGTAGTGATTTGGGATGTTTATTGTGTTTGAGTTTTATTAAGTTTTATATTTCACTAATCAGTTTTACCATTAGGTCTCAGACAAAACTGCCATTTTAAGAGCACCCACTTGTTGGGTTCAAGTACAGTCAGAAAACGTGAGAATTCTTTCCCCTGATGGAGTCATCGCCCACCCCTGAAACGGTCTCTGAGGAAATACCATGCTTTGATGGACGTCAGGTCTGATCTGGGAGATAGAGATTCCACAGAGCACGTGACAGGAGACAGGGAGAGTGGGTCATTCTCCAGTGGAGAGTCTGGTGGCAAAACTCACAGGTTCCATCTCATAAACTATAAACTAGGATACGAGGGAGGCAATTGAAAGTCTGGTTAGACTAGAGGCAACAGAATTAAAGGCATCTTGAAATCTGTCCCACGTTGGCTATTCCATCAATTATTTTCTTGGGCAAGAGAAATAGAAAAAGGGCAAGAAGAAGTCAGGGTGACAACAGGGCAGTTTCTCTCCTCTGTCTTCTCAGGTTCCCTTGTGGCTTGTTCCACAGTTTTTGGCTTCCTGGTGACTTGTAGCAACTTTCACCTCGTTACTAGGACTTGTGCATCATTGCTTGAGTAACGAATACACACAATTGTATACTTTTCCATATCTGTTTGAAAGCTCTCTTGGCTAATACTTATATTTGAAATTATTAGCATAATTGAATCTTTACTTATATCCATAAAGTTTTTATTTCTTCAGGACATTCTGTATCTAGATTTCTAGGATCTTTTAAAAAATAGGAACATTTCACAATTATTTTAAATAAACCTCAAAGTAGAGTTATAATAGAATGATGCTTTTGATTCTTCCATAAATTGTATCATGTAATTTTGTCCATTTCAGGTGTTGCTCTAAGTCATCATGCCATCCCTCACATCTTCCTCTTAACTATATCCTCTAATAGTAGTATTCGTACATTTTTAATATTCTCTAAGTTTCATTCAAGGGCAGTTTTATTTCTTAAGCCTTCATACAGTCGAAAGCTATCAGTGTCACCAAAATAATATTCACGCAATCTTTAATCCAATTTTCTATGTCAGATAATTCTTTATGATTTTACAGTTGGTTGCTTCTATTTTCTCTCCCCTTTGAGAGATGAATTCAGTTCTAAAATGGTTACATGTGTCCTCAGTTTATATCCTCGATCATATGCCTTCAGCTGCCTCTCCATTTCTGGACTATCTTTGGCAAATATCTGGCCTTTGAGTGTAATTACAACAAGTGAGCAGAGGATATGAACCAAGTCTTAATAAACTGTTATCTCTTATAGCTTGCTAGAGCTAACAGGATAAAACTAATTGCATGCCTAGTTACTTATAAGAGTCGTAAGTAGACAGATTTCAAGCTCCGATTTTAAATGTGATCATCATCTGACAATTATTTATTCTTTTGTTAAGAATACAATTATTTCTTGATCTTGCTCCAAATTACAGAGTGTTAATAAGATTAATAATTTGCCGTCATAGATTATTTTTGATAAAGTTATCTATTGGTTTCTTCTTCTGATGGATGATAGATAGTAAAGGAAGAAATTTACAGGGAACCCTTCAGAAGAAAGAGGGACGATGCATCAATTACAGAAATAAAAATCAATAACCATACTTTGGATTTGGTTCAGGTAGATATTATTACAATGATGGGAATTCTAAGAATCTGTGAGTCTTTGGCTTTTAAACTTCTCTGTTTCTACCTTCCTGGATCTTCTCAAATTCTCCCTCCTACCTCACCCACCTTGGATTCATTGGATGAAACACATTCAGTTGCATTACTTGCTCTGCTCAATTGTCCTAGTTACTTATGTTAATGAAGCAAGAAAATGTTGGAAATATTGTTAATAAAATTCAGCACACATAAGAACATGAGTGGGAAAATTCAAACAGGGGAAACAGATGCATTCAGATTAACCTATACAATATGCTCTAATGTTATGTCCTAAAGGGACATTTGAGTAAAAATATCTAGTTAAAACTTTCGAAGTAATGAAATATTGCCAAGCATTTGTGGAGATAGGAATTGAAATTCTATTGTCTGACAGGAAATTACTAAAAAATTGTTTAGTAATTGTTTAGTAAAGCAGACATTGTCTTTTTTAGAAATCACTTTCTTCTCCAAGGATTTTTTTTTTTAAGTTAAACTTCTTTATCAAATTCATTTAATATTTGCTTGGACAAAACGACAAAAAGGAAATAAAGAAAAGAAGTTTAGAACCCTGGATTTAATTTATTTCTAGGTAGCTAATTTAAATTTGTAATCAGATGCATTTCTTGCATTTTCTCATATTTTTTTTCATAGAACAATGTACCTAGTTACATGATACTTCTGCTTTGGGTATAGATTGCAGTAAGAGGAGTATTTCAAAGTTGAAACGAATCGTGTTAGGCATTTAGCCATGGAAGTAACTAAAGAAGACATAAATGTAGATTGTCAGGAAGAGGAGAAATGATCGCCTTTAAGGTGGAATTTGGAAAGAAACTGGGGTTTGATGAAGCAGAGATTCTTGAAGGCTGCTGCAGATGACACAATCTGAGAAAATCATTTAATAAAGAAAGTTAGTGAAGAAGAAAAGAGATGTCTTCTCATAAGATATAGACATTTGTCTTAAAATTAATCGATGTGTTATAAAATAATTATGTCAACCATAAATTGTGCTTTTAACTTAGTGTTTCAGATGGAGATCTTTCTTTAAGAAGTACTTTAAGAAACAGTCTTTCTTAAAATTCTTCTAGGGACACTTTTAACTAGAAATATTAAAAGGAGGAAATGAATAAGGTGAGATCAGCTAAACCCTACAGTACAGAATGAATGAGGTAGCATTTACTAATACGTGATACAAACACACACTCACTCATAATACACTCCCTCATACATCAAATATACTATGAGATAGACACCCACATATCTGATAGCATTTTAAAATTCTAAAACAGAGAACATGAGACCCCACAATATAGTAAAAATCGATAAAATTTGTACTCTTCCAGGAAATGTGAGCTGTGGGATTATTGTATATGATTTCTATAGAGGAGGGATGAATAATAACGAACAGAAATACGTAACTCTCTAGTGTCTTATTTGAATTCCTCTTTCCCGGGAAATTAGTGAATAGCTTTGCTCAAATGGCTGTTGAAGTGTCATCAGTGATCTGGTCAGCACTTTTCTTTCACTATCCCGGTTCTATCTGTCATAGGACTCGCATCTCTGAAATACTCTGAGTTTCTTTCACAAACACTATTAACTCTCTAGTATCAGATCTTAGATCTTAGTATCAGGCCACAATTGCTGAAAGATGCAGAAGCTTTCTTCAACAATTCGAATTCAACATCGCCAGGTCTGTTAGCCATGCTGTATCTCTCCTGATTTCTCTAATCCATGAAGTATGAGAGCTTTTATAAAGGATGCTCTACCAGAATGCAAACCTGCCTGAGTATTTCTTACAACTCTTGCTCTGGCCTGGACTTTGTAAGCCTTCACTACTTTAGGGTGGATAAGAAATGTTTTTCCTATGTGTAAACGCACATTCCTCTAATGTGTTTTGGGTTTTAATGCCCCCAGACAATCAAAACTGGCTACAATAATTGAATTAACAACTAAAGCCCATGAGGAAAATGTCTGACTCTCCAGTTCTTTAACCATGGTGTAGCCACTGTTCATAAGTGTATGGCTAAATTCAGCATAGCATAAACAATTTAAGACTTTCTGCTTTATGGCTAAATTCATCATAGCATAAACAATCTAAGACTTTCTAGCCTGTTATGTCCTTTAATTGCAAGAGGATAAAATAATTTGTATTCACTTTGACCCTCAGTCATCAAGAAAAGTTTAAATTACATTCAGTTTCCGTGGTTAAAAAGGCAAAAAAAAGTAGATGAAACATGTTATTTACATATCCATAAAACCAGTTATAAACTTTAAAGTTAGTATTTAAAGGCATAAAATTCAGGTTTCAGGAAAAGCCTTCTATGTGCAAAAAACTTTATTAAGGAAAACTTCTTGTTTTCCATTGATGGAGGATAAATGGTCACTGTAGTTAGTTTCACTAACTTAAACACAATCATATTTTGTGTCTGTTTGGCTGAAGATAAGAGTATCCCATAGAGAAACCCTGAGAACATGTAATTAACTCATTGATATTAACTATTATGAACTGCATTACACTATCCCCATAATATTCACGCAGGTTCTATTTTTCTTTGCTAATAAGAATAATCAAAAATATTTCATGTGTTTGTGAAATTTGTTAAATTAGCTATTAGAAACTATGAGGGTATCAGGAAGATAATCAAGTGAAACTGACACGTGGAAAAACGTATTTAGTTCAGATGAAGCAACTCTTAATCAAGATCAACAACACTGAGTTATGTAGTATTATAACAACTACCAGCAGTCATGACAGTAAATAGGAAAACAGAGCAAAACGACATGAACTTCAATATAGGGAACCTAATCAGAGCAGGAATTAACATCCATTGCAATTGACTGTACTATAATCAATTATTCAAACAAAATTTAAGAGAAAATCAGTTAACAATCTAATTAAAAATCATCCAATGCCCTCAGTTATTCTGTTTAAGTAAGATCATTTTAGTTCCTCATTTAGAATTTAGACTAATTATTCAATTAAAATTTCAGGGTAACATCGACCTTATAAAACCTCTATTCCTGCCATTTACATGTAGACTGTTAAATATTCTGAATGAACACTTGGCCCATCTGGCAAAATCGTTGGCATTTTTTGGATCATTTCAGAATATCTCCCCTTTTCTGTCCTTAAATTAAATACCACTCCCCTTTCCAGGTGGTTTAGACACAGTAATAAAATAGGTCAAATTTTAAACTCTGTGATCTTTTTATTGTCGACTTTTCAAATGCTTGGCGCACTGGAGTCCTGTCATTTTTTTAACTGAACTGAGATTTCTTTTATTCTGCTGTGCCTAGACCTTTTGTAATCACATTTTCCCATGTGGTCATGAAATTAGGCTTTATAAAACAGAATAATTACATTTTCTGACCAGTTGTCAGCTGTTTTTACTAAAAAGAATCAAGGTGTATTTTGAATTGGTAATTTCAAATGCTCTCTAGACAGAGGGGATCAAGATGGCAGGGTCAGAAGACCCTGAGCTCACCTCCTACCATGGGTTTTTATCTGAAGAAAACAGAAACACTTTGGATTTGAAAAGATACATGCATCCTTATGTTCATTGCAGCATTACTTACAATAGTCTAGATAGTAAAGCCACCTAACTGTCTATTGTTAGATGAATGGAGAAAGAAGAGTGGTATGTATATCTATCTATTTATCTATCTATCTATCTGTATATATATGTATGTACATATACATACATATATATACATAGATATAAATATATATATATAAACACACACAGAATGGAATATTAGCCACAAACACCAATAAAATTTTGCCATTAACGACAACATGAATGCATCTAGAGAGTATTCTGCTATGTGAAATAAGTCACATAGAGAAAGACAAATACCGTATGATCTCACTTATATGTGGAAATCTAAAAAAGCAAAGCAAATGAACAAACAAAATAAAATGCAAACGGACTCATGGATACAAAGAACAACTAGGTGGTTGCCAGAGCGGAGGGGAGGGGAGGGGAGGGGAGGTGGGGGGCTGGGAAAAATAGGTAAAGGGAATTAAGATGTACAAACTTTCAGTTATAAAATGAATATACAGCATAAGGAATAATGTCAGTGATACTGTAATAACTTTGTATGTGGACATATGTTTACTAGACTTATGGTGGTGATTATTTTGTAATGTATTTAAATGTCAAATCACTATGTTGTACACTTGAAGCTAACGTAATGTCGTATGTCAACTCTACCTCGTTAAGAAATAAATTATTTAATTTAAAAAGTATACTCCTAATAAGTATATTCCAATGTCTTTCACACAAGTGCATAGACACACACACACACACACACACACACACACACACCCCACACGAATTACAGACAAAAATGGTGTCAGTTTTCTAGTGGAATCCAAACCATTTAAAATGTCAGTGAAGTGAGAGAGTGCATGGACTTATATATACTACCAAATGTAAAATAGATAGCTAGTGGGAAGCAGCCGCATAGCACAGGGAGATTAGCTCGGTGCTTTGTGTCCATCTAGAGGGGTGGGATAGGGAGGGTGGGAGGGAGACACAAGAGGGAGGAGATATGGGGATATATGTATACGTATAGCTGATTCACTTTGTTATACAGCAGAAACTAACACACCATTGTAAAGCAATTATACTACAATAAAGATGTTTTAAAAAAAATGCCAGCGAAAAAAATAAAATGTTAGCTGAAACACCATCACATGTCTTGAACAATTTTAAACAAGTTCCATGATTAAAAATTATCTGTGTCTGTTTGCACAGGAGTGTGCTGTAGCTCCTAGGGGCTGATCTGATCTCTCTCTACTGTATCTTTAAAACACTGGGGCTGTAAATGTTTCACTGTTTGTAAAGAGAAAACTGTCCCAGTGCGTGGTCTTCAGGTCTCCATCCCCATTAGATCTCTACTGATTAGTTGGATTTGTTTCCACATCCACTTTTTTGTTTAACTTAAGGACTTATTTTTGACTTACCTCAACTCAGCACGTCTTTTCATTTTCACAAACTTACCACTCACCCCAAAAATATTAGTGAGCTGTGTAGATTTTCATATATAATTCAGAAGGGAAGTGGGGGAGGATTTTAAGTCAAACCACCAAGAGCAAATTAATAACCATCATCAAAATTGTGTTTGTGTTTTTGTTTTCCAGAGACTCTTCTTCCTGGAAAGCCCATGCTGGGATCTTTTCCAGCCCCCTTTCCTCTCATCGTCTTGTTTCTCAGGCTCTAGAGTCGCCCTAGTGTTTCTGTCCATCTCTTCACCAGTCTTGGGATGCTTTCTATATCCTTAGGCAGAGCAATTTAGCCAGTCCCAGCTTCTGCTCCAACCTTGCAAATCTACATCCATCCTCTAGTGGTCACTGTGTGGTAAAGGGGGGAAGGGGGTGAATTTAAACAATGAATGAAAAGTAACAAAGATTAATAATAGGCTTTAACTATCTACCAGGAAAGAAAGAAGGAAGGGAAGGAGGGAGGGGAAAAGTAACCAACTATTTAAAGTTCTTTTTAAGTGCCAAAAATACATATGGATGTCAGAAAACCTTGAAGTCAGTCCAAATGTGATATATCTCTCCCACATGTTTTGTGGAAATTGACACTTTGACATATGTGAAGGCTCACCTTCTGTCTGTTAAACACCTGAATCCTTCTCATTTACTTAGCAAACCCATTTCTCAAAGGGAGTCCAAAGAAACTGTCCTTTAATCCCATTTTAAATGATCATGAATCCCAAATAGATGATGACCGAACACATGTGGTTTTGTGCCATGTTAGATTGTTTTACATTCCTTCTTTCATTAAAATTACTACTGATTCGTTTTGCTTCATCATGATTTATCTTAAGCCCGGTGTGGGTAAATCTGTGGTTTATTTTCCCAGTCTTGGTGGGTCTTTTTTCGTACATGTTCTCCAGATGTCTAATAGGGATTTAAGTAACGATAGCCTTCACTCAGGTGTTTCCCAGTTCAGGACCTCCTGCAGCCTTGGCCATTTCACAAGCCAGTGTGGATATTACTTGCGTACGTGGCAAAGGACCACAGGCGTCTTGCCGTGTTGAAGAGGAGAGCTGGGGGTGAATCACTTCCTATTCTTGATGGCACACAGAACCATCGAACAATTAGAGAGACCATACAGTCATCCTGGTGTCTTAGGAGCCTCTGAGGACCAAATCAACACTGATTCTCTCCCTTCCTACATGGCGTATTTTACTAACTAGAAAGGATAGAGTTTACTAAATGGCACTTTTATTGCACCCTTTGCCTAGGAAGAGAGCTGTGGGATCTTCAGCTTCTTTGTTACAAAAGCAGTCAGATATTTTACACGGTAATAAAAGCAGCAGCTGCCATTTGAGACAGCTAGCACGAGGCAGTGAGTGCTATGAGTGCGTTGTTGTATTTTCTAAGAAAAGTGCTCATGAAAGCACAGTTTTTTCCTAACCCCAAACACTAATGGGAGTGTAACTAGCTGTAGACACTCTCCCTTCAACAGGTTAGAGGAAAGCCGCGTTAGGTCGGACCTCTGAATACCTGCACTGTACGATGAATACAGACGGAGTAGGGGAGCCAGGATAGAGAAAATGGATGAGGACCGTACCTTTACATCCAGCAGGAGCTCCGTACATTCTTATTTTTTAATCTTTTAATTTTATTGGAGTATAGTTGGTTTACAGTGTTGTATTAGCTTCAGGTGTACAGCAATGTGATTCAGTTATACATATACATAAATGCATTCTTTTTTAGATTCTTTTCTCATATAGGTTATCACAGAATATTGGGTAGAGTTCCCTGTGCTATACAGTAGGTCCTTATTGGTTATCTATCATATACAGTAGTGTGCATGTGTTCATCCCAAGCTCCTGATTTATCCCTCCCCGCCATATTTCCCCTGAGTTTGTTTTCGCTATCTATAAGTCTGCTTCTGTTTTGTAAATAAGTTCATTTGTATCTTAATTCACTTGTCCGAATTCTGTTATATTTCCAACTAATGCATAAGACAAAGAGAGCCAGGTAGAGATAATAACATTTCTAAAATACTAAAAAAAAAAAAGCCACCCTTTCAGGAAGCTCTCCCAAATTAACTGCTCTGTTTATCAACAAGCCCTTAACTAGCACCTACTACCTAAGAGCGTGGGATACAGAGAAAGGGAAGCAATGGCACTGCCTTTCACTCGTCAATATCGTAGTTGAGGAGATGAGTTCACGTGTGTGGAAGGGTGGTTGGCAATGCCAGACAAATGCTGAATGGGAACTGTTGACACAACACCTTGTAGGGGTTCAGAGGCAATTTGACAAGGATTATAAGGGTCATTTAATCCAGAGAGGAAGTAGGATCCGAGATGGTTCTAAGTTGGAGATAATTATTTTCCATGTTGTGAACAAAATTATGGAAACTTTGATAATAGAGAAATTGCAATCCAGAGCCTGACACCTGGGCAGAACTCAAATATCTGTTGAAGAAATACCACAATACCCACCACCCCCCTTTATCCATGGTTTCGTTTTCTGTGATTTCAGTTACCATGGTCAACTGCAGTCCGAAAATAATTAATGGAACATTCCAGAAACAAATGATTTATGTTTTACATTGTGCACCATTCTGAGCAGTGTGGTGAAATCTCTCGCCATCTCCCTCCATCCCACTGGGAACTCGGACCTGAGTCATCCCTTTGTCCAGCATGTCCAGCCCGTTAGTCACTTAGTAGCATCTGGGGTATTGGATGGACTGTCTCAGTATTACTGTCTCCGTATGGTGTTCAAGTGGCCCTTATTTTACTTTAAAATGGCCCCAAAGCCCAAGAGTAGCGATGCTGGCAATTCAGATATGCCAAAGAGAAGCCAGAAAGAGCTTCCTTTAAGTGAAAGGTGAAAGGTCTCAACTTAAGGAAAAGAGTCTTATGCTAAGGTTGCTAAATTCATTGCTGGAAGAATGAATCTTCTATCCGTGAAACTGTGAAAAAGAAAAAAAATTGTGCTACTTTTGCTGTCACACCTCAAACTGCAAAAGTTAACAGCCACCGGTGCTTAGTTAAGATAGAAAAGGCATTAAATTTGTGAAATATGTTATTTTGAGAGAGAGAGAGAGAAAGAGACATCACATTCACATAACTTTTATTTAAATATATCATTATAATTGTTCCACTTTTTTATTAGTTACCATTGTTAGTCTCTTACTGTGCCTAATTTATTGATTAAACTTTATCACAGGTATGTATGTACAGGAAAAAACAGTATAGATAGGGTCTAGTACTATCCACGGTTTCATGCATCCACTGGGGATCTTGGAACATATCCCCTGTATAAGGGGGGGGGGGGCGACTGTATTTTAATACACACAATAAATACAGTAAGTCCCCTGAACATGAACAAGTTCCATTCCGAGAGCGTGTTCATAAGTCCAATTTGTTCGCAAGTCCAGCAAAGGTAGCCCAGGTACCCAACTAACACAACCGGCTATATAGTACTGTACTGTAATAGGTTTATAGTACTTTTCACACAAATGATATAAAAAACAAACACAAAAAATAAAGAAAACATTTAAAATCTTACAGTACAGTACCTTGAAAAGTACAGTAGTCCAGTACAACAGCTGGCATACAGGGGCTGGCATCGAGTGAACAGGCAAGAAGAGTTACTGACTGGAGGGGGGAGAGGAGGTGGGAGACGGTAGAGCTGAAGGATGGTCAGAAATAGGGGATGGAGGGCAAGCTGCAGTTCCACTCACCTGACCTTGATGTCACAGGTTCTGGTTCCTTGCTGTATTCAATTCTGTCTACCCTCTTGAAAAAATGATCCAGTGATATCTGGGTAGTAGCTCTTCTTTTCTCATCATAGATGACATGGTAGCACTGGATTTCATTCTGAACGGCTGCTGCAACCTTCTTGTACCATTCTACGTTCGGGTCCTGTACCTCAGAAACTAACAGTGCCTCATCAAATAAAGAAAATCCCCTTGCCATTTCCTGCGTCGTGAATCTCTTAGGTTCTTCAGTTACGTCTTGCTTTTGTCTCTCTTTGTCCTTTCTCTGGGCCACCAATGCCTGGCGCTTCTTAGCAGTACCAACTACATCACCGCTGCTTTTATGCTTGTTTCTGGACACCCTGGGCTTGAAATAAAGACACTGTACTACTGTACTCCATGTAGTACAGTACTGTACAGTAACGTACAAAAGCACAGCCACTTGTAGAGGATGCACACACGTGACAATGTATGCCAGACATGTGAACTAACTTATGTGATAGGACATACGAACTCGCGTTCGCATCTTTGAAAGTTGGCAACTTGAAGGTTCGTATATAGGGGACTTACTGTATATGGGACACCTTACTGTTAGTATCTCCAGTCTGCAGATAAGAGAGTTGGAAATAGAAAGATTCTTTTTGACCTTGACAAGGTCACACATGCAGGTACTGAGTATTCAAGACGCTGCAGCAGAACTTTCTGACTTCAAACTATCGCACGGATGGGTGTGCTCCCTGGAAAGGAAACCCCAAGGGTCAGTCTGGAAACTGAGGTTTGTGGAGGAAGCAAGGGTTTCTGGTGCAGGTTTTGGCGCTCTTTCAAGGCTAACTTGAGAGATTCAAGGTTTAGTAGCAGAGAGCAGGTAGCCAGGGGTTCTGAAAGCCTATAATTTTCTTATTTAAATGTTTTCTATTTCTTTCAAATGCAAGAACCATTAAAGAGACTAACTTGTTTCTTACTTCACTAATCTTTGAGAATATGCATTATATTGAACACAGGACCAATTTGACAACTCAGACCTACTATCCTGTATTGGACATAGATTATAGGGCACTTTGATTTTCAAATTTGATTTTCAAATTACACCACTCTTGATATCTGGGACACCTGTCATGTGATAAAATCATTTCCATATATATGAATATATATATATATATATATATATAAACTAAAATCCCTAAAACTACTAGTCACAGAAATCAATGGTATATCCTATAATTCATGGTGTCTTTATTAGAATTTAGGATGTAAGGTCATCATAAGGAATAAAAGTCTACAATAGAAGTATAAGAAAACCATTCTAAAAATATAAGAAAAAGACAAAATATTAATCTTACTTTGGGAACAGAGAAAGGCTCAAGGAGAGAGATAAATTTATGTTGGACTTTAAAGAATAAATGAATTTTCTGCAGTGCAGTAGAGGAGGAGAGATGATACATGTTCAGTTACCTGTGACTCGAGGCCTTGCTAAGTAACTTAAAAAAATTCAAAGGGCTTTGTATCTTCAGCCTGTGTTTACTGACATGTCATGGCAGGTGGGTGATAAAGGTAAAAAGTGCATCGTCTGTAGCTTTGTTACTTTCATCAAGTTCCATCAACTGTATCGTTAGTTCTCAGATCCCTAAACTGTAAAGCTGGCCATGACTGTAAAGCTGGCCCCTTTAGGGCCATAAAGGGCACTGCCCTCTGATACCCACCATGGCCCACCATGGGGCCTTGCCTGTCTTCTGCTTAAGACACAAGATATAAGGACAGCACTTTTGCTGTCACCTACCCGTCTTCACCAGAGGAGACAAATCACATTCCACTGCCTGCCACCACTGGGGAGCTCTCTCTTTACTCTGGCTGAATTCTGAGCGGCTCCTGAACACCCCATCTTACAGGATCTGCTGTCCAGACCACCGTGGCCCACACCAGTCTCTTTCTAGGATGAACTCCCCTCTCTTCTTTGGACATTTCACACTTTTAATTTTCTGTCTTAACACCATCTACTTGTACTCTTAGGAATTCCTAGTCTGTGATAAATTAACACTTTTTTCTTAATAACTTTATTTTATTTTATTGAAGTATAGTTGATTTTCAAAGTTGTGTTAGTTTCAGGTGTACAGCAAAGTAATTAAGTTATACATATATATATATATATTTTCAGATTCTTTTCCCTTATAGATTATTACAAAATATTGAGTATAGTTCCCTATGCTATACAGTAGGTCCTTGTTGGTTATCTATTTTATATATAGTAGTGTGTATATGTCAATCCCAAACTCCTAATTTATCCCTCCCACCCCCTTTCCCCTTTGGTAACCATAGATTTGTTTTCTATATCTGTAGGTCTATTTCTGTTTTGTATTTAAGTACATTTGTATCTTTTTTTTTTTTAGATTCCACATCTAAGTGATATCATATGATATTTGTGTTTCTCTGTCTGGCTTACTCCACTTAGTATGACAATCTCTAGGTCCAATCCATGCTGCTGCAAATGGTGTTATTTCATTCTTTTTTATGGCTGAGTAATATTCCATTGTATATACATACCACATCTTCTTTATCCATTCATCTGTCGATGGACATTTAGGTTGCTTCCATGTCTTGGCTATTGTAAATAGTGGTGCAGTGAACATTGAGGTGCATGTATCTTTTTGAAGATCTAAATAGACACTTCTCCAAGGAAGACATACAGATGGCCAAAAGGCACGTGAAAGGATGCTCAACATCACTAATCATTAGAGAAATGCAAATCAAAACTACAAGAGGTATCATCTCACACCGGTCAGAATGGCCATCATCAAAAAGTCTACAAACAATAAATGCTGGAGAGGGTGTGCAGAAAAGGGAACCCTCTTGCACTGTTGGTGGGAATGTAAATTGATACAGCCACTATGGAGAACAGTATGGAGGTTCCTTAAAAAACTAAAAATAGAGCTGCCATATGATCCATCAACCCCCATCCTGGGCATATATCCAGAGAAAACCGTAATTCAAAAAGATACATGACCCCAATGTGATAAACAAACACTTCTAAACTCTCAATTTCTTCACTGAAATTTCCCAAGACATGTGGGAAGCAACTGAAAACCAGCTCTTTCCTGAGGTTTGCACGTGCCCTCTGGAGGCCGCTTACCCTCCAATACTGAGCCTTTGCCACAGGTCGGTGCAGGTCTGTGTCTTCCTAACTCCACACTGCTGTGATTGGATCCTACTCCTCTAAGCTCCTTTAATTGCCTCTTTTTTGTTTTTGTTTTTAAACTAAAGAGATTCTTTCCATTCGAATGTGATGCCATTTATCTCGCTTCTCTATGGCCATCTCTGATAGCATTTCAAGTCAGTTCCCCACAGTAACTGACTATTGTAGCTTAGAGACTAGAGCCTTTCTCTCCACTGGCCTTTTCAACAAATTGCATTACATCAAGATATTTGAATTCTCCATTTCCAGTGAATGTTATTCCCCATCATATCAGACAAACGCTTAAATGACCGTACCCTGTCTTCTCCCAAAACAAGTCACTGGAAATCACAGATGTGGTCGGTCCACTTTCTGATCCAGCCATCCATGTGTCTGTTTCAGTGACAACATCCCATTACTTCTTTGTCTTCTTTGACATCTGGTCCCTCCTCGGTTTCTACATTTCCCTACCATTGATCTCCGCTGTCTTCTGTTCACCCCTATTCATCTTAGATTTCATGGCTCATCATATATTCTGATATTTTGCCAAATATATTACACTGCCTGGTCTGTCTTTCTAAAGCCCTTTCTGGTGGGAAAAAAAAAAAAGCCCTCCATTCCTTGGCAAATCCAGGAGTCTGCCCCCACTCATGCATAGTCACAGGCTGCTAAGTTCTGCTGGAAAAACCAGACAGCCTGACGCTACTGTAAATGCATTACCAGAAACCTCAATTAGGTTTATTAGCAATGGCCAGCTATCCAATGAGCCACTGCATTGACCCATTTTCCATCATTCTATTCTAAATCTACTCTAAACTATTCTAATTATTGATTTCCCTCGATGTTCCACTCCCTGATTTTAGATAACTTTTTACTGTATAGAGAAAAAAGTAATCCCAAACACAAGAACCTACACTCTTTTCAACCTTCCTTTCTTCCCACTACCTGCCTCTTCTACTTCAATTGAAGAGATGTCCCTTATTTTATTTAAGGATAATTGTTCTCATTTAGCTCTGGATCACTCACAATACATTCTCAAAGACCAAAAGAGAAATTAAACTCAGTTAATTCTCCTCCAGCTTAAAAGCCAACCAAATAACCAACAAGCTAACCAATAAATCAGAAAACAAGCCAATTTTCCTAGACCTGGTATAGCTATTTTCTCTTTTACTGCCATATTTTCATTATACTTCCTTGTCACTGGCTTTTAAAACTTTTCTAATATTTTTTCTTTTTCCAAAGTTCTACTGAAACTGCTGTTTCCACTGTCCTTAATGTATCTAGTTACAATGGGTATTTCAGTTTTTAATTTGCTTAATCTCTTGACAACATTTGGCAATAGTAACCACTCTCTTCCTAAGGGAAAAACTTCTCTTGTTTTCTATAAAATTGTATTTCCTTGTTTTAATCCTATCATTTTCTGCCCATCTATTCTTTTTCCTCTACCTGTCTCTCAAATGTAGATGTTCCAAACAAGGACTATATTTTGAGCTCTCTCCACTACTCTGCCTACACACTTTCCTTAGAAATTTTTATCTAACCCATTGGCTGCAATAACCATCTAAATGATGACAACTATAAATTTTTATTTCCTGCCTCGTTCTCTCTGGAGCACCAGACTCCTATATATAATTGGCTTGTGAAAACTCTATGATAAATTTTCATTGTCACAACTAACTCACTATACATGAAACAAACTCATTATCTCCCATCTTCTCACCGAAGCCTCAAACCTAGTTCTTGGTCATTCTTTCACATCCCAGTATATATTGTCAATACACAACTAGTTTTTCAAACCAAAAACCTGGGTACCACGCTTTACTCCTTTTTTTCACTTCCTATGTCTGATCAGTAAAAAATAATTATCTTATTTTGGAGTCACAGCCACTCAATTCACTCTAATTCCACTGCCAACATCCTATGACAATCTTATTTTTTTTGGTAGTTTATTCCATAGCCCCTAAACTTGTCTCTCATCGTTCATTCTTGGCCTCACTCGATTAATTTCCACACTGTACCTAGAGTCAACATTTAAAATGATGTACAAAGTCTTTGTCAATGTCCAGAACCTTTGAAATGGCAGAGATGACACCCAGGATTTTCCCATCATGCCTCTTTAGCCTCAGTCTCCACCAGGCTTTCTCATGAATTCTATAGTCCAGGCCCCGTGGGCTTGTTCCCCCTCTTCTCCAGGTTTGGAGGCTGTGTCCTAACCTCTTTGCCTCTGTACTCAGATCCCCTTTCCCTACTTTGCTTCTTATGTCCCTTTGCCAAACTTATGTCTACTCATCTGTCACATCTCAGTTTAAATATTTCTTCCTTCAGGATTCTTGGACCCTGGTCTAGGTTAGGACTCTGCTCCTGTAGTTCATACTTGAGATATGGTTCATACTTTATTATAATTACTTATATAATTTCTATTTTCTCTACTAGAATGTGAGCTCCATGAAATAGGACTGTATCTAGCCTGCACATTTTTCTACTAAAAGTACTTAATGTAATGCTCATACAAAAAATAATGTAAATGATAAGAATAAAAAAGATGTTTGAATCTCATGGATTTGCTACAAATAGTTTATAGTTTAAACAAAATTATATATGTAAAATGCAACATATAATAAGGACTTGATAAATAGTAGTTTACCTTTCATCTCTCTAACCTTGTACATTAGCATAGACTGGATGTACAGTAAATGTGGGGAATAAAAAAAGAGAGAGAAAGAGAGAAAATGCTTTCACGGCTATTCATGCCTTCTGGTACATTATACTGAATGCATATTAGTGTTTTTTGTTTGATGATTGTTAATTGTTGTTATAGGCTAACATAAGAAAACGCTTCTACTATACATAGCTCAAAACTCTTTTTACCAATACTCGTATTTACTTTCTCCATAATTACTATGCAATTCAATTATCAAGGATAAAAAAGGAAAAAAGAAATAAGCATTTTTCACATACTGGATATCTTTTTTTAAAGCCAAACAAAAAGAATGAAAAAGTCCAAACTAGTTTCCCTAACTTCGAAAGATATTTAAGTTTCTTACTATAAACGTAAAATAAATGATTAATTACCTTTCCTATTTCAGTTCTTATTATTCTTTAGATGTCCCACTCATTCAGTGTATTTTTCTTTTCCTTACTACAGTCTTGCTACAGGTTTTTAAAATCTACCCCAGCAATCAAAATTTTTGGCAGGCAAAATCGTACTCATACATGTCCTTGAAATGAATAGTGTTGAGTCTATGAGACATATGATGTAGCAAATACAGGTTTTAAAGATAGTTTTGGCAATTCTTTACATTTTGGTAAGTTACATAGTACTACCCTATCTCCTTTGGAGAAATATATAAATCCATGGAATGTTGATATTATAATGCAAATATTCTTACAGCACTCTCTGCCCGAAATGTTAGGTGGCTTCCAATTGCCTAAAATAAAAAGATCAAACCCCTTAGAATGGTGGTTAAAATTCCAAAGTATTTGTTTTCCTAAGAAACTCTTTTAGCCCTTTACTAGTATAATGCACCCATAAATATTATAACAAAAGTACTGATCTAAACACAATCCCTAATATGGCTATCACTTTCCCACTATTCTAAATATCCTACTACAGTCTGCTTAGATTTCTGTGCCAATAGTAAATACCAACCTGAGCATGAATTCTTCTTTATTTCATTAGACTATGGTTTTTGTTCTGTTTTCCCTCCGTGCTTCTGCTTAATCTTTCTTGTAATTTATTGTAGCACTGACAAGATACTTTCTTATCCTATCACTTTTTACGTATACACATACCAAACTTGTATTTTCCTTGAAGGCAAGAGCCATACTTTTTTCACCTTTCTCATGCTTGGATTGTTCAGTGCATACACACATTTCTATTGGATTAAAGTAAGATTACTATATTAAAAGGATTGTCTCTAGGCTTAATTTAACTAGTAAATTTTTCAGTTGTATTTAAGTAATTCTTTATGGAATAATAATAGTTTGACAGAGGTAGAAGGAAGATGACATGATGGAGAAACTGACAAATTTTGCCTATTAAAGGAGATACTGTCAATTAAAGAGGAATTAGATACACACAGAAAACACCTCTCAAATTTCAGTATATGACAATAGAAAAATTATTTGGCTTACATAACTTTTAAAGAAAATTCTGTTTGCATTAAGTGAATTTAAATCAAATTCTGTGTAATTAGTATCAGTTACTTTTCTGTTACGTTATTTAGGTTAACTTTTTAACCACAAAATTATGTAGCGAGCTGTGGTTATTTGAAATGATAATATAGTGTTGAAATATTTGGAAGTACATCAGAAGCAGAGAGTACCAAATAAATGGAGGGGAAACATCAGTATGCATATCGTGATGAAAGCCACAGAGGTGCTGGCCATCTTCTTCCCTCTGTTTCCTTCCTCCCTTTCTCCTTCCCTCCTTTTCTCCCTTCCTTCTTTCATTCCTCCTTTTCTGTCTAAATTAAGAGATTTTAGCTTTGGTGAATTTCCCCCTGCTGCCCACCCCTCCCTCCCCCCCCCCCGTCCTGTGGTATCCATCAGATCGCTGCTAAGTGAGTAAAGTCTAAAAACAAAATATTCTTCATCCAAGACAAATTGTTCCAATACATATGATGCGTTAAACTGGAATGGTAATTGAAGCATTCAATTCCGGTGACGCTCAGTGCTTTACAGCTTGATTTTTATTAGCACATCAGATACCAATAGCTTATCATTTAGATAGGTTAAGAGACTTCTGACTTTGGCAGATTATGTTAGCAAAGGAAATGATGTTTTCCATAATAAGAAGCTCCTAAAGAATATCTCTCTTATTTTCCTTGGTCATAAAAAGCTTTCCAATGCCATTCCCAGTTGAATAGGTTGTCAAGTATTTAGAGGGAACATTACTTTGCATGTCTTTTCATTAAAATGGGCTGTCATAAAACAACAAGTATGGCATCACTCATAAAGTCAGGTCATTTTTATGAATATTTAACTTATTTTGAACTTTTCAGAAGGAAATAGTGACCTTGAAAACTTCTAGTAGCTGTACATTGTAACACAAAGGCCACTGCTTCTGCCATTAATCATGGCAGATGAGTGCCTAGAGCTATTGTTGGCTTTTCCAAAGGAAATATTAAAAGGTAGAGGAATGTGAAAATACTTATTATAAGCTATTTTATCATAAAAAAACATAGGAATGATTGAGACCCAAGAGCACTTGAGGGTTTTTTAAGACTTACTTTTAACATGAAGTTTATAATTTTGTGTTTTCATTTCCTGTCAGCTAGAAATCAGTATACTAGTCAAGCAATAACAATTTAATAACCCAGCTGGTAAATATTGGCTCAGTATATTACCTTTTTATTGAGCTATGGAACCTTGATTTATGCAGAATCACAGCAGAATTATCCTACATAAGTGAGCAGACTTTTCTTGTGTTTTAATTTTTTGGACTGTTTACAGAAGTTTCAGGAAGACATTTAAAATTCTCAGGAGAAAATCAGTAAGATAAAGAAACAAATATTTAGCCTCCTGTTAACTAAATCCTTTCTTCCAGAGCAGAATATTGACCAGGAACTATCATCCATCTAGGCCAAGAGCAAAACTTTCAGAATCAAACAGAAGGAGTGAGAACATTGTTAGATTTAAATTTAGCTAAGATTAAAATAGAGAGTAGAAAACTCAATTTCTTAGCCCTCAGTAAGGCAAATATTCAAAATTATGAGACGTTGCATAATGCTTTTTCTAAATTATGTCTTTAAATGAAGTGACCATGAGACGTTATTTGCTCACTCATTCAATAGAATCCCGTATCAAATTTATCTATTGAGGACAAGACTGCACTTCCTACAATTAAGCCCCTCATACTGGGTTTCATAAATTCAGGAATTTGTGATTTTTAAGTTCATCTCTTCTCATACCTTCAAAAGAACAAATATTCTATACAACTGCCTTTGAAAATGTTAAGTCTACCTTCCCCCAGTCTCTTACTTTAATACCACCGATAATATCTAGATCTTCTATTGATAGATATTAAGCAAAATATTGTGAAAAAATCACTGATATGGAAGTCAAATATCTATATCTGTACTGTTTATTACAATAACCAATAGCCAATTAGCCACTGAAACTAATTGAACAGTTAAAATGTGTTTAGTTCAGCTGAGGACATTTTAAGTTAAATTTAAATTTAAAAACAGAAGATGTATATAGCATTTTATTATTTTGGTAAGACTGCATTTCAACTATCATGTTGAAACGTGATAACAGCATTGGAAACATGATAACATATTGGAGTCACATTGTAGTACACATATTGGGCCCATGCTTCAGTTCTAGTATTGCGTAAATACACAGCACTGATCTATTTGGTGTCAATGGATTGACTCAATTTGAATGACTTTTTATAGACCCGTGTAGCATTGTAGTGTTTATTTGAATACTTTACATAAACAGCACAGGTTACTGATATCTACATAAATCATAAGTAGTAAATAAGCTGAAATATTGTTATTTAAATTATAACATATTTAAATTATTTTTCTAGTTTGAAAAAGTAAGTATGGACTTTTTAAAATTTAAAGTATATGCTTACTACTGATGCAGAGTAGAGCAACGACACAGAAGCGACCATATAGTAAAGATGAAAAGAGATTGCAAGTACTTATGTCACAGAAGTCATGATGAATAGCAATGTACTTTGGCAGCATGAAATGTGAATCTGTTGTGTAAAAAATTTTTAAGATAATAAAACGGACAATATTAAGAACCATCTTCAGCAAATACAGAGTAAATTTGTCAAGTTTCCTCTCAGCAGTCAAAGAAGAATTGATAAAATTGGTTGGTTGAAATTAGGTAAATTTTAGAAAATGCAACTCTTGCACTATCCTACGCCAATCAAGTTTAGAAAAAGTGCAATAGCTGTGGTTTGAAAAATAAATACAATATTTCTTTAGGTAAGTGTTTGCCCTTGACGTAATCAAGCAACCAGGGGCCATGTGAGGGTACCTAACATCTTTCTAGCTGGAGTTAAAGAAATACTGTAAGGAAGTTAAAAACACGGAGAAGAAAAATATACATATGTGTGTGTATGTGTATATGCACATGTGTTTCTTTATATATGCACTTTTATACTGCCTGGAAATAAAGCTTACAAAAATAAGTTTAAGTAAAATAAGCACGGACAGTCTGAAAGTGTCCTGCTGATGGCAAGCAGACTATCACTTTGTGAAGACAATGTTTGTGAGAAGACCCACCAGGGCGATCTCAGACTTATCCCCATCTCTTGCCAAGCCTGATGAAGCAAGTGCTCTAATTATGCCCGAGACCATCAGGGAAACGCCTGATTCACCTCTATGCCTCTGATTCATCTCACGGTTCCAGCCGTGTGTCCCCATGATCAATGGAGGACTCTCATCTGACACGAGGGGGTCCACACATGGACCTCTGTATCTGAAACATTTGAGAAATGCCAAACAAAAGCGATAGACTTGTTTCTGCCTTCTCCACCCAAGACCAGTATGGTCTCTGAACAAATTTCTTCAGCCTTTAAACATACTTGTAGGGAGACTTTTTTTTTTTATTAATTTTTATTGGAGTATAGTTGCTTTACAATGTTGTGTTAGTTTCTGCTCTACAGTAAAGTGAATCAGCTATACGTATACATATACCCCCTCTTTTGTGGATTTCCTTCCCATTTAGGTCAGCACAGAGCATTGAGTAGAGTTCCCTGTGCTCTACAGTAGGTTCTCGTTAGTTATCTATTTTATACATAGTAGTGTATATATGTCAATCCCAATCTCCCAATTCATCCCACCCGCTTCTTCCCCCCACCACCGCCCCCAGTATCCATACATCTGTTCTCTACATCTGTGTCTCTATTTCTGCTTTGCAAATGAGTTCATCTGTGCCATTTTTCTAGATTCCACATATCAGTGATATTATATGACATTTGTTTTTCTCTTTTCTAAGGAGATATTAAAATCAAACTCCAAATGGAGAACAAAATGGCCAGGTTTTAGATTAAACAGGTGACGTGTGTTCTTTAAAAAAAGTTTATTGTTGATAGTGTTGAGCAAAAGTAGAATTTTCTGAATGTGCTGCTTAAAACTAATGAAGGTCTTTGTCACAGCTTTGTGGCGAGAAAGATAAAAATCTAACACATTGAGTTCGAGGTTATCTATATTGAGTGGCAGGAAAGTATTAAAGAAACATTATTTCTGTGAGAATGTCTGCCTTCCTTCAATTCTGTGTGCATATCATGGGATCTGTACCACTGGCCGGGCAGCTGGGGTTCAGGCATTCAAGTCTTCTGCCTCAGAGTGAAGATAAATTCCATTCCCTGGAAATACAGCTCCTCCTGTACTTCAAGGAAATGAGATTCTGCTCAAGCAAGTTGAAGTCTTAATTTTAGTTCTTTTCATAGTAATAATTTATATATAAAGTCCCACAGATGGATGTTTATATTGGATATAATAACTTGAAGACTTATTTTATCTGAAAATGGAATTAGAGCTTCTTGATGCCAAAATGCAGAACTAAATCACTCAAGGTTATACTCTCATCAGTCAGCGCTGTTAGAAGCTCCGTCTTCTTCCAGTGGAGCATCTAGGTCAGCCTTGCCCCTTCCTCAAATGAAATCCCTCACAAAAAAAGATGTTACTGTCACAAAAGCCAATAAATGAGCAAAATATTTAGCAAACAGACTAAAGATTGGGTGAGGTATGAAATACTTTACTTTTTACAAATAAACTATGATAATGAATATAAAAAAAGCATTTGGGTTCATACAGTTTTATACATTGCATTAGCTGAAGCAGAAACAGCCAGAAGAAAAATCAATTTGGTGACTAAAATTTGAAATTAAAAGTAAACTACGAACTTCTCATTTGTAGTTTTAAAGAGACAAAATAGATGTTATCATTGTCAATGCACCAAGGTATTAGAACATCTTTGATGTGATTTATAATAAATTAGGAATTTATAATAAATTAGGGATCATGTAATTCCTATTGGAGGGAGAATGAAAGAAGGCGGGGGTATTACATATCATTACATAATACAAGAGGATCAGTCTTGAAATTACTGTCCAAGTTCTAATGAGAATGTTATCATTGAGAATAATGTAGCTGAGGTGAAAGGTGAGTACTAAGTGGCTATTGATTTCTTATCTATATTGTTGCATACAAACTTCCCCTCCATAAATGTATCTAAAAGCAAAACTTTCTGAACTTATTCACACTCCTAAAGTCTGCCCTGGTGCTGGGTGGGTGGGAGTGGCGGGCTGTCTTTTGAGGCTTAGGTGTATCTCAATGTTAACATAGCCATTCCTGCTTCATGCTTCAGTCACAGCTTTTGGAAGTGTTGTATTTGAGAAATAGATTAAATTATGATATGCATGTTATAGATTGGTGAAAGAGCAAATAATGTCTACTTCTGGCAGAAAGGGTTTTTTTCGTTGTTGTTTTTAATTTCGCAATGGGCTTTAGTTACCATTAAATCACCACCATTTTCTTCAGAGCTTGAATTGTCCTCTAATTAAAAAAAAAACTGAGTGGGGAAATCAAAAAATTTAGAAAAATACTTTATTATTATAGCATGTCAAAATTGTGAATAAGCCCAAATGCTTACCTACTGTAAGGTGGCTATTACAGATTAGCTTCTCTTTAACTAGAACAAGAGTTGCTTCAATCCCCTTTATTGTATAGTCTTAAAATCTGTAAAGTTACTATCATCCCCTCATGGTTTATTTTTTATTTTTTAGAAATAAAGTCATTCCAAACAACTTCATTACATTTATATAAATACACCAGACAACTGTAAATTTTCAGAGAAACTATCAGTTTCTAGAAGTAACATCCATTTATATATGACCTTCGAAAGCACACTGGTCAAAATGATTGGGTTCCATAATGACAACAAGACATTCTATAAATATAAATACTTAAATGTTCTCCATAGTTTGCAGGGGAACATTGGGTATCAGTTGGTTACTATCTTCTATATAAAGATCAGAGGAGAGGTTATAATTCAGAATTTCTGTGGCTCATTTATCCCTTAACCAAAAAAGGAAAATGTTTGGGTTCCCAATCCAGAGCAAGTCACCTGCTACTTAAATTAGGAGGATCTAAGGAACCTTTACTTCCCGGGAAACCTTGCCCTCAGCTAGCCCAGGGGTTGGCAGACTACAGCCTGTCACCAGTTTTGTATGGCTCTTTGAAAATGATTTTTAGATTTTTACATAGTTGAAAAAGTTGTAAAGGATTAATATTACATGACATGCGGATATTGTGTGAAGTTTAAATGGTCCATAAATGTGGATTCACTGGCACGCAGCCACACTATTCACGTGTGTGTTTTCTGTGCCTGCTTTCCCGCTACCAAGCAGTAGAGCATCTGGGACAGACACTGCGCTATCTGGTCCTTCACAGAAAATGTTGCTGACCCTCGTGGTAGGCCGCTAATAAGCTCTTTGGAGACTCCCAAATTGTTTTCTGCCTGCATCCTAAGAACTTCCTGACTTTACTACTACTGTCTTAGGCCTGCCAACTCCATGAATAACTGTAAATGTACTAGATTATCAGTTACACAATCCAAGATTATTTTTTCAGCACAACCTGAATACTGCTGCCCAAAGCAGTGTTTCCAATAAGTTGTTTTACTGCCCTATCAGGGCATAGTTCTTTCTACGAAATTTGTTCCAGACCATCTAATCTCTTTATATATGTAACGAAATAAATTTATACAGAACATTACATAATGCCACATCCCAGACTGTCTCCTCAGCTGACCTCCTGGGAGCCTGAGAAGTCACCGCCCTCAGAGTACCCTGTAACCCGTGTCCTCTGCAGGCTGTTTACCAACTAAGATACCTTGGGGAACTGGCCACAGCCTCGATTTCCTTTTTCTATGCTTTCCTGTGGATCGTAGGAGCAGGCAAATAACCCATCATTCAGGAACAGATCTTGGTACCTATTCTTCCTTAGGAGAAACTTTATGACTGTGCATGTGTATATTTGTGTGTGCAGTTTGGAAATGAACAGAACTATGCAGTCTCAACACAGAGGTGAGAATATTTAGCACATGCACTTTGGTTGTGTATTGAGCTTAATTTTCTTTCAAAAGTCAGACTCTATGATTAGATGTATTCTTCTTTTAAAGCCATCCCGGGACTTCCCTGGAGGTCCAGTGGTTAAGACTCTGTGCTTCCACTGCAGGGGGCGTGGGTCCAATCTCTGGTCGGGGAACTAAGATCCCACAGGCCACACACTGTGGCAAAAAAAAAAAAAAAGAAAGAAATTAAAAAAAAAAAAAAGCCATCTCACATTTGCTCAACAAGTATGAGTTCCCAAACTCGTGGATTTACAAGCAAGCAAAAGGTACTAAATCACTTTTATTTTAAGAAATGATGTATTCAAGATTACATTAAAAACAGATTGAGAATCTAATCATAACTTAATTATGCATACTTAATTATCCAAAACGGAGAGTAGTTATCTTATAAAACATGATAGAAAATAAGAGGTACAGAAGTTGTGAATTCTATAATTACATGTATGCTGCTTTAGGTGTCTTTTGTTGCACCAGCAGTCAAGAACATGTTCTATATTAAAGGAAAAGTAATTTTAAGACTCCATGCTTCCCAATGTAAAGAGTTGCAGAATAAATCTCTATAGAAAAATTGATGGAAAACATCTTTATGTATCATTGCAATGTGTACAGTTTCTAAACTATTGCACTAATTGGCTATCGATTTTTTATAGTATATGTATATCACTATATATAGTGACACGTATATACATAAAAATATAAATATGTAAATATGTATATATGTCACTATATGTATATATAACTAAAATAATTTTCCATTTTAACAAAATTTTTTTAAGAAGATTTTTAATATGCTTGTGGTACATTTATACCTGTCTTTTCCTAAAAATGAGTGAGAACTCTTCCCATCTTGATATTTCAGTAGTAGACTAGGTAACATAGAATGGGTTGCTTTGTTCCAAATAATTTAAAAATTAAAATGCTCGTGGGCTTCCCTGGTGGTGCAGTGGTTGAGAATCCGCCTGCCAATGCAGGGGATGCAGGTTCGAGCCCAGGTCCGGGAAGATCCCACGTGCCACGGAGCAACTAAGCCCGTGCGCCACAACTATTGAAACTGCGCGCCACAACTACTGAGCCCATGTACCACAACTACTGAAGCCCGTGTGCCTAGAGCCCATGCTCCGCAACAAGAGAAGCCACTGCAATGAGAAGCCCATGCACCGCAAAGAAGAGTAGCCCCGGCTCGCCGCAACCAGAGAAAGCCCGCGTGCAGCAACAAAGAACCAACACAGCCAAAAACAAATAAGTAAATAAATTTATTAAAAAAAAATTAAAATGCTCTTGTTAAGAGAAAGGTATAGTCTTAAAGGTAATAGATAAGTCTATAATGTACCAAAAATGTAAAAAATGTAGTCAGGATAAATTTTCTGAGGCTAGAGTATGAAAGAAACATACCACAATTTTGTAGTAAACTTGAACTCCATAAACCATTAATATAAGAGTAAAAATCGGCAGTGGGTCTTGTGTCCAGGAACATTCCTGGCCAAACATTAGTAGCAAGAATAGACAGACCTTAGAATCTATTAATAGAAAGACTTTAATAATCAATTAATTATTAATCTATAACACAAACAGTAAAACAATGCACTTGTGTTTAAAACATACATTATGCATGCCAATAATTTAATATTTTCCACTTAACCCTAGCTTTGGGAGCTCCTAAAGCTTTGTAAAAGGGGGATGTAATCCATTGGTAACACTATCAAAAGCAAGTAATACAGTTGATTGAAAATATAGTTGAGCACGCCCAGCAGAGGAAGGTGTGAATTTCTTCATACATCATTTTAATGGCAACATTTTCTACAAAGCTACATGGAGCACTCCTTTCATATTTCATGAGTTCTATTTGCCTGACTTCAAAATGCCAAATGTGCCAGTGAACAGTGCTTTAATATTCATGGGTTTTTGAGATGGCTTTGACAGTTGTCAACTAGAGAAATGGCTTCATCAGGAAAGAATCTGACTTATGATTTCCGGCACACATATAAAATCATGCAGTCATTCATATATGCATCCTATTTTAAAGGTATCCTTTGCATAACTATATTTTATGAAAGTTATACAGATATATCCTTTATGTAATAGTGGGACATTTTCAAATCTTATCTGGATATTTACTTAGTATTCCAGAAAATTTTGTTAATTCCAGACATATAATAATGGAGCTATTTTGAAAGGACATAGCTCAGTAAGTATCCTAAAAGTTCTGTAAAGCACAAGTCATCACAGTAGAAATCACAGATCTGTGTAGAGAATTTGTATTTCTTTCTCCTTGTATAATTCAAAAATATATTAAGTAGCTAGATTTAGGGGGAAAAAAATCATAACATTTCTCTTTAGCTCCAAGCATTTACATTCTGGTTCTTGAGTTTCTCGTGACTATTTCACACGCTGAAAATAAAAATAAAATTAAAATTTATCCATGAACTTGGGTTCATTGATGTTAATCTTAAAAGGTCTATGAAATTTTCAAATAATGTCAGATACTAATAATGCAATGAATAAATTATAAACAAACACAGTCTTTATAAAGAATTTATTATGTATGTTATCTCACCGTATTCTTGCATAAATCTTATGAGTTAGGAGGACCGATAGCATAAGTCACCTTTGGATTGATAATAATATCTAATAGTTATTGAATACTCGCTACACGCCATGCACTCTTCTAAGTCTTTATAAATATATTAGTTTAATTTAGGTACTATTACTAACCTTTTCTGTAGATGAAACAGATCAAATAACTTGTCCCATATTTCACTGCTGGTGAGTAGTAGAATCCTGATTAGACAACAGGCAGGCTTTGTGCCAACAAAACCCTAACCTGTCAGAATGTAGACTATAGTAAGAACCCAGCTCTCATGCCTACCCCAGTGTTGTTTCTGTTCTTTTTTCACATGAGGATTATTCTTATTGACTGTTATCTTTACTTCATTGAATTTTAGCCTTTAAATCATATCTCTTTTTGTGGTTTCATTCTGTTAGCACTGGAAGTTACTCTAAGGAAAATATGAATTCTTGAAATTAAGTTTCTCTCTTCCTTTTTTTTATTCATTTTTTTTTCTTGTTCTGTAAGTTACATGCATTCAAACAGGCAACAGAAACAAAAGAGGCAATAGATGGAATGATGGGTTGAGGTCCAATAGTGCATTTGGAGAACTGCACATTTTCTAATAGTCAGTATTTGGTTGTTGAATCGATATGTATAAAAATACAAAATCCTAAAAAGTTCATTTTTAAGAGTTTGCTAAGAAAATGGACCCCAGACCACCTTACTTTCCTTTGAGTATGTGCTGTGACTTAACATGGATCCATGTAAGAGTTTCTCTTCTCTGTGTATATGCGTGGGTTTTTTAGGATGATTAAAAAAAAAATAACCCAAACTGAGATTGGAACAGAAATTCTACTGAATCTCACAACTGTACAGCAATCCTCCTCCATTTTCCTAAGCAGTTCCTTCTCTCATTCTCCATGGTATCGATTTAGACGTTCTTTCCAAAAAATATCTGATCATCTTCCTTCCCGTCACTTTCTACAGATGCCCGTGTCTACTACTTCATGGAGAACTGGAAACAGTGAGCTTATAACTCCCGCAACAAACTCACAGGAAGATGTAAAAGCTGCTTCCACATCTTTCTCTTCCCTACTGTTCTGCTGTAAAAGCTTCACAACTCTGCCTGTGCTCTGAATTCTACCTTATTCCACTGCCTCACAATCATAAGGCTGTAGTTCTCTTTTTGGCCCTCTAGATTTTCAAACCCTTGTATCCTTTAGGGTTGACTATGCAGAAATAACAAGCAAACCTTGAATCTTCTTGAAACCCTGAGCTACACGGCCCCTCCCCCTTTATTATCTCACACTCAGGCGCAAAACGAGCTTCAGTCTCTGAAAGTGATCAGAAAAGGCACCCATGACTTCACTGCTTTTTAAAAAATTCTACAGATAGTCGCTCTCAAACCTTCCCTTATGCATCCTTTCATCTTGATTTGCACATTCTGACTATGTGTCTAACACTCTTTCTCTTGTTTTTTTCTGATGCACACTCATACTTTTCCTGGACTTTTATTTCCAGTCTCTTTTAGACGTATCACTTTATAAGATCTTTTATGGTGGTATTATTCAGGGTTTTATTTTAAGTGCTTGTTTTCTTCTCAGTTAAATATCTCATCTTTTCTCCAACCGAAGGTCAATTTGCTAAGGAGTGTTTATATCTTCTATCTGCCAATTTATACAAACAGTCTTTGCTTTGCATAGTTCTTGTGGAACCATGGGTTTCAGGGACTATGGAACATGCGGGTCAATTACCATAGTTCATTTAAATAATACAACCACCCCCCCAGCAACCACAGCATTCAAACTGCAGGGACCTCCACATATTAACTAACTATGAGTAATTATATGAAGTGCAAACATCACTGCTAGTCCTTTGGCCCACGGGTCGCACCACAGATAATAAATCCGCATCAGGACCAGTCACCAGGCGCCTCACATCTGGTGGTGGTTGTTCACGGCGTATCTGACGTGCAGCTCAAAGTGAGGAGTTCCAGGCAGAAAAATTGCTAAGTGCTAATTATCCTATAGATCTTCCTTTATATGTGTGGATGAAAATAATCAATAAACAATCTGCAATAGGAATAGAAAAGAGTTTTATTTGAGCCAAACTGAGGACTACAGCCCAGAAGACAGCCTCTCAGATAACTCTGAGGAACTGCTCCGAAGAAACATGATTTTCAGTGCAGTTTTATATCTTGTCAAAACAAAGAACATCAAACAAGTCAGGAATACATTCCTTCAGGGTTTCAAAAAAAAAACCCCACAGATTAGCACATACCCAGCAAGTCAGTATGGCCTTGGCACCTTGGCACCTATCATCAAAAGATGACCAGCACTGGTGTCCCAGGAAGGGAGGCATTTAATCTTTATTTTTAACCTGGACATTCTTTACTTCTGGTCAATGTGCCCTTTTCTTTAATAATTAAAGTAGATGTGCAACGTGTGTTTGATAGGCCACAAACAGGCTATTTTAGTTAGCGTAAAATTTGAGTTAAATGATGTATAAGTCAGCATGACTTCCCCATACATCAATATATGAAAATTTCTTTCATCATAAGTAATCTTTTTGTAGGGAGTTTCCTTGAATACCCCAGGTGTTATTAAAATACCCCATCTATGCGATCCCAGAGTATATTTTATTTCTAACACTCATCTGGACACCATTATCTGGCACGTAGAAGATTCTTAATAAGTATGAGTTGAGTTAATAAATCCCCTAAGTATATAACCAATCCAATTTAGGAAAACATGAATTTTGCATAAAGACACAAAGTTAATACATGCTTCTAATAAAATATCATATGACTTTGCTTTAAGGCATGAAATTAAATGTTTTTATTATTTTGTAAAATACATGATGCTTGCTGCTTATAATTAAAGGTTATATTAACACGTATGTGTATAAGTGTATTACTTGGATACTTTTATAACTCTGATTACCTTTATTATTTTCTAGTTTTATGAATATTTTCATAAGAATGATTGCCAAGCTTCATCTTGTGCAAATAAAACAAAAGTATATAATTATTAGAGTAATGAATTTGCTGTAAGATTTTGTGTACAATAAGTAGATAGTTGTTTTTTATATGCATTTGATCTTTTCTCATTTAATGTAGACAGTAAACCACTAAAGGGATAATCATCTTGTAGTTTAGTAGTTTGCAACAGGATTAAATTAGCAAACAAGCTGTAATTTGGCTTGATTTAGAAAAAAATGTGTAACTTCATATAGAAAACATTAATATTAATCTTAAGTGCCAATAGATGCCCTCTTCTCAAAGATAGTACTTATATAAACTTGCCATAGAGTTCATTATATTTGACTCAACCTTTAAGACAGAGCAAAAAATACATAGCATATACCATAATTATTATTTTTTTTAATTAAGAAGGTAAATGAGATTCTAGCTTTAGAGATCTGTACTTTTGGAAGACTAATCTTTTATGGCTAGATCTTTGCAAGTCCACAGTGGCCCCAAGAAAAATTTAAAACACTTGCACATACCTGTGAACTGTTTGATGGAGCTCCCAGGAGTCAGTTTCCAAGAAACAGAGAGTGTTTTTGTACTAACTCGAAGACATTTTCAATAGGGAGGATAGAATATTGTCTATTTTACATTTTGAGATCTCCTGATCCTAATTCTGTACCCTAAGAGGAGACAGGCAATAACAGAAGTTGGGAAGCTTTTTTCATGATAAAAACATAGGGAAGGAACTGCACTTTTTGGTGTCCAGGAGGCAAATGTTGAGGGTAGAAAACTGAGTTACATAGTTGTGTATTTTTCCTGAAGTTTTGGGTACATAATGGGGAGAATCCTACCACCAAGTAGCTCCTCCAGCTGGGACAGTAAATCATGAGGGTGCTGTCAGGACAGGCAGAGTCTACAAAACACAGTACATCACGGTGCAGCTGAGAAAATATTTCAGTGAGAACAGCCCCTGGAGACTTTCAGACCAAAATGCAGAAGAAAGGGGAGTGGAAAATCTGCTTTAGCAGATGGGGCCAAAGTTGTTTTATTAAGGTAAATATGGAATTGGTGGTACCCATAAGGAGATGAAGCCTAGACCAACTCACTCTATGAAAATGACTTGGTTGTTTCAAATTTTAACATATTTTATTCCAAGTTAATGTCATGGAGTTGGAGTTAAGTGCTTATTCTTGCAATGAGAGGGAAAACTTAAGGGCTGCAAAAGAATTCTTAGTTTGGATTTTTAAATGATAAAGCAACTTGCAAACTATATATTTGATTAAATGAGCCAACAAGAAATATCAGTCTTTTGGATAACATATGTCTACAGAATAGTAATTTAGCTATTATAATGAGGGAAACACAAACAGAAACACACACACACACACACACACACACACACACAAGATCCATCAGGATCTCTGGGATGTCTGGTTTTCTGTAGCAGTGGCACACTGCAAGTGAAAATGAAATGCAGAGTAAGAAAATAGGGCATTAAGAATCATTGCATTTACAGAATCTTGCTATGAAAGACATGCGTTATATAACATCAGTAAAGAACAATTTAAATACCTAGAAAATGTTTATATTGCTATCAAAGGCATTTCTCTAGAAAGATTTTTCTCAGATTCTCATTTATGTATTTGTTCTCATTTTTTTCTCAGCTTTACTCTTTTGTAAATTGCCAAGAATTTTGATGTTTGACACATATTTTTCATTTCATTTATTCAGATTTTGCTTTTCCATGGTGAATATTTCTTTTCTTTTCTTTTTCTTTTTGGTTTTGATTACATAATACCCTTACTCTCTCTTTCACATACTTCAAAATAAATAGTTACGTGAGGAAAATGATTTTCTTACTGGCTCAGGTGGTACTATGGCATCAATAATATTTAATCATTGTAAAAATAGTAGCTAGCTATTGATACTATAATACTATTCGAATACAATCTTGGTTAACCCTCACAGTAACTCTTCAATATGAGTGACAATATCTTTAATTTAGAGCTGACAAAACTGGTACCCACAGAGGTTCAGTGACCTGTCCAGATGACATGGAGAGAAACTGGATTCCCACTGTGATTTCCACATTCTCTTCACCTGCAGTACTTTCTCACCTTGCTGATAAACACATTAGAACCACTAAACTACTAATTGCCTTTGTAAGTTGTCTATTGATGGCTTTCAACTGTATGCTATAATTCTGTAAGAATCAGTTATAATTCAATACCTACAATATCATCTTTTATTAATTGGCTGAGTGCTATTGCCTACTATATTGCTGATTCAACATTACTATTCATTCTTTGTAGAATCATTTATAAAGAAGTTAAACCAACAGTACAAAATGTCATTCTTGAAAGTTCTGAGGGAGAAAAGGAAAATTAAAGGCCAATACCTGATTGTTTGATATTTCTGATTGCTAATCAAGACCATTTCATCATTTTACATAATACTGATGATTGCATGAGTTGGGAACATTTTAGATTCGGTTTATTCACCCATATGAATCAGAACATTGTGGATCACAGTAGCAGAGAAAACGGTTAACTTTGAACAGCATTATTCTCTGTATGGAGTTTACTCTTTGCCAAAGGCAACGTTTGACCTTTTCTTTGAAGTCATCTTACTGTTGAGTTTCTTAACATTCAGTGGGCAACGGGCTATCAGTTAAATTAATGAAAATCTCTACACACCACACTTAATACATTTAATCAATAAGAATATTTGTAAGAGGACATGTCCACAATTAGAAGCTTCAAGCAGAACCGGAAAGACCTTTCGTTGAGAGCCTCAGCTTGAGTAAGTCATAGGCATTTGTAATCTACTATGAGAGGAATTCCAGAAGTACCATTCTGGGTTGGTACCCTAAATGCTTTAGTCCCTTGATACAAAATGATGGAGCATTTAAAATGAATCAAAGGCTGTTTTTGTTTTCTGATTAACAAAACCATAATCCCCGTCTTAGAATTATTTCACTGATCAAACACTTTTTTTTTTTTTTTTGAAGTATAGCTGATTTACAATGTTGTGCCAGTCGCTGGTGTACAGCAAAGTTTTACACATATATATACATTCGTTTTTTAATATTCTTTTCCATTATGGTTTATCCCAGGAGACTGGATATAGTTCCCTGTGCTATAGAGTAGGGTCTTGTTGTTTATCCATTCTAAATGTATTGATAATAGCTTGTATCTACCAACCCCAAATTCCCAATCCATCCTTCTCCCTACCCCCTCCCCCTTGGCAACCACAAGTCTGATCTCTATGTCTGTGGGTCTGTTTCTGTGTTGTAGATAGGTTCATTTGTGCCTTATTTTATTTTTTTAAATTAATTAATTTATTTATTTATTATTTTTGGCTGCATTGGGTCTTCGTTGCTGCACGCGGGCTTTCTTCAGTTGCAGCGGGCGGGGGCTACTCTTCGGTGCAGTGCGTGGGCTTCTCACTGCGGTGGCTTCTCTTGTTGTGGAACATGGGCTGTAGGCACGTGGGCTTCAGTAGTTGTGGCACGTGAGCTCAGTAGTTGTGGCTCGCGGGCTCTAGAGCACAGGCTCAGTAGTTGTGGCGCACAGGCTTAGTTGCTCTGCAGCATGTGGGATCTTCCCAGACCAGGGCTCGAGCCTGTGTCCTCTGCCTTGGCAGGCAGATTCTTAACCACTGTGCCACGAGGGAAGTCCTTTGTTTTATTTTTAATTTAATTTTATTTATTTTAGCCACACCGCACATCATGTGGGATCTTAGTTCCCCAACCAGGGATTGAACTCGTGCCCCCTGCAGTGGAAGCATGGAGTCCTAACCACTGAACCACCAGGGAAGTCCCATGTGCCATATTTTAGATTCCACATGTAAGTGATATCGTATGGTATTTGTCTTTCTCTTTCTGACTTACTTAGTGTGATCATTTCTAGTTGCATCCATGTTGCTGCAAATGACATAATTTTGTTCTTTTTTTATGGCTGAGTAGTATTTCATTGTGTGGAATCTTCTTTATCCTTTCCTCTGTTGATGGACATTTAGGCTATTTCCATGTTTTGGCTATTGTGAATAGTGCTGCTATGAACATTGGGGTGCATGTATCTTTTTGAATTATAGTTTTGTTCAGGTATATGCCCAGGAGTGGGGTTGTTGGATCATACGGTAATTCTATTTTGAGTTTTCTGAGGAACCTCCATACTGTTCTCCATAGTGGCTGCACCAACTTACATTCCCACCAACAGTGCAAGAGGGTTGCCTTTTCTCCACACCCTCTCCAGCATTTGTTATTTGTAGACTTTTTAACGATGGACATTCTGACTGGTGTGAGGTGGTACTGAGCAAACACTTCTTGATCACCTGCTAAATGCCTGCACTTTGTGCCAGGTGTACTTTGCAGAAATGGATAGTAGCATAGAGTAACTACAAAGCATGACAGCTGTAGGTGTGGAGGGTCAAAGATGGCCACAAATACATTGACACTCTTCCCATCAAGAGGTGGGGGTTTTATCCCCTCCCCGTGAATTGGGTGTGGGACCAATAAAATTGTTACCGAGTCCAAGCTCTCTCTGCTCAGACTGCAGGCCAATAAATTGGGAGATGAGGTGCTGAGGCAGGGAATGCGACTTTATTCGGAAAGCCAGCAGACCGAGAAGATGGCAGACTTGCGTCTCAAAAGAACCATCTTCTCTGGGTCTGGGATGCCACTTTCTTTTATAAAACAGAGAGGCGGAGGAGGGGAGGAAGTAAAGTAAACAAGCCATAAGTCTTGCAGATATCTCCTGGAATGGCCAGCCTTGGGGAGGGGATGTCTTAATTTCTTCTTTCTTGCAGCCATTCACAGGTGGGCAGGGTCAGGATGTTTCCCTGAACAAAGGCACTTTGGTTTACCATTCAGGCAGAGGGGCAGTATTCCCAGAGGCAGGCCATTATGTATAGACAGTATCCTTTTAGTGAAGAAAAGCAGTGGGAAGGAAAGATTAACGTAAAAGAAACAGATCCAACAGGTAGTCAGATTTTGTTCTTCCCTGTAACAAAATGGTTTTAACCAATAAAATGTAGTGGAAATGGAGGTATGCCATTTCCAGGTCTAGCTTTGAAGATGACGCTGAATCTGGCCTCTGTACCCTGACACCCAATTAAATCCCAGAGACAGAGTTTGGGGTGAAGTAGAAAAGAATAGCTTTATTTCTTTGCCAGGCAAAGGGGGCCACAGGGATCTAATGCCCTCAAAAGGTAGTGAGGAGTTTTATAGTAATCATTCAGAGAGGGTGGGATCAGCTCGTGGACATCCTTCTGATTGGTTGGTGGGGAGGTAAGTGGGAGTCAGCAGGCATCGTCAACCTTCTGGTTCCAACTGGTCTGGGGTCTACGTGCTTGTGGGCAGCATGCAGTTAACTTCTCCCACCTGGTAGGGGTTTCAGTATCTGCAAAACAGCTCAAAGATATTGTTGTGTGTATCCCTTGAGGGGTAACCAGGACCCTGCCCCAAGGCCACACTGTTGTTTCTCCAGACTGTTCCTCCCCTGTCTCCCATCCCCTCCCTTCCCTAATTAGCAACTGTTTGAACCTGCCCCTTGTAACTCAGCGAAGGTCGAAGGTCGTGGAGGCTGAATGAAGCCTATTTCCTGTAATCAAGAAACAGGGCAGAAACTAGCACACCATTGTAAAGCAATTATACTCCAATAAAGATGTTAAAATAAAATAAAATAAAATAAAATAAAATAAAATAAAATAAAATAAAATAAAATAAAAAAAGAAACAGGGGACACAGAAGGGCTTTTGTGCCCAGGAGCCCCACAGGGTCCTGCTTGGTTTCAAAGACTGGCAGTTGATGCATTCTGTCTCCTGGAGCCCTGTGCTCCAGGTAAGAAGTTTAACTGTCTTGAAGCTCTCATGTTGTGAAGAAGCCAAGGCTGGACTTTTGGAAAAGCCACTTGGAAAGGCCATGTGGAGAGAGCAAGAGGTACCCGGCCATCTCCCAGCTGCTCTGACCCCCAGCCGTTCAACTCACCCCAGCTGATACCCTGGAAATTTTAGGCAAAGGTAAGTTTTCTCCAGTGTGTCCTGCCCAAATTCTTGATTCCCAAATAATGAAATATAATAATAATCAAATTTTCCTCAAGCCACTAAATATTTTGAGTAGTTTGCTTTTCAGCAATGGACAACTGAAGTTATGATTTTTGGAGACTCTGCAACTTAATATATGATGTTGGGAAATCTGCTTAAGCTATTTAAACCTTCTGCTGTAATAAAGAAAATGGTAGTATCTATCATATCATTATTATTCATGAGACAGTGGTCCTAATGTTTGTAAACTGTATTTGGCAAATAAAATAATTAGCCTTCGACTCTGTAACTTGTATTTGCAGTCCAGGCTTCTCTTATGAGGCCCTGATGATAACATATATTCAATTTCTTACTAAGCATCTCCTCTTAAGTTTTTTGTAGCACTTCAAACTCATATATTCAATTGTTTCCCATTCCCCCTCCAACCTGCTTCCCTTCCTGTGTTCCCTACCTTGGTAGATGGTATTTCATCTACTTATTTCTACAAGCAAAAACCTTGGAGTCATCTTTTTGCTTCCCTTTTCATTATCTAAAAACTCTGCTCCTTCTGTACACAAATAAGTCATTTTTCCACTTCTCTCCTGCTTCTGGTGCCCCCACCATCCTTAATTCATCGTCACCTCTCTCTGTTATTCCAGTAACCCCCCAACTCCCTTCCTGCATTCTTTGTTCACTGCATCAACATTTGTCCTACTCCAGACTTTTATTCTACTACATCAGAGTCATCTTTTTAAAATAAAAAATTGGTTAATTACTACCATGCGTAAAACTTTTCAGTGAAATCAATAGGAAAAAGTTCAGAACCCTCAGCATGGTTTACAGGACTCTCCAATATCTGACCTCTGCCGCCTTTCCAGATAGATGGTGAGCCACCATCATGGTGGATCATTATCCTTCAGCCACACGAGGCTTTGATCTGTCTTTAAAACACTCTGCGTCCTTTCACATGACAGGGAATCACCCAGCCTGTTCCCTTCCGCACACACTCTGAGTTAGCTAGCAGTTATTCAGGCTTTTGTAGAAACATCTCTTTCCCAAGAGAATGCTCTCTGACACACTCAGGTTAAATTAAAATCTCTTAGAGTTGATCTGTTTAAACATTATCTTTTTCATGAAACCCACACAATTATAATGGATTCCTTTTTCATGATATTATTATTATTATCATTATTATTGCCATTTGTATTATTGGAGGCTGTGGCATGGAGAGGGTCAGAAGCAGAAACCAGTAACGAAAGGAGAGGAAAACTGCTAAGATATGACACAAACTCACAATATTGGTAAAGGCCAGACTTGATTAGAGGACTTTATTAAAAGATTCTATTTCCCAGCGGTGTGTGCTATATGTATATGTCCATATGTGTGTGTGTATATACGTGTGTATGTGTATACTCTTTTGTGTTATGCCCACAAAAATCCAATTTTGTTTGTGGGGGGGGGGGTGTTAGGATTTTCACCCCTACCACCAAACAATTCTCCAGACACCATCCGGGCCCAAATTGTTACTTGTATTTCTGACCAACTGGCTACAAATCAGAAGTTCCCAAGACCTCTTCCTTGGGTTCAATTAATTTGCTAGAGCAACTCACAGAACTCATGAAACCAGTTTAATTGCTAGATTACTGGTTTATTATAAAAGGATATAACTCAGGTACAGCCAGATAGAAAAGATGCACAGGGCAAGGTATGGGGAAAGTACTCAGAGCTTCCATGCCTCTTACTGTGCGATACTCTCCCCAAGTCTCCACGTGTTCACCAACTCGGAAGCTCTCTGAACCCCATCCTTTGGGTTGTTTATGGAGACTTCATTACATAGGCATGATTGATTAAATCATTGGCCATTGGTGATTCATTCAACTTTCAGCTCCTACTTGCTCCTGGAGGTGAGGGGGTGGGAATGAAATTCTACCCCTTCAAAGAGATAGTTGGTTGTCCTGGCAACCGGCCCCCATCCTTAGGTTTGGGCGAAAAGTCACCTCGTTAACAAAACAAAAGACACCTTTGTTGCTCTAATTACTTGCTAAGTTCCAAGTTTTAGGAGTTCTGTGCTAGAAATGGAGATGAAAGCCAAAGTATATATCTTTCTTATTATAAATTGCAATATCAAATATATGTATAGTTTCTTTTGAAGGTGTTATTTATGGGATTAGAAGCTAATGAGCTACAATAATATTTGCATATCACCTAAATATTCCATGCAATGTTCTAGGCATAGGGTTTTATGAGTTATACCATGAGACAAAATGTCCTCTGTGGTGCTCCAAGTACAATGGTGCTTCCAGGACAAAGGACGACCCTGCCTGAAAAAGTGTACGCGTTACACCCCTTACCTGCCTTACCAGACTCTTAATCGCCCGCCCACCATGTTGCAATGTTTACGAAATTCCTGAGTACACCTGTGCCACGCCCACCTGGGCAAGGGACCTGTCCCAAATAAGGAAAGGCATCTGGCCTGTCCCTCTCGCACCCTATAGAAGGAAGGTATATGTGCCTCGACCAATCAGTAAATGAAATTTTCACCTCGGACCATTCATTTGTTTTCTGGCTATAAAAACTGATCAATAGCTCATGTTTGGAATTGACTCTCCCAGAATACTAGGAAGTCGGCCCGCTGTTCTGGCAGCAACCCTTCCCTCTAATAAAGTCTATCTTCTTTACATTCTGCCTTATGTGTGGAAGTTCTTTTCCAACCCGCATTTGGACTACGACATCCTCTACTTGCTCTTTGTGTGAGGGAGGCTCACAAATCACTAGTGAAGACAAGTTTTAAATGCAGAGATGTCTTCAACTTTGATTGCAAGGAGGTTTTCATTTTTTTGTGTGTTGTTTTTATTTTTGTTGTAAAGGTTTAATTGTATAACATGCATATAAAATAAAGTGTAACGAGTTTTTATAGATATGGAGGCAAGTTTTAAAGAGATTGGTTAATCTAATTTAAAACAATAAGATTCACAGTATTAGGAAACAGCATAAGTGGGGTAAAGGGTGAAGGTGCACGTCAAAGTTTCCATTTAGCCCAAGGATCTTAATCGAAACACTGGGTATCTTCATGCGTAAAATTAAGAGGTAAGATAGATTAATTCTAAGTCTTTTCCAACTCTAACATTCTACAATATTATAATCACGTTATTGTCGAATTCCTTCTGGCCATTTCCTATTAATGTGAAGCCATGTATAAAAATAGTTATATAATAAAGATTAGTATCTGTTGCTCATTAAAATAACGTGTGTCTGCTTAAAGTCTAACTGAAATATTTGTACCATCACTTACTTTTATTTTTGGTGTTAACAGTTCAAGCACATAGTGAAAATCATTAAGACAATGGAAGTCCAACTTACCCTGAAAATGTAGATTTTATCCTTAAATGTATGACTCTGACATAAGGAAAACTCGACAGACTTGAAAACCTTAAGTAGAAAGTTAAAAGAACACCAAGTCATTTATTTTGAAATTGCTTTTGAAAAACTCTTAACTTTTGCTTTGCATCATTAAATTAATTACTCATTAAAACCCGAAGTTTTATAAATATTATATTGTCCTAATACTCCAACAAATTTTCTTCTAATTTTATGCTTGTAAATTCTGAGAAGTCTTAAAATTGCATAATAATACTGGGAAATGGATGAGATTAATTTTGACTTTTTTAAAGGTAATTGATTCTTTAGGCCCTTTAGAGTTATTAATCTTTTGTAATAGAGTTTAAACAATTCCAGACTCAGATACTTGCCTTTGAAATGTGGATAACTTCAAATAATAAGCCATATCTAACAAACTTTGTTTGCCTGACTTTGAAAATTTTATTTGAGCTAAGGAATTAGATGTTTCTTTCATACAGATAATGTGCCAAGATCTATAAAATTATTTCTTCTGCATAATATCACCCAGCAGGTACACATCAACGTTTATTGCTTAAAAAAATTTATAATTCCCTTTGTGGAACGGAGCTACCTTTTAAACTCTCCTGTATATCAACAGCTGTCTCTGAAATGTGAATATTTTATCCCTACCCAATTTTTTTATATTGTTTATGGTACATACTGATCAAACTACATTTGACCTTCACTTAATATGTTGTTTTCAATGGCCTAGAAATACTTTCAGTGTTTGATTAGAAAGTATTTGACCAGCTGGTAGGAATCCTGAGACTCTGAGAAGAAAACGTTTCAACAAGGAGAGAGTTGGTCAATGTTTGTATTCCACAGAACTTTCTTCAAATAATATATAGTTGTGGCTCTAGTGGGGCGTCCTTATCCTGTGTAATAAGAATGACTTTTCATTTTAATTATGAAATGTGCTTTCAGTTTAAGGTACACTTTTGAACTTGAGAAGGTATTCTCTGATCTATGAGACACATGTCCAGATCATTCAGAATTGTTATGAAGAATGAGTCCTGGCTTTCGTGAGATGATCTGCTGTCATTGTGGGGATTCAGCCCAGCAGGTGTCAGGGGGCAGTGGTTTGGAGTAAGGGTTGCATCTGGAGTCACTGCACTTGGATTTCATCTCCGTGTTTACTTAGCGTGGCAACTGAAAACCGGTACTTTTAAGTACTTATGGACATTAAAAAATGTTTAAGGGAGGAATGCTTTGTGGAACACAGGACCCAGGCATGACATCTGCTCAGTAGATCACAATTGTGATATTGGCCTATAATTGAAGATAGAGGACAATTGAAGATACTGGCCTATAACTTTCTGTTTTTGTGATATCTTTGTCTGGTTTTGGTATCAGGGTGATGGCGGCCTCATAGAATGAGTTTGGGAGAGTTCCACCCTCTGCAATTTTTTGGAAGAGTTCGAGAAGGATAGGTGTTAGTGCTCTAAATGTTTGATAGAATTCACCTGTGAAGCCATCAGGTCCTGGACTTTTGTTTGTTGGAAGATTTTTAATCACAGTTTCAGTTTCATTACTTGTGATTGGTTTGTTCATATTTTCTATTTCTTCCTGGTTCAGTCTTGGAAGGTTGTACTCTTCTAAGAATTTGTTCATTTCTTCTAGGTTGTCCATTTTATTGGCATATAGTTGCTTGTAATAGCCTCTTATGATCCTTTGTATTTCTGTGGTGTCAGTTGTAACTTCTTTTTCATTTCTAATTTTATTGATTTGAGTCCTCTCCCTTTTTTTTCTTGATGAGTCTGGCTAAAGGTTTATCAATTTTGTTTATCTTCTCAAGAAACCAGCTTTTAGTTTAAAAAAAAGAAACAATTGAAGAAAGGGTTTCAGAGGAAAGTGTACCTACAGTTATTCACAATGAAGTTAGACAGAGATACTTTCTAGATTTGTAGTTCATTTTTTTAATTCTTTAAAACAAAAAGAATGTCACATTGGTTGGTTTACCCTCATTCTCTATTTTGTGTTATAAATTTGTTTTTCCAATCTTGCCATTTTTCTGAGTTACGTCTCCTGGGGTCAGTAGAGGATGAGATGCTATGTTATTAGACATTCTTGGAGAAAATGCCTATTTAGTTCTTGCAACATAAAGGAGAAAAATGTGGGTTATGGAGACAGTGACCCTAACTAACTCAGAATGAAACCTGTTTTCCTTCAAACCCTCTTCTTCTTCTTTAATTGATGGACCCCGGAGCTGCCACCCTGCCTGGCCATGCTCCCTGTCGTTCTGTATCGATTCTCTGGGAAAGATGTATTCAGGCAGCTGCTCTTGAATCTAATTCTCCCATTCAGCTTTCCTTTCTATTAGTTTAAACAGACAACATCATCTCTTTCTCACTCAAGAAATATGCCAGGGAAGTACACAGACAAGTCCCGGAGCCCAGGGCATTCATTAAACCAGAAGCACCGTAAACATTTATTATATCAGAAATAGCAGACAGCATGCCCCTGACCAAACAATGGATGTGTCAAAATGATGCATTGGTTGAATTTTGCCTCACTTTCCTCTTCCTTTTCTACCTGAGGAAAAAAAAAAAGCAAGGTAGTGGTTAGAAAAAGTGAAATAAAATAAAATTGGAGCCCGAGTTTCAGGGTAAATGATATCAAAACTCTCTGCAGATCTAATAAAAGTAAATTGTTAGAGGTCATTACTTTTCATGTTTATTGATTTTTAGCAGCCGACGTCATTATTAGCTGGCAGAGAAGCAAATTTATCATGAAGTTCCCAAATATGAAGGTAACAGAAGGGCAAAGTTAAGGTAATTTTTTGAGAAAATATCACACTCATTAACGAACATCAAAGAACAAGGGATCCATAGTCAACTTCGAAAAACGTTTTCTACAGTTAATAAAGGTATAGAGTGTGTAAAGACAGGTGAAATATTTATTCTTCTAAATTATATTACATATGTATTCTATTACGATAACATTTTAAAGTGAGGCAAAGATGAGCAAAACATTTTTCCACCTGAGTTTATATTTTCCGAAATTTTTCTTCAGGTCTCTGAAGCGTCTGACAACACAGCAGAAGTGTTACTAATTAAATTATAAGACTCCTTATATCAGCTCCACAAAGGCAGGGACCTTGTTCATCTTTCTCTTATTTCCACATTGCCTGGCACACAAAAGAAACTCAATAAATATTGTTGAGTGGATAAAGGACCGGCAAGCATGAACGTAGTTTTGGAGAGACTGCGTCATCAACTGGCCATTATACTTGGGCCCATTGACCACTGCCTTAGAATAACATCTTGCTACCATAACATCCGATCAGGATGCTGACACTACAGTGCAAAAGAAACACAGAGGAAGAGATCAGCCTCCACGAGCCTTTTAAAAGGGATTTGTAGGTACAAGATAACCAAAGGACACAACTTAAACTTGCTGATATGTCCAGAACTCTTTCCAGTTGAGTTGTTTACTCTATTCCTGCATCTCTGAAGCAAAATCCATAAGCATAGCTTTCAGGTAGGATGCCCAAAACTCGGCCTCGGGGCAGTGGTGCTAAATTGAATCTCAGAGTTTGGGGTGAAGTAGAAAAGAAGAGCTTTATTGCTTTGTCAGGCAAAGGGGGACACAGTGGGCTCATGCCCTGAAAACTGTGTGTCCCAATCTAGAGGGATTTGGTGAGAAGTTTTTAAGCAATGATTCAAGGGCGGGTTGCTGATAAGGATCAGGGTGTGTGCATCCCTTTAATCTGGCCTCATATGTCAAACAGTTAACATCTTCCATTTGTTGGGAGTTTCAGTTCTGCGGAAGAGCTCAAAGATATTGCTATGTGTATATCCCTTGAGGCGGAACCAGGACCCTGCCCCAAGCCTGCACTATTGTTTCTTGACTGCTCCTCCCTTGTCTCTGCGTCCCCTCCCTTCCCTGATTAGCAACTGTTTGAACCTGCCCTTTGGAACTCAGGGAAGGCCATGGAGACTGAAGCCTATTGCCTACAAACAAGAAACATGGGACACAGAAAGGCTTCCATGCCCAGGAGCCCCACAGGGTCCTGCTCAGTTTCAGGTACATGAGCCATCTGCTAATCTAAGTCATTTTCGCTCGGTCACCCTAGGAGACAGTAATCATGAGTCAGTGATTCCTTCAAATGCTCTAAGTAAAAGGACACCATCAAAAGGACCTCTTCCCATAAGCTTGGAATCCATGTATGATGTGTATCATGTTCTGTGGTAGTAAATTAAATATTTTTTCATGAACTAAAATCCTTCCTAAGGGCAACTACTTATAATGTGTGTATTCTGAAATAATAACCAATCTGTTTCAAAATTTGCCACTTAAAACTTTTTTTTTTAGTCACAATTCCAGAAGGCATTTTTGCAGGTCCATGCAAAGCGCTAACGGCTTGCAGAGCAGAAAGCTCCAATTTGCATTCTCCAAAAAAGGACAGCTCGACCAGATTTAATGTATTTTGGCTGGCAATTTGTATGCTTAGTCTCTGCCCAACATACTTTACTTTGAAAGAGCCAAGCTATAAAGCCTAGAATTATCGTTTATATTAGGAAGCCTGATAGAGTTGTTTCCACTGGTACGGTGCCCGCTTTGGCAGTAGCATAATTTGTATCTTAAAGAGATGGGAGTGTTCCTTGAGGACAAAAAAAGAATAGTGGGCTTTGCAGTGATTATTTTGGAGAGCTCATCTTTTCTACCTTTCTGTGAATGCTGGAGTACTTTTAGGTGATTTCGCCGTATATGCATAGTCATAAATTATATATTTCTTTGTGGGCCAAATTTGATTTTAAAATACTGGGGCTTTGTAAAACCAGATTTTATTTTTCTTAACAAAGAGTTCATAAGAAGTTCACTTCAGTTAACTTTTTCCTCTTTGTTGGATTCTTTCTCTGCATACACTTGAGGAAAGAGGCTAAGCAGAAGAGAGGTTTTGCCCATTTCTTATCTTCATTAAAGCCCTGCCCTCATGCTATTAGATTATCCTTGGTCCCTGATACAAAAGGCAATTGTCAGTTCTTTTCAATTTTTTTTAATTTGTCTCTCTTGGATATTTGTATTTAAATTATTAAATATAAAGCTTAATTTATCAGTAACAAACCATACAGTCATAGAATGGTACATAAAAGTATGTACCAGTTATGTAACTCCTGGGTAGAAAGATTGGATTTTATTTTTCTCAGGCTCTCAAGACCACATTTCCTTTCAAGAGTGGAAAATGTAATCTTTTAAGTCAAGATAACAGGTATTTTCAATTAAAAATGCATGCTCTATTGGACGAATTCTCAGTCAGCTGTAGATTTCTCCCCATCCTTACTTACCTTTATACTTCTGGATGGAAGGCTGACATTTAGTGTTGTTATCTTAGGTTTTGTTTCCTGAGAATCAGTCCCTGAAGGGATGATCCAAGCACAAATAGCTTATCTGGGAAAGGAACCCAGGAAATAGCAGGAGAGCCATGAGGAAGTAAGACAGGGAAGGAAAGATCACCAGTAAAAAAGTGTGGTTATCAGACAGGTCACTAACATGTGCCATGAATTTATTCCTACTTGGGAACCCTGGGGATTTGTTTTTGTTTTTGTTCTTAGTGTTTTTTTTTAATTGAAGTATAGTTGATTTAAAATGTTATGTTAGTTTCTAGTATACAGCAAAGTAATTCATATATATATATATATATATATACATATATATATATATATATACACACACATATATATATACATATATAATTTTTCATTATGGTTTATTACAGGATATTGAATACAGTTCCCTGTGCTATACAATAGGACCTTGTTGTTTATCCATCCTATATACACTACTTTGCATCTGCTAACTCCAAACTCCCAGTCCTTCCCTCCCCTCACACCCCTCCCCCTTGGCAACCACAAGTCTGTTCCCTATGTCTGTGAGTTTGTTTTTGTTTCGTAGATAAGTTCATTTGTGTCATATTTTAGATACCACATATAGGTGATATCATATGGTGTTTGTCTTTCTTTTTCTGACTTACTGCACTTAGTATGATAAACTCTAGGTCCATCCACATTGCTGCAACGACATTATTTCATTCTTTTTATGGCTGAGTAATATTCCATTGTATATATGTACCACATCTTCTTTATCCATTCATCTGTCAGTGGACATTTAGGTTCCTTCCATGTCTTGGCTATTGTGAATAGTGCCGCTATGAACAATGGGGTGCATGTATCTTTTTGAATTATAGTTTTGTCTGGATATATACCCAGGAGTGGGATTACTGGATCATATAGTAACTCTATGTTTAGTTTTTTAAGGAACCTCCATACTGTCCTCCATAGTGGCTGCACCAACTTACATTCCTGCCAACAGTATGTGGGAGGGGGGGGATTTGTAACAGTGCACCTGAAATGTTTTCTCCTGGTTGTAAGGGAGGGAGGATTTACAGTGCATCAACCATCATCTACTTTGGGGTGAGACTACCAGGCAAAGGCAATTCTCTGACACCTAAGGAGCTGGTGGAGCAGAGAAAGGCCTCAGGCAGAGGCTGAAGATGGAAGCCAGCCTCTCAATCTCTGTGGGACTCTGAGAGGTACAGGCACACACTGCCAACATCTCGCCTGTCAAACTTGTAGCATAGGTTACTATGGTGACCAGACTCTTCTGTAGGCATCTGAGATGTAAGTTGCCCTTTTTGTATATCACTAATAACTCACTTTTACTTTACAAATACATCCACCTACGACAGCTTAGACTTAAAAAAACAAACAAAAAAACCCCTGAGATATCACATATTGTTTGAGAAGCACTGCTTTAGTGGCCCCTAACCCTGACCTCGGGTCCCAGTCATGGAGATTGAGCACTGAAGATTTTGGGTTGTTTAGTTTGGTTAGAGCCCCAGAGCAGGTGGGACACAGGACATGTGCCTCACTTATTTGGAAAGAGCTCAGGAGGACACTGAGCTTCTTTAGAGATGAGTGTTGAGCACATCCTAAAAGACTAATGCACATCTTAACTTGCTTGATAGGAACCCCAAACTTCAGATGTGCTGTCCTCCCTACCCTACTCACCAGCCAGTGGGGAACAGAAGCTCAGAGAGAGAGCTGGCCAACCTGAGGGGCAAGTGTCAGGGCAGAACTCACAGTGGATGAGCTGGTTTACCAGATGCCCCAAAAAGCACACAGAAGCAGTGATCATGGGACAAGAAAGGGTCACCAACTCCAGGCATTCTTGCTGAAGAGTCAGGATGCCAGGGTCTCAGACCCTGCTACCATCTCTGTGGTCACTTTCACCAGGATGGGGGGAGGCAAGGGTAGCCTTTCTGCCACCATGTATTTAGAATCTATTCCACCTGGCTTCCTGCAGCCCTGTAACTCTTCATATTTAAAGGCAAACTTTCAGTATTCAGAAAATTTCTTTTTCATAAAGTTTTCCCATGTAACTGTCTCTGCTAAAACACACACCTATACTTTACACACTCAATTTCATTTGTCGCTCTTTTTATAATCTAGGCTATACCTACACTTCTGCTTAAAAGCAATGCTTATGTCAAGCTATTGTTGCTTCCTGAATATTCGGAGAGGGGAAGGGGAACCAGAAAGCACAATGAAAGGAGCCTTAGTACATTTTTAATGATATTCGAGACTCATGATCCTCAAAGCAAGGACACGCAAATAGGGCAAAAATAAAATAAAAATAAATAAAAGCCAAGCTACTTTTGAAGATAAATGGACTCAAGTTTACCATTTTCACCACCAGCCTAAATACATTCACACCTAGAATTCGAATCTCAAAGCCAAATCTTCGTGATGTGCATTCAGCAATTTCCAAATCGTTTTTTATGTGAAGAGCTTTGGGAAGACCTTTTTGAGACCAGATATGGTGCATTTTAAAACATTAACACAAAAAGGATCTTGCTGTGATTTATGTCATAGAGTGTTCTGCCTATGTTTTCCTCTAAGAGTTTGATGGTGTCTGGCCTTACATTTAGGTCTTTAATCCATTTTGAGTTTATTTTTGTGTATGGTGTTAGGGAGTGTTCTAATTTCATTCTTTTACATGTAGCTGTCCAGTTTTCCCAGCACCACTTATTGAAGAGGCTGTCTTTTCTCCATTGTATATTCTTGCTTCCTTTATCAAAGATAAGGTGACCATATGTGTGTGGGTTTATCTCTGGGCTTTCTATCCTGTTCCATTGATCTATATTTCTGTTTTTGTGCCAGTACCATACTGTCTTGATTACTGTAGCTTTGTAGTATAGTCTGAAGTCCGGGAGCCTGATTCCTTCAGCTCTATTTTTTTTCCCTCAAGATTGCTTTGGCTATTTGGGGTCTTTTGTGTTTCCATACAAATTGTGAAATTTTTTGTTCTAGTTCTGTGAAAAATGCCAGTGGTAGTTTGATAGGGATTGCATTGAATCTGTAGATTGCTTTGGGTAGTAGAGTCATTTTCACAATGTTGATTCTTCCAATCCAAGAACATGGTATATCTCTCCATCTATGTGTATTATCTTTAATTTCTTTCATCAGTGTCTTATAATTTTCTGCATACAGGTCTTTTGTCTCCTTAGGTAGGTTTATTCATAGGTATTTTACTCTTTTTGTTGCAATGGTAAATGGGAGTGTTTTCTTTTTGACCCACCTCCTAGAGAAATGGAAATAAAAACAAAAATAAACAAATGAGACCTAATGAAACTTAAAAGCTTTTGCACAGCAAAGGAAACCATAAACAAGACCAAAAGACAACCCTCAGCATAGGAGAGAATATTTGCAAATGAAGCAACTGACAAAGGATTAATCTCCAAAATTTACAAGCAGCTCATGCAGCTCAGTATCAAAAAAACAAACAAACCAATCCAAAAATGGGCAGAAGACCTAAATAGACATTTCTCCAAAGAAGCTATACAAATTGCCAACAAACACATGAAAGAATGCTCAACATCATTAATCATTAGAGAAATGCAAATCAAAACTACAATGAGATATCATCTCACACCAGTCAGAATGGCCGTCATCAAAAAATCTACAAACAATAAATGCTGGAGAGGGTGTGGAGAAAAGGGAACCCTCATACACTGTTGGTGGGAATGTAAATTGATACAGCCACTATGGAGAACAGTATGGAGGTTCCTTAAAAAACTAAAAATAGAACTACCATACGACCCAGCAATCCTGCTACTGGGCATATACCCTGAAAAAACCATACTTCAAAAAGAGTCATGTACCACAATGTTCATTGCAGCTCTATTTACAATAGCCAGGACATGGAAGCAACCTAAGTGTCCATCGACAGATAAGTGGATAAAGAAGATGTGGCACAGATATACAATGGAATATTACTCAGCCATAAAAAGGAACAAAATTGAGTTATTTGTAGTGAGGTGGATGGACCTAGAGTCTGTCATACAGTGAAGTAAGTCAGAAAGGGAAAAACTAATACCGTATGCTAACACATATATATGGAATCTAAAAAATAAAAAATAAAAGTGGTTGTGAAAAACCTAGTGGCAAGACGGGAATAAAGACTCAGACCTACTAGAAAATGGACTTGAGGACACAGGGACGGGGAAGGGTAAGCTGGGACGAAGTGAGAGAGTGGCATGGACATATATACACTATCAAATGTAAAATAGATAGCTAATGGGAAGCAGTCGCATGGCACAGGGAGATCAGCTCAGTGCTTTGTAACCAGCTAGAAAGGTGGGATAGAGAGGGTGGGAGGGAGGGAGATGCAAGAGGGAAGAGATATGATATGGGGATATATGTATATGTATAACTGATTCACTTCATTGTAAAGCAGAAACTAACACACCATTGTAAAGCAATTATACTCCAATAAAATTGTTAAAAAAATAAAATAAAACATTAACACAGATGATCAGGAGACCAGCCATTTGCAGTCACTGTCGTTGACTTAAATACACAGACATCCAACATGTGAACATGGGTCCCAGGGGAAATCATTCAGGCAGAGGTGGAGGTGGCTGTTCTCCAGCGGGCTGCTTCCTTCGGCGCCTGTGGCGTTGGCAGGAATGGCTCAGCACTGCGTGGAAGGAATTCTTTTCCAGCAGACTGCGGCTAAAGACAGTGATGTGTGTTCTTGGCAGGGAAGCAAAGTGCCTCTAAGTCCCTCTGCATTTACCCCACTGCCGGCCAAGCATCATACTGATACAGAAATAGCCCCTTAACAATTGGGAGGGAATTCTGTAGCTGCTAAGGAGACATGTCAGATGCTTCAGCCAGAGTGAGCTAATAGCCTGTGTGTGTGTGTGTGTGTGTGTGTGTGTGTGTGTGTGTTGTGTGCTTGTGTGTGTCTGTGAGCTCAAGCACACGCAGGGGCCATTTTCCATGGGCATAGGTACCCTAGAACAGAGGCAAGATCTTTAAATGTTACCTTTGAAGTTCTCTAAATCTTGATAATAAATAAAATGTATCTGTGGGCCAAAAAAAGGGAATGTAATCACAAAGTATGAGATTGAGAAATAAAGTGCATGCATCTATATAAAAAAAAATCAAATTAATAAGAATGTTCTAAGGATATCTTAAAAGCTGAGGAGAATCAATCATAAATATTTATAAATATTTAAATAAAGTTTGACTTCTTGAGTTCAGTAAAGCTTTCATTTTAACTCCAACATTTAACATATTTAGAGTTACTTCATGATAAATCTGACAGATATATTTGATTGTTTCCATATAGAGCATAATTAATATTTGATGCTGGTAACGTCAGTGTATTGCAAGAACTTTAGAGATTAGAATGATTCTAATTAAACACGTTTTTATAACAAGATTTTAAATCAAGGGGTAGAGAATTTATGTTCAAAGAGAGGTAATTTAAGTGGCACATTTTACTTTTTACCTATTTGATTTAGATAAATTGAACATGGGAAATTGACCAGATCAAATGGTAGAAAGAAAACTAAAATAATGATTCTTGACATATTCATATTGGCCAACTGCTGAATTTCAAAACAAATAAGTAGTATAGTGCCCTTTTCCCTTCCTTCCTTCTTTCTTTCCTTCTTTCTATTTTTCTTTCTTTTAATGATCCAAGGCATTTACTACTACTGCATTGGCTTCAAACATTTTGATAATGTAGGACATGACCTCAGGCCTCATAGGAGAATGAATTCGTTCAACTCACAGTTAAAGAGGACATATAACAAACTTTGACAGCATTACCTTGGCTTTATAACAGGGACCAAGGGAAGTCCAAAGCCCGCTAGTCATCTTTCCTCCTTATGGTTCCAGATCATTTGAACTATATGCACAGACACCTACTGAAATGGAAAACAAACTATCACTTTACACTTATCTGTGGGCTCAGTGACCCATAACCCCTAATATGAGGCTCCCTGGCACAAACAAACAAACAAACAAAATTATACAGAGAAAATGGCCTCTGCTTCCCTTCTACCTGTTCTCAGCGCAAACCCCTTTCGCTCTAAAATGTAGGCGTGAGTAGGATGGAGGAAAAGGATGGTGTCGGGCCAGGTCTCTTCAGAGGACGGTGGGCTTTTGGTCCTATCGAAGGTATATTAGACTCTAAACTGAAAACTGTCCTAAGTCATCACTGATCCCCCCTCTCCCCAAGAATTTTCTTGAAATGAATGGAGCCCCTTAAAAACAAGATAGCAAGGGAAAAGTACAATTGTCAAATAGCTTGTCAAATATCTGAAAAACCTCATGATGGGAGAATGTGGTTTGTGCTAGAAATCAACTGAGACCTTTTTCTTCCATCACAGCCCCAAGTCCAAGATGGGCAGGTCTACAGAGCAAACCCAAAGTCCATGTAGTCAACTAGACATGGCACATGGGGAAATTTGCTTCTCCTAAACCATGTCTCCCTAAACTCTTCTGGGGCAGGTTTGACTGGACAGCCCCAGCTGGGGCTGAACACAGTAATCTACTCATCAGCAGTAGACAGACAGCTCCTGAGTGACCTATGGTCTGGTGTCAAGGTGCTGCCTCTGCAGATGGGTCGACAGTTGTAGATTTTACTTGAGAGTATCTGAAATTGAATTCTAGTCCACACAGCAGTTATTTAAGCTTGGGGAAAATGGATGCAATATATTAACACTTCAATTCAGCAATGACTCTTTAAAAAAAAAAAAGGTGTCAGTATATTGTGAAGAAATATGTAGCAACCAAGAATTTGCTCCCTAATGGAGTATTTGGGAAACAAAACATTCAGTCTAGTAGAAAAATTGCTAAGTGAAGATGACTATAAACAAAATGAATTTTTTAAAAACTGCAATTAATAACAATAAGGATTAACTCAAAACTCTTCCATTCAAAGGCAGACACTGCAAACATTAGTCATTTTCACGTAACATTTTTCTCTTTCTATTGTTTACATACTTGAACTTATATTTTATGTACAATATCGAATTATGCATTTTATCATTTACCATTATGCCAAAAGCACAATTTTCTTTTCTGGAAAAGCCTTGCATGTATTATTTAAATAGTCGTATGGTAGTCCTTCATATATGCAAGGGTCATAATCAATTACGGTATTTAGTTTGTTGACCATTTAAGCTTTTACCAATTCACTGCTCTAAATAGCTCCCTACTGAAAAATTTGCCATAAATATATGCTTCCTAATTGAAGAACATTTCTCAGAGTACATATGGGAAATATAATTATTTGGATCAGAGTTTATGAACATATTTAAGACCCAGTATACATAACACAAAATAGTTTCTGGGAAGTTTATATCATTATTCATTTCCCTTAACAACTTGTGACACTGCTAAAATGAAATATTATCAGTTTTTTAAAGCTATGCTAATTCATCAAGCAAAACATGCTATAGAAGTTGTTTTAAAGTACAGTTGTTAGATTATAAATACAATAAGCAGTTTTGACACATTTATTTGCCATTTATGTTTTATCTTCAGTGACTTGCTTGTTAAAATACTTTATCCGTTTTATCTATTTGTTTTTGCATTCTTCTTATCAGCATTCAGAAAAATCATAATAAAACCATACTTTGATTTTTGTCTTATTGTTGCAAGTTTTCTCCCAGGTTGATAGCATTTTATTTTTATATATTTTTATAGAAAATACTCTATTTTTTATAAAGTAAAATTCTTTCTTCTTTACAGTCTTGCTTTCAGCCCATGTTTTTCTTTAAATATTTATTTTGGAAGACCAGATAAACTTTTGCCTAACTTACATTACTTTACTAACTTTAAAATATGAATTGTATTAGCAGTCATATTTTTTAACACTTAACTTTTTATCCGTCTAGAGTGACATGAGATGAGAATGTGAACTGAGCTGTCTGTGGCACAATCCTTCTGTTGATTCAAGATTTGTGGTAGGTCTTACGTTATGTAGACATGCACATATGGACACTTCCCCTTTCTGAAGTAATTTGTTGTCCACATATCTTTTTCTCCCAGCATTGGCACCAACCTGACTTCGTTAGTGTGGTAGTAGCCCCATTATAATATCTGGCCTTATAAATTTCCACTAACTACATTTCTTTTTAAAAATTATTATTTTCTACTCACACCTAAACACTCATGCCTTCTACACATAAAGTAATGTTGAACAATGTATTGAGATTGAATTAAATACATAGGTTAATTTTGAGAAAAATTAATTTCCCATCCAGCTACCAAATACTTATCTCCTTTTATTCAAATTTTCTTTTATTTATTTCAGTAAAGTTTTGCAGTTATCTTGGTTGTATCTGATTTTCAGGTTGATTTTTTTCTTACACATGGGTATTGTTTTGTGGTGTGTGTGTGTGTGTGTGTAGTGTATATATGTGTGTGTAGGTGTGTGTGCTCACATGCATGAACATATATGTGTACAGATGTTTTATCTAATCTTATTTATCCTAATCCTTTTTTTCTGGTTATTCTCTGAGGTGGTTTTGTATAATTTGCCAATAACAATATCTTGACTTCCTTTAACATAATTACCACTGCCTTACTGTCATTCTGCTTATTTGAAGCCACTTATTATTTCTCTGACCAAGTAGCTGCATTTTTATAGTTAATGATCATACGGCCATCTCATATCACTCCCTCCTCTCAGATTTCTTGAGGCCACGTTATCCCTGATGCGTGGTTTGACTACACTTTCTAAGTTTGGAAAAGAGAACATTTAGAAGATGGTGCTGAGCATTTGTTTCTGATCCTTTCTCCTTTCTAATTCACTGTTCTCATGTCCCAGCCACCAGACTGATCAAATCTTTTAGTGAAATGTGTACAAACTTCTACTACATTGGAATCTTCCAAGAGAAGGTGCATCTTTGCTTGCAATTGAGAGAGGATCGAGAATCTTGAAAAGAGTCTTGAAAACAGGCGTTTCCATCTAGAAAAACTTGTGCAAGTAAACAGATTTCTGGGTGGCCCTGAGGGGAGGCCAGCTGTCCTTGGAGAAGGAATCATTTGGCAAGAGGCGGGGACGTGTTCCTGCTCGCTTACTGTGAGAGGCTGGCTGTCCCCCCCCCCAATTCAGGATGAACAAGACGGGGCAATTGTGGGGTTGAAGGAAGCCCGCCTCTTCTGCTGGCCTCCGGGAGCAGAGAGCTCTTGGGAAATGCCTCATAGAGGGTCCCTGATTTCCCATTCCAGTGTCAGGGGGTCCCTAAGGAAAACATCATTTTCCCCTCTGCCAATGCCCGTCATCTACTCATGTTACTTGACCTCACAAGGTAACCCAAATGGGTGGAAGAGATATCAGACTCACTGACACAGAGGAAAATAACTATCTGTTTGGAAGGCACCTGTGACTTGAAAGAGAAGAACTAAATTGAATCACTTGAACACTTGGAATATGGACACACAAATGAGGGTAAGACTAGAAGAAGATTGAAACAAGTTCATTGAAGGTGCAATTAAGAAGTTTTAAAGAGATTTAAAACAACCAAAAAGATTTCCCGGAACTGAAAAAAAAGTCATGATCCCAAATTTTTAAAAAATTAAACATGAATTTGCTACAAATGTCAATTTTCAGACTACATTTTGATTGTGTACATAGTGTGATTTTTTATTCATGCAGTGATGCTTATTTGATGCCTTAGTCACAAGTCAGACCACTAGGAAGTGGTCAGGGTGACCATAACTGTCATTGTCATAGCTCACATTCTTCTCATTCTGTTATATCATTTCCACAGGATGGAAAAGCAAATGAGAGCATGCTTTGATGGAAATAGGAAGGGTTCCGGGCACGCAGGAATCCTAGAGGGAGGAGAGTTCTCCTAAGAGGACAATTGAGGGAACTTGAGTCCAGTTTGGCCTTGGCAAAATTTGGTCCAGCTAGGGGTGGAGCTCTTTTCCAAAATTTTTAAAACTCAATTCCAAGTAAAATAATGTGTATATTTTCTTCTAAGGAGATTTAGGTAATTCTCCAGAAGAGAAATAGGTGTTGCTTTGTGCTAAAAGAAGACCATCCCTAAAACCTGAATTACTAAAACATGGACAAGCCTCAAAGAAAGAAGACAGTTAAAAATTTAAGACAGAAACAAGTCTATAAATGCAAAATACATTTAAATTATCCTGTTCAGACGTATATATATAATATATAATACATTTAAATAATATATAGTACATTTAAATAATATATAGTACATTTAAATAATCCTGTGCAGAAATATATATATTATATATATATATAATATATATAGATAAATGCATATCTGTGAGTGAAATATGCTAAAATCATGTACATTTTGTCTTATATTCCTTTGTTTTTCCCTGTTCCTTACATAAAACTGAAAAAGTTCAAGCATGTTTAGCCTCTGATTTATCCTACTCCGGGCTACCTTATATTATTTGAGCTTTCATGAAGATTTGAGAATTACATTTCTCTAGAGAGACAAAAGATTTTTAAAACAAACAGATAAAAGTTAACGTATTTTGGAATCAGAAGGCATATATCTCATTGTCTTTTGCAGAAAGACATAGAGACAAATTTAATTAGAGCATCGAGATAGTTTTCTGCATATGTCAGGCCCTCCAAACTCACTGCCCACCATTTCAGGTGGGCATTTGACACCTCTGGCCTTTACACTGCTCAGCACCCCATTTTGTTGGACTACATAGAAATGATATTTTTCCGCAGAGCCCTTGGATGAGTTGCTGATATGTACAAGGGAGCAAACCTATTTACAAAGCTTTTCACAGTCTTCTGTTAATTTTTGCCAAATGTATTCTGTTATGTGAATAAAAATTAGCGCCATGAAACATGGGTTGGATGGAGATAAACACGTGCAAGGTGCTATGCATTGTCTTCATTAGAAGCATTTGGTACAAATTTGGGGGAAAAAACAATGATTGTTCTGAGTAAGCCATGAGGGGCATGCACTGTATATGAATATGCTGGGGACAGGGGGCAGTGATTCACTGAAAGCGAGAACTGTTTGAAATCAGTTATTTATTCACAAATTCATACAACTAGGAAAAAAAACTTTATTTCTTTGAAAGGTGATTCGTCGTACTTACAAAAGTTATCAGACCATCTCCTATCTCTCTGTTTGCTTTATCTTTCTTTTCCTTTCCCCCCTTTTAGTCTGAGCAGATAATACTTTAAACACTTTATTTTTAAAACATTGGGCAGAGGAGGCGTTTGGTTCAGGAGAGGCGATGGGCCCCATGGTGAGACGTCCCAGCCTTGATGTCACGTTGAAGGTGAGCCGCTAGCAGCCCGTTCTGCTCACGTGATGTGGTTTAGTTCTGTCCTTCCCATTCAACGTCCTTTATTTGTCAAATAAAAGAGAATGATTTTTTTTTTTGATCATGCAATCTGAAAAAATCTGCTTGGCAGCCTGGATATGTTGATAAAAGGCATATGAAACTTCACAGAGAAGTCCAAAAGTATGTTTTTATTAGCTATTTAATTTTTAATTAAGTTACAATTTCATTTTCCTCTTACTATGTGAAAAGTACTACCATTTTTGGACGTTTCCTGTTGCTTAAACATTGTATAAAAGGCTAACTTCTCTAACAAACCTACTCTATGGTTTTAAGTTAGATTTCTTTAGAAGAGAACACTTCCAGAGCGCTAAACACCCGAATTCACAGACTTCCTGATTCCCCTCTACCTTGAACAGCCTTAATTGTAAATAACAATCATAATATGAACGATAGCCATCATTTCTTCAGAACTTACCACGTGCCAAGCCTGTTGTTTAATACTCATTCTCAATTTTTGAAGTTGCTATTTTTATCCCCACTTTATAGGTGAAAACACTGAGAAATTTAACAGTTTGCTTAACGTCACACACTCATAAGTGGCCCAAACATGAATCAAACTCTTGTCTGTCTCTCTATAAAGCCTATCCTCTATCCCGTTACAAAATTCTCATTCACCAACTGTTGCCGAAATTTGGCCACTGTACACCGGGGCCGGATTAAATCACGGAGACAGAGTTTTGGGTGAAGTAGAAAGAAATAGCTTTATTGCTTTGCCAGGCAAAGGGGGCCACAGTGGGCTCATGCCCTCAAGACTGTGTGACCCACCCTGGAGCGGGTAGTGAGGGGTCTCATAGTGTTCAGGGAGTAGGGCGTGGTCGGCTCGTGGACATCCTTCTGATTGGCTGGTGGGGAGGTAAGCGGGAGTCGGCATCATCAACCTTCTGGTTCCAACCGGTCTGGGGTCTACATGTTTGTGGTCAGCAAACATGTAAACTTCTCGCGCCTGGAGGGCGTTTCAGTATCTGCAAAACAGCTCAAAGGACCTGGCTCAGAATATTATCTATAGTCCTGGAGGAAGAACTAAAGGTCCTCGATTTTGTTTAATGGCTAAAACATTATTATTATTATTATTATTTGTCTTGCTTGACTGTTTTTCTTACTTTCTGCATTTTCTCACTTCTCTGATTAAATGTATTCTTTGGCTAAAGTTTTTCTACAGACAAAAGGCAGACGGAGGACACGGGTGGCGGTCTATTCTGGGAAGACCCCATAGGGTCCTGCTCGGTTACACAACTAGGATTCTTTTGTTAAAAAATAGGTTAAATTATGGTCACATTTGTATTTTTATATGGCTGTTGTTTCTTGTGGCCTAACCTCCACCCCACCGTGCCCCCAAACTCACACACTTACCTTCTCCCTGGGTAGGAAGTCCTGCCTCTGAAAAGTAAAGAAGTATCATGAAAGAAGGTGGGTTATGAATTAAAGCCTATCAATACATTTTCAAAACAATAAATAACCTATTGTGGCTACATCCAAAGTCAGCGTTCCAAAATACATTTCAACAAAGCATGCCACACATTTTAAAAGCGCAGTTCCAGGAGAGAGCCGCAATTTTCCTATGACTGAAGTCACTTGGCCCTTTGCCCTGTGCTTCAATAGGTGGTGGGGATGTGAACAGAGAGTGGAAAAAAATACCATCCTGGGCTGGGCTGCTGTCCCGCCAGCTCCCACCATCACAGAGCCCTGGATAACCCCGCCCTGCCCGGGATCATCATTCATCGCTCGATCTCCTTTCTGCTTCCTTTGCTACCAGGGAGAAGCAATGTGAAATTTACTAAGCTGAAGAAAAGTTATTTTCCCCCATGTCTGCATGGGTTCTGGCAGGGTTCCTCGTAAGGTGCTTTAGATTCCTTGGAGCAATGTAAAACCAAATTCCTGCCTGACAGTTGTTGGCACCAGAATAAGTCTAAAGAGCTCCTCAGTAGCCAGAATCTCATCTGCTTCCCACTGCTGTGAAGTCCTTGTATGTGTCTTAGCGCCAGTTCTGCGAGTGAAGGACCAGGCCGCTGAATACCTGTGGGTGATGACAGGACAAACACCTCCCTAAACGAGCTTTCCAACCTTCCGGGGAGGAAAGGTGCAGCCTCTCAATATAATCTCTTAATTTAGTTTCATATAATGTGTTCATCAACCTCGGGAAATGAAAGGAAACCGTAATTGTCAACTTATGGCTGATTTTTTTTTTTTTCTAATTGAACGATGTCCAAATTTAAAATGTTTATGAAACATCACAGATTTTTTTCCTCTAAACGTGAGTTATTTCCAGCTTTCTCTATAAGCCGCACATTTTCTTTTCTGTTTAGTTCGTTTTGTTTTCTAAATGTATATGCCTCTGAAGAAAGCACTTTGCAAACCGCTGCGTTCCAATTAAACAAGACTCTCTTGCTGGTTCGTCATTGTAGACAATTGTTGATTGACCCAGAATGACTACTTAAAGCAGGCCCTGTGCCCTATGTTGGCGTGTTCTTTTGAGGACTCTTGTCAGTCCGTATGGTCCCTCAGTGTTCCTCCAGGGACGCACAAGTGTAGTTTTGTTAGCCTTGCTTAGAGGTTGGGTTTTCTGCACTTTATGTCATTTTTATTGTCCTTATTTGGACTCTCTCCAATATCACAAAACATTTTTTATGTATGTGTCTGAGAATTGCATACAATAATGCTTTCCTTAAAAAATAATCTCCTCTATTCTTTATGTAGCACCTCTATTCTGTTACACCCATAGAGTCCCCATTTGCCTTTTGCCTGAAGTATTACGTTGTATATTCATGTGCAGTGAGGAGCACACTGTCCACATTCTTTTCCTATTTCATTATTTCATTTTCTCCACTGAGTAATTTACATCAGTATTCATCCTCTCCAAACGAACTCAATCCTTTTTGAAACACATATTCTTTTTTTTTTTTAATTTTATTTATTTATTGTTTTATACAGCAGGTTCTTATTAGTTATCTACTTTATACATATTAGTGTATATATGTCCATCCCAATCTCCCAATTCATCCCACCACCACCACCCCCCGCTTTCCCCCCTTGGTGTCCATACGTTTGTTCTCTACATATGTGTCTCAATTTCTGCCCTGCAAACTGGTTCATCTGTACCATTTTTCTGGATTCCATATATATGCATTAATATACGATATTTGTTTTTCTCTTCCTTACTTACTTCAATCTGTATGACAGTCTCTAGGCCCATCCACATCTCTACAAATGACCCAATTTCGTTCCTTTTTATGGCTGAGTAATATTCCATTGTATATATGTACCGTATCTTCTTTATCCATTAGATGGGCATTTAGGTTGTTTCCATGACCTGGCTATTGTAAATAGTGCTGCAGTGAACATTGGCGTGCATATGTCTTTTTGAATTATAGTTTTCTCTGGGTATATGCCCAGTAGTGAGATTACTGGGTCATATGTTAATTCTATTTTTAGTTTTTTAAGGAACCTCCATACTGTTCTCCATAGTGGCTGTATCAATTTATATTCCCACCAACAGTACAAAAGGGCTCCCTTTTCTCCACACCCTCTCCAGCATTTATTGTTTGTAGATTTTCTGATTATGCCCATTCTAACCAGTGTGAGGTGATACCTCATTGCAGTTTTGATTTGCATTTCTCTAATAATTAGTGACATTGAGCAGCTTTTCATGTGCCTCTTGGCCATCTGTATGTCTTCTTTGGAGAAATGTCTATTTAGGTCTAATGCCCATTTTTGGTTGGATTGTTTGTTTTTTTAATATTGAGCTGCATGAGCTGTTTATATATTTTGGAGATTAATCGTTTGTCCGTGATTCGTTTGCAAATATTTTCTCCCATTCTGAGGGTTGTCTTTTCATCTTGTTTATGGTTTCCTTTGCTGTGCAAAAGCAAAAGTTTTATTAGATCCCATTTGTTTATTTTTGTTTTTATTTCCGTTACTCTAGGAGGTGGATCAAAAAAGATCTTGCTGTGATTTATGTCAAAGAGTGTTCTTCCCATGTTTCCTCTAACAGTTTTATAGTGTCCAGTCTTACATTTAGGTCTTTAATCCATTTGGAGTTTATTTTTGTGTATGGTGTTAGAGAGTGTTCTAATTTCATTCTTTTACATGTAGTTGTCCAGTTTGCCCAGCACCACTTATTGAATAGAATGTCTTTTCTCCATTGTATATCCTGCCTCCTCTGTCACAGATTAGTTGACCATAAGTGCGTGGGTTTATCTCTGGGCTTTCTATCCTGTTCCACTCATCTATATTTCTGTTTTTGTGCCAGTACCATATTGTCTTGATTACTGTAGCTTTGTAGTATAGTCTGAAGTCAGGGAGCCTGATTCCTTCAGCTCTATTTTTTTCCCTCAAGATTGCTTTGGCTATTCGGGGTCTTTTGTGTTTCCATACAAATGGTGAAATTTTTTGTTCTAGTTCTGTGAAAAATGCCAGTGGTAGTTTGATAGGGATTGCATTGAATCTGTAGATTGCTTTGGGTAGTAGAGTCATTTTCACAATGTTGATTCTTCCAATCCAAGAACATGGTATATCTCTCCATCTGTTTGTGTCATCTTTGATTTCCTTCATCAGTGTCTTATAGTTTTCTAAGTACAGGTCTTTTACCTCCTTAGGTAGGTTTATTCCTAGGTATTTTATTCTTTTTGTTGCAATGGTGACTGGGATAGTTTCCTTAATTTCTCCTTCTGATCTTTCATTGTTAGTGTATAGGAATGCAAGATATTTCTGTGCATTAATTTTGTATCCTGCAACTTTACCAAATTCATTGCTTAGTTCTAGTAGTTTTCTAGTGGCATCTTTAGGATTCTCTATGTATAGTATCATGTCATCTGCAAACAGTGACAGTTTTACATCTTCTTTTCCAATTTGTATTCCTTTTATTTCCTTTTCTTCTCTGATTGCTGTGGCTAGGACTTCCAAAACTATGTTGAATAATAGTGGTGAGAGTGGACATCCTTGTCTTCTTCCTGATCTTAGAGGAAATGCTTTCAGTTTTTCACCATTGTGAATGATGTTTGCTGTGGGTTTGTCATATATAACCTTTATTATGTTGAGGTAGGTTCCCTCTATGCCCACTTTCTGGAGAGTTTTTATCATAAATGGGTGTTGAATTTTGTCAAAAGCTTTTTCTGCATATACTGAGATGATCATATGGTTTTTATTCTTCAATTTGTTGAAACACATATTCTTGATTCAAACTTATTCCAAGATCTCCAGTAATATCACAGGCTAAACGTTAACTGTCAATCCAAATATTAGCCATATTGAATATTGTAGGTATTGCAGTCAAATCGTTCAAGAACATCTTATGCTAATTGCATTGCCCTCCATCAGGTTTTTTCTTCCCCTCACTTATTTAAAGACAGTGACAACCATGTCAACATTATGATTATTGGGCTTTTGGTGCCTTCTGCCTTCATGTCTGAACCAGCTTTGACCTAAACCATTATAGTTAATGATTAGGGAAAACATGAGGTCAGACATTAGAGAACTTTGAGACAGACTGGTTTTCTAAAGTGTATTCTAGGTCATAGCAGTGGAAACTATTTTGATGGTCTGTACATCAAACTTCCCTATTTTATACTTTTGGGGCACTGGAGGGGTGGTTAGTGCTGCTGTTGAATATGTTTTTAAAGTCCAAGAGCAACTCTCCCACCTAGAATGTGTTAGGTGTTCAAAGTGGAGGGAAGGGTGGGTAAAACAGAGTTGCAAGACATAAACTGCAATGGGAAATTGCAGCACATGGGTATGGAGCTGTCTCCTCATTGTAGCGCAGTCAAGGGGGGGTTGACATCACCTCTCTCCAACTTTGGGACCTGGTTGGAAACCAAATGGGGTTATTCTCACGTCTTGCCACAGGGATTAATTGAACAATCCTGGACAAAGCAGAGAGCATGTGCCATTCCCCTCACTCAAGGTGGTTCCATCAGCATCCATATCTGACCTTTGTTCTTGACCAGGGGAAAAACGCTTTATCAAGATAAATATATCGTATGATACTTTACATTGATAATTCATTTTAATACCATTTTATAAAATCTTCTGTAGCAAATTTGCATGTTACTATGTTAGAAGTAGCCATAAACATTCCTATTTCATCAAAAAACATAATTTGAGTTTCACTACTCAGTAGGTTTGACTCTTCAGTATAATGTAAATATTTTTATAGCTTGGTGTTATTTTTAATCGCCCTGAACTACTCTGACCTGAAAAATACTTGAAATTCCCAGTTCAAACATAGTACCATATGAAGGATATATATTTTTTTGTTTATAATATTTGTAGCCTTCAAGCTCTGAGTCTTTTTTTTTTTTTCTTAACAGCAGTTAACACAATTTTGTGGCCTCTTTGAGGCAAAATTATTTTTTCCTGATCTTTGAATTTATTCTTTCCCACAACTAAAAAAGATCAATAAGAATGGAAAAGTAATTGTTTTGTGTTTTGCTCGCAAACTGTTTATCTTCTGCTCATCTCTCTCCAAATCTCCCTAAACATTTCCCTCAAAAAATATATATTATTATGCAAGTTTAAGTTTTTAATGTGACAGTAAGGTCAAGCCTCATTGAAATATACAATAAAGAAAGCTTTCCTATAAAATTTGGCTAACATAACACAGGATAAATGACAATCTGTAATCTGGAATGAAGATGATAGTAATTTATAAAATTAAAAAAGTATCACCCCCTCTCTTTTTGGAAATTGCTCCATTTGAGCTTCTGCTATAAGAAAATATCATTTTTAATTCTTCTTTTCATAAAGAGAAAATCCTTTACACATTTCTCAAAGTATTTCAATGATTAATAACAATAATATCAAAATCTATAAAAAATACTCAACTAAGAATATACTGTTACCCCACACCTTAGGGCAAGATAATACTTTTGTAAAAGTACATAGCTTCTCAAGCAAGGTATGAAGCTATTTTTGTGCAAGACATCATAGCTTTCTTAAATGTCAGAGGAATAACCAGATAAGAATAAGTGACAGTGTTATGTTTGTCTTTCTGTTACACAGTGCAGAGTGTATGTTAACCTGATTTAGCATTTTGCAGTGTGTAACATATGCACAAATGGTGGGCTTTGGGATTTTTTTGAGACAAGAGATCAATTTCATTTGCGTTAACATGTGTATTTGGGCTATGTGTGTGTGCATGTGTATGCATGTGTGTATGTGATGCATGTGTGTGTGTATGCATGGATGTATTTCCTTTTTATAAAAAAAAATGAATACTCTAGCCATATACTTATTGCTTGTCAAAAGCTCTTTCTGCAGTAACTTTGGTATTTTAAATTATTATTCAGTTATAGTAATTTAAAGAATGGTAAATATAACAGCAGTCACAATGTATTCAGTGTTTATGTTGGGTCTGATAATATGCCAGGCACTTTATACATGTTAACTCTCTTAATACCATCATGTAGATATTATTATCCCCCAAATGTACCAAGAAAACCAAAGGTTACCTGGGTATTGAGGTTAACCCTTCTATTAAGGATCCTACAGTGTCACTTTTGCTTGAACCCAGGTCCCTCTGGATTCAAAATCAATCTCTTCCTACTACATCACTAGTGAGGAAGCAGTTTGGTGGCCTGTGAGGTCTTTGCCTTAGGTAAAGTCATTTGCAGACTTTAAGAATCGTCATTATGAAATACTTTTACTTACGAAAACGTAACAAGATGAAAGTATTTGTAGTTGATCTATTCAATGACTTGCCTTGCTTCAGTAAGATAAACCCCAAAGCAGCAAGGTTGCTATTTCTTCGCTTTTGAGGCTGCAGATTATTTCTTTGCTTAATACTGTAATTGTGTCTGATTCAGACTTTTTTTTAAAAATTTCCTACTGTGGAGGAGCTTCTGCTCAGCTCCAGGACTGTCTAGAGCTGTTCTGAGTTTTAGTGATAAGTGAACGGACCCCTTTGTTCCCTCTATAGAGTGGCAAAGCCTCAGTTCTCAGGAATCATCTGTGGCTGGCATCACTCTGCTGTCCCTGGAGACTGCACTGACCATCTCCACAGAACATGGCACCTGGGCCCTTCCCATTCCTCAGTGGCCCTACTACACGTTGCTGCTTGGTTTCTTTCCAAATGACCATTTCACTGCTTTTTCTTTCTTCTGAACACTTGCACAGTCTCGTAAATGCTAACATTTCCTTCTCCATGGCCTTTACGTGCATTCTCTGAGCTGCCTCATGCTACACAGAGGAAAGAGAAGCAATTGGATGGAAATCCCTTGGCCTTCTTTCCACCAGATTTACCCGTGCAAATTAACATGTGCCCGTATCCCTGTCTTCCTTCTTATTGCAAAGGATGAAGTGTCCAGATTTTATCTGTGGTTAATCCCTCCACTGGACCATGGTCCTTACCCCACCCTTGTCTCCTGAAGGATTTTGCTGTTTTAATTAGTCCCTTTGTCTCCCACTTCATCAGTAAGAGACTACATCCTAGACATTCCCATCTCTAGGGTCTACTATTTAAAAGACAGAATAAAACAAGGAAGAAGTGGCAGCAGACGTGAGTTCTACCTTTAAGACTCCTTAGTTGTGTCACATCCTTTGTCAGACTTCTCAACGTAGAAGTGCCCCAAGACTGTCCACGGCCCACTTCTCTCCTCTCCTCTCCTGTCCTCCTTCCTTTATTTTTCTTCTTCCTGCTCCCTTCCTCTCTCTGTTCACTTACCGAGTGATTCTTTAATTCTGTATCTAAAAATTCCATCTATTCAGGACAACTCTCCAGCTTGCATTTGTAGCTCAGATCTCTCAGCAGAGCTCCAGGTATGTGTATCCAAGTACTCCTTGACAACATCTGCACTTGGATATGTCATTGGGGTTGAAACTTAAAATGTGGAAAGCTGGTGTCTTGATGTCCACCCCATCCCTGCCCTTGTCCCTACCAAAGGTGTTCATGCCAAAAACATAGGAATCGTTTTTAATTTCCATCTCTTACAGATTTCTTACCAAATATCTAGCTTTGTTTCACCCACACCAGCTCTATCACTCAAGCTTCTCTGGTAGCTTACTTTTTTTTTTTTTTAACATCTTTATTAGAGTATAATTGCTTTACAGTGGTGTGTTAGTTTCTGCTTTATAACAAAGTGAATCAGTTATTCATATACATATGTCCCCATATCTCTTCCCTCTTGCATCTCCCTCCCTGCCACCCTCCCTATCCCACCCCTCTAGGTGGTCACAAAGCACTGAGCTGATCTCCCTGTGCTATGTGGCTGCTTCCCACTAGCTATCTATTTTATGTTTGGTAGTGTATATATGTCAATGCCACTCTCTCACTTTGTCCCAGCTTACCCTTCCCCCTCCCCGTATCCTCAACTCCATTCTCTAGTAGGTCTGCATCTTTATTCCCGTCTTGCCCCTAGGTTCTTCTGACCTTTTTTTTTTTCCTTTTTCTTTTTTTAGATTCCATATATATGTGTTAGCATACAGTATTTGTTTTTCCCTTTCTGACTTACTTCATTCTGTATGACAGACTCTAGGTCCATCCACCTCACTACAAATAACTCAGTTTCGTTCCTTTCTATGGCTGAGTAATATTCCATTGTATATCTGTGCCACATCTTCTTTATCCATTCTTCTGTTAATGGACACTTAGGTTGCTTCCATGTCCAGGCTATTGTAAATAGAGCTGCAATGAACATTTTGGTACATGACTCTTTTTGAAGTATGGTTTTCTCAGGGTATATGCCCAGTAGTGGGATTGCTGGGTCATATGTTAGTTCTATTTTTAGTTTTTTAAGGAACCTCCATAGTGTTCTCCATAGTGGCTGTACCAATTTACATTCCCACCAACAGTGCAAGAGGGTTCCCTTTTCTCCACACCCTCTCCAGCATTTATTGTTTGTAGATTTTTTGATGATGGCCATTCTGACAGGTGTGAGATGATATCTCATTGTAGTTTTGATTTGCATTTCTCTAATGATTAATGATGTTGAGCATTCTTTCATGTGTTTGTTGGCAATTTGTATAGCTTCTTTGGAGAAATGTCTATTTAGGTCTTCTGCCCATTTTTGGATTGGGTTGTTTGTTTTTTTATATTGAGCTTCATGAGTTGCTTATATGTTTTGGAGATTAATCATTTGTCAGTTGCTTCATTTGCAAATATTTTCTCCCATTCTGAGGGTTGTCTTTTCGTCTTGTTTATGGTTTCCTTTGCTGTGCAAAAGCTTTTAAGTTTCATTAGGTCCCATTTGTTTATTTTTCTTTTTATTTCCATTTGTCTAGGAGGTAGGTCAAAAAGGATCTTGCTGTGATTTATGTCATAGAGTGTTCTGCCTATGTTTTCCTCTAAGAGTTTGATGGTGTCTGGCCTTACATTTAGGTCTTTAATTCATTTTGAGTTTATTTTTGTGTATGGTGTTAGAGAGTGTTCTAATTTCATTCTTTTACATGTAGCTGTCCAGTTTTCCCAGCACCACTTATTGAAGAGGCTGTCTTTTCTCCACTGTATATTCTTGCCTCCTTTATCAAAGATAAGGTGACCATATGTGCGTGGGTTTATCTCTGGTCTTTCTATCCTGTTCCATTGATCTATATTTCTGTATTTGTGCCAGTACCATACTGTCTTGATTACTATAGCTTTGTAGTATAGTCTGAAGTCAGGGAGCCTGATTCCTCCAGCTCCGTTTTTCTTTCTCAAGATTGCTTTGGCTATTCGGGGTCTTTTGTGTTTCCATACAAACTGTGAAATTTTTTGTTCTAGTTCTGTGAAAAATGCCAGTGGTAGATTGATAGGAATTGCATTGAATCTGTAGATTGATTTGGGTAGTAGAGTCATTTTCACACTGTTGATTCTTCCAATCCAAGAACATGGTATATCTCTCCATCTATTTGTATCATCTTTAATTTCTTTCATCAGTGTCTTATAATTTTCCTCATACAGGTCTTTTGTCTCCTTAGGTAGGTTTATTCCTAGATATTTTATTCTTTTTGTTGCAATGGTAAATGGGAGTGTTTTCTTAATTTCACTTTCAGATTTTTCATCATTAGTGTATAGGATCCAAGAGATTTCTGTGCATTAATTTTGTATCCTGCTACTTTACCAAATTCATTGATTAGCTCTAGGAGTTTTCTGGTAGCATCTTCAGGATTCTCTATGTAAAGTATCATGTCATCTGTAAACAGTAACGGTTTTATTTCTTCTTTTCCGATTTGGATTCCTTTTGTTTCTTTTTCTTCTCTGATTGCTGTGGCTAACACTTCCAAAACTATGTTGAATAATAGTGGTGAGAGTGGGCAACCTTGTCTTGTTCCTGATCTTAGTGGAAATGGTTTCAGTTTTTCACCATTGAGGACGATGTTGGCTGTGGGTTTGTCATATATGGCCTTTATATGTTGAGGAAAGTTCCATCTATGCCTACTTTCTGGAGGGTTTTTATCATAAATGGATGTTGAATTTTGTCGAAAGCTTTCTCTGCATCTATTGAGATAACCATATGTTTTTTCTCCTTCAATTTGGTAATATGGTGTATCACGTTGATTGATTTGCATATATTGAAGAATTCTTGCTTTCCTGGGATAAACCCCACTTGATCATGGTGCATGATCCTTTCAATGTGCTCCTGTATTCTGTTTGCTAGTATTTTGTTGAGGAGTTTTGCATCTATGTTCATCAGTGATACTGGCCTGCAGTTTTCTTTCTTTGTGACATCTTTGTCTGGTTTTGGTATCAGAGTGATTGTGGCCTCCTAGAATGAGTTTGGGAGTGTTCCTCCCTCTGCTATATTTTGGAAGAGTTTGAGAAGGATAGGTGTTAGCTCTTCTCTAAATGTTTGATAGAATTCGCCTGTGAAGCCATCTGGTCCTGGGCTTTTGTTTGTTGGAAGATTTTTAATCACAGTTGCAATTTCAGTGCTTGTGATTGGTCTGTTCATATTTTCTATTTCTTCCTGGTTCAGTCTCGGAAGGTTGTGCATTTCTAAGAATTTGTCCATTTCTTCCAGGTTGTCCATTTTATTGGCACAGAGTTTCTTGTAGTAATCTCTCATGATCCTTTGTATTTCTGCAGTGTCAGTTGTTACTTCTCCTTTTTCATTTCTAATTCTATTGATTTGAGTCTTCTCCCTTTTTTTCTTGAAGAGTCTGGCTAATGGTTTATCAATTTTGTTTATCTTCTCAAAGAACCAGCTTTTAGTTTTATTGATCTTTGCTATCGTTTCCTTCATTTCTTTTTCATTTATTTCTGATCTGATCTTTATGATTTCTTTCCTTCTAACTTTGGGGGTTTTTTGTTCTTCTTTCTCTAATTACTTTAGGTGTAAGGTTAGGTTGTTTATTTGAGATGTTTCTTGTTTCTTAACGTAGGCTTGTATAGCTATAAACTTCCCTCCTAGTACTGCTTTTGCTGCATCCCATAGGTTTTGGGTCATTGTGTTTTCATTGTCATTTGTTTCTAGATATTTTTGGATTTCCTCTTTGATTTCTTCAGTGATCTCTTGGTTATTAAGTAGTGTGTTGTTTAGCCTCCATGTGTTTGCATTTTTTACAGATTTTTTCCTGTAATTGATATCTAGTCTGATAGCGTTGTGGTCGGAAAAGATACTTGATACGATTTCAAATTTCTTAAATTTACCAAGGCTTGATTTTTGACCCAAGATAGGATCTATCCTGGAGAATGTTCCATGAGCACTTGAGAAGAATGTGTATTCTGTTGTTTTTGGATGGAATGTCCTATAAATATCAATTAAGTCCATCTTGTTTAATGTATCATTTAAAGCTAGTGTTTCCTTATTTATTTTCATTTTGGATGATCTCTCCATTGGTGAAAGTGGGGTGTTAAAGTTACCTACTATGATTGTGTTACTGTTGATTTCCCCTTTTATGGACGTTAGTATCTGCCTCATGTATTGAGGTGCTCCTATGTTGGGTGCATAAATATTTACAATTGTTATATCTTCTTCTTGGATCGATCCCTTGATCATTATGTAGTGTCCTTCTTTGTCTCTTGTAATAGTCTTTGTTTTAAAGTCTATTTTGTCTGATATGAGGATTGCTACTCCAGCTTTCTTTTGATTTCCATTTGCATGGAATATCTTTTTCCATCCCCTCACTTTCAGTCTGTATGTGTTCCTAGGTCTGAAGCGGTTCTCTTGTAGACAGCATATATACGGGTTTCGTTTTTGTATCCATTCAGCCAGTCTCTGTCTTTTGGTTGGAGCATTTAATCCATTTACATTTAAGGTAATTATCAATATGTATGTTCCTATTACCATTTTCTTAATTGTTTTGGGTTTGTTATTGTAGGTCTTTTCCTTCTCTTGTGTTTCCTGCCTAGAGAAGTTCCTTTAGCATTTGTTGAAAAGCTGGTTTGGTGGTGCTGAATTCTCTTAGCTTTTGCTTGTCTGTAAAGGTTTTAATTTCTCCATGAAATCTGAATGAGATCCTTCTTGGGTAGAGTAATCTTGGTTATAGGTTTTTCTCCTCCCTCACTTTAAATATGTCCTGCCACTCCCTTCTGGCTTTCAGAGTTTCTGCTGAAAGATCAGCTGTTAACCTTATGGGAATTCCCTTATGTGTTGTTATTTTTCCCTTGCTGCTTTTAATATGTTTTCTTTATATTTAATTCTTGATAGTTTGATTAATATGTGTCTTGGGGTGTTTCTCCTTGGATTTATCCTGTATGGGACTCTCTGTTCTTCCTGGACTTGATTAACTATTTCCTTTCCCATATTAGGGAAGTTTTCAACTATAATCTCTTGAAATATTTTCTCAGTCCCTTTCTTTTTCTCTTCTTCTTCTGGGACCCCTATAATTCGAATGTTGATGCATTTAATGTTGTCCCAGTGGTGTCTGAGACTGTCCTCAATTGTTTTCATTCTTTTTTCTTTATTCTGCTCTCTTTTCTTTACTCTGCAGTAGTTACTTCCACTATTTTATCTTCCAGGTCACTTATCCATTCTTCTGCCTCAGTTATCCTACTATTGATCCCTTCTAGAAAATTTTTAATTTCACTTATTGTGTTGTTCATCACTGTTTGTTTGCTCTTTAGTTCTTCTAGGTCCTTGTTAAACGTTTCTTGTATTTTCTCCATTCTATTTCCAAGATTTCGGATCATCTTTACTATCATTATTCTGAATTATTTTTCAGGTATACTGCCTATTTCCTCTTCATTTGTTAGGTCTGGTGGATTTTTACCTTGCTCCTTCATCTGCTGTGTGTTTCTCTGTCTTCTCATTTTGCTTAACTTACTGTGTTTGGGGTCTCCTTTTCACAGGCTGCAGGTTCGTAGTTCCCGTTGTTTTTGGTGTCTGTCCCCAGTGGCTAAGGTTGGTTCAGTGGGTTGTGTAGGCTTCCAGGTGGAGGGGACTAGTGCCTGTGTTCTGGTAGATGAGGCTGAATCTTGTCTTTCTGGTGGCAGGTCCATGTCTGGTGGTGTGTTTTGGGGTGTCTGTGGCCTTATTATGATTTCAGGCAGCCTCTCTGCTAATGGATGGGGCTGTGTTCCTGTCTTGCTAGTTGTTTGGCATAGGGTGTCCAGCACTGTAGCTTGCTGATCGTTGAGTGAAGCTGGGTCTTGGTGTTGAGATGGAGATCTCTGGGAGAGCTTTTGCTGTTTGATATTACGTGGAGCTGGGAGGTCTCTTGTGGACCAGTGTCCTGAACTTGGCTCTCCCACCTCAGTGGCACAGCCCTGATGCCTGGCTGGAGCACGAAGTGCCTGTCCTCCACACAGCTCAGAATAAAGGGAGAAAAGAAAAAAAGAAAGACAGAAGAAGATAAAATAAAGTAAAATTAAACAAAATTAAGTTATTAAAATGAAAAATAATTATTAAGAAAAAAAATTTTTTAAGCAAAAATAAATAAATAAAAACAGACAGACAGAACCCTAGGACAAATGGTAAAAGCAAAGGTATAGAGACAAAATCACACACAGAAGCATACACATACACACTCACAAAAAGAGAAAAAGGGGAAAAATATATATATATTGTTGCTCCCAAAGTCCACCTCCTGAATTTGGGATGATTCGTTGTCTCTTCAGGTGTTCCACAGATGCAGGCATATCAAGTTGTTTGTGGAGATTTAATCCGCTGCTCCTGAGGCTGCTGGGACAGATTTCCCTTTCTCTTCTTTGTTCGCACAGCTCCCGGGGTTCAGCTTTGGGTTTGGCCCTGCCTCTGCATGTAGGTCGCCTGAGGGCATCTTTTCCCCGCCCAGACAGGACGGGGTTAAAGGAGCAGCTGCTTCGGGGGGCTCTGGCTCACTCAGGCGGGGGGAGGGAGCGGTATGGAGGAGGCGGGGCGAGCCTGCGGCGTCAGAGGCGTCGTGACGTTGCAGCAGCCTGAGGCACGCCGTGCGTTCTCCCGGGGACGTTGTCCCTGGATCACGGGACCCTGGCCGTGTCGGGCCACACCGGCTCCCGGGAGGGGCGGTGTGGAGAGTGACCTGTGCTCGCACACAGGCTTCCTGGTGGCGGCAGCAGCAGCCTTAGCGTCTCACGCCCGTCTCTGGGGTCCGCGCTGACAGCCGCGGCTCGCGCCAGTCTCTGGAGCTCGTTTAGGCGGCGCTCTGAATCCCCTCTCCTCGCGCACCAGGAAACAAAGAGGCAAGAAACAGTCTCTTGCCTCTTCGGCAGCTGCAGACTTTTTCCCGGACTCCCTCCCAGCTAGCTGTGGTGCACTAGCCCCTTCAGGCTGTGTTCACGCCGCCAACCCCAGTCCTCTCCCTGCGATCCGCCCGAAGCCCGAGCCTCAGCTCCCAGCCCCGCCCGCCCCGGCGGCTGAGCAGACAAGCCTCTCGGGCTGGTGAGCGCTGCTCGGCGCCGAGCCTCTGTGCGGGAGTCTCTCCGCTTTGCCCTCTGCACCCCTGTGGCTGCGCTCTCCTCCGTGGCCCCGAAACTCCCCCCTCCGCCACCCGCAGTCTCCGCCCGTGAAGGGGCTTCCTAGTGTGTGGAAACCTTTCCTCCTTCACAGCTCCCTCCCACTGGTGCAGGTCAGTCCCTATTTTTTCTTTTTTCTTTTGCCCTACCCGGGTACATGGGGAGTTTCTTGCCTTTTGGGAGGTCTGAGGTCTTCTGCCAGCGTTCAGTAGGTGTTCTGTAGGAGTTGTTCCACGTGTAGATGTATTTCTGATGCATTTGTGGGGAGGAAGGCGATCTCCGCATCTTACTCCTCCGCCATCTTGAAGCTCCTCCGTAGCTTCCTTTTTTAATTGAAGTAGAGTTGATGTACAGTGTTGTGTTAATTTCTGCTGTACAGCAAAATGATTTAGTTATACATTTATATAGACATTCTTTTTTTATATTTTTTTCTATTCTGGTTTATCGTAGGATATTGACTGTAGTTCTCTGTGCTCTACAGCAGGACCTTGTTGTTTATCCGTTCTCTATATAAAAGTCTAACTAACTATGGCAGCTTCCCTGCTCCATAAACTCCAAGCATAGTCTCTCTGTCCCAGAATGAATTCTAAACACCGTACTTTGCTACATGATCTGCTTCCTAGTGTCTAAGGTTATTTCAGAACCCCCTCTCAAGTTCTATGTCCAAACACCTGTCTTATAGAGCATACTGAGCCATTACATATTCTCTCCACTGTTAGAGAGAACGTCATACACTAGGCCCTGCCTTTGGGCCTCTCCCTAGATGAGAACGTTCCTTTGCAGCCCTCAAGTCCCGTGAATGTCCACCACCTCCTGGGAAAGGACTTTGCCACCTAATGCGCAATCTGCCTTCTCTTCCTCTGGCCACGCCTTCTCCCATCATGTGTTATTCTTGTTCCCAGGTCATCACTGGTTACCATGGGGATGTGTTTAATCATGATCCCTTTCCTTTCGAATATGATCTCCATGAGAGCCGTGGCTCCCACTGCATCTGAGCAGTTAGCAAAGATCCTTTTGTGGAGAAGGATAAATATCATATGATATCACTTGTATGTGGAATCTAAATAAATGATGCAAACGAACGTACCTACAAAGCAGAAACAGACTCACAGACTTCGAGAACAAACTTATGGTTACCAAAGGGGAAGCATGGGGAGAGGGACAAATTAGGTGTTTGGGACTGACATGTACACACTGCTATATATAAAATAGATAACCAACAAGGACCTATTGTTTAGCACAGGGAACTCTACTCGATGATCTGTAATAATGTATATGGGAAAAGAATCTGAAAAAGAATGGGTATATGTATCCGTATAACTGAATAACTGACTACGTATAACTGAATCGCTTTGCTGTCCACCTGAAACTAACACAACAGTGTAAATCAACTATACTCTAACGTAAAATGAAAATTAAATTAAAAAATACACCCAAGAGGAACCACCCCCTCAAAAAAAAGATCCTCTTGTGAAGGAATGAAAGAAATTGCTTTAGCATTGAACGTGAAGGCCTCCCAGAAGCTCCTAACTTATTCCTTACCACTGGTGTTTTATGGAGAGCATCCTCTAGCAAGCTGCATACGCATTCTGGCAGCTGCATCCCTGCTCTGACTTCGGCCATCCATCCCACTTGGCAGTATCAGCCAGGGACGACGGCTCCCTTGTCTCCTCCCGCACAAATGTCAGGTCTGGTTTGGTGGCCACGGACAGGTTTTTATTTGTGCAGCACACACAGATGGACTCATGGCCCCCCTCAAGAGACTGTGCAGAAATTATTCTTTCCAGCTAGAGACTGAAGATGCTTAAATGTGAGAAGAAACCTCCCCCAATAGCATTAGTGATAGTTGGACTTATAGCCTGAATATACACATTTGTCTGTGTAGTTTGTAATCTAGGTCAGGAGAGATAACTAACATCAGCTACATCCCATCAGCGTTGAAGTTGAAGAATTCTTAAAATCACAGTTAATAGTGGCGCTAAAATTCATTCAGCCACTACTCAGCATAAAAGATTCTTCAAACTTAACAAATTAATCATAAATATATGCAGTGTACATATATGTATTGGTCATATATTTCCCATATATAATATGTGCAACAAGTGTCTGCCTTCAGCAGGACCAGTAAGCCATGAATGGTGCTATAACTACGACACCTCATCCACAGAATCCCACATCGGGGATTTGATATTTGCCTTGACTGATTTAGTCATTCCACAAATACAAGTTGAAAACCTACTCTTCACCACGCACAATTCTGGGTGCCGGAATATAACACGAACAGAGCAGAAAACAGGGTTGCTTTCTCAACTGTTCTTGTGTGTGAGGAAAAGGGCAGGAAGGGGGCATATATGTACACACACACACACATATGTGTATATGTATATATATTCGTTACGTAATGGAAAGCCTTTTGAAGAAAAATCAGCTGAGTAAGGAGATAATAGCAAAGGGTGAATGGAAATTATATTCTCAATGGGTTGCTTCTCCAGCATCTCAGATAAGGTGGTGTGGTGAAAAAGGAAGATGCCAGATATAGGGCCATCCAGCTAAGAGTGTTTGTGGATGTGGAAAATGGCAAGTGCACAGTCTGACTCTAGAATATTCTGTGTATATTCTGCTTATCTACAGAAAGGAGGCTTTGTGGCTGGAACAAAAGATGAGTTAGCAACTATATTTTCAGATCAAACTATTATCTGTAGTTACTTACTTGAATTGGGGACTTTTTGGGCTACTTGATTGGAAAGAGACTGGAAATCAGGAAGGGGTTAAAAACAAGATAAAAGAAAGATGAAAAAATAGGGTTTAAAAAAGCACTAAAGAGTGGAAGGTGATTCCATTGTAAATAAGATCTCTGTTAATTCCCTGACTTCTAGAAAGACAAAATGTACTTTTAAAAGTGTATTACTCAAAACACCAGTCCCCAGATAACGTCTTTGAAAAACATTCAATGGGAAAATAAGTTTGATATGTGTTTTATCCTGGGAACTATAAAATGATATTATTATATGTTGTATCCAAATATATGAGAAGAGCCATATACAAGGCGCCCAGCTAGATGTATTGATCCCAGAATCTTAGAAACGTACTTAGATTGTTTTGTTCATTTTGAAACGACTGCATTAGAAACAAGAGCGTCAGATCCGATAGAATGAGGTGAAGCCTGTTTAATGAGGGTAAAGATTTCGGTAAAAAAAAGAGGCTTCAAAATGCAAGAGCTTAGAGATAACAAGCCGTAGGTGGGTGCGGAAAAGTGGAGTGATCCAGGTGCCAAGGATGAGGTGGGAGTGGGAGAATAAGGGTCGTTGGACGCCGGGGTTGGTCAGCTCTCTCCTCAACAGACTTCAACATACATTCCAGGTATACTCTGTCCCTCAGCATCTTTCAACTGGGCATCGCCAGCATAAAGACGGGCATGTTCTTTGCTGAGATCTGGGAGGTAAGTTTATGATTCCCTCCCTACATGAATGACAGGGGGCACCCTTTTTGTTAAAACATTATCCTATTAGGATTCCTGGAACTTACCCCATCTTCCCTCTACTCCATGATGTCACAAAAAAGCCAGGCTCAAGGTCATTGCTATGGAGAATTTTCCCTGGATAAATAGCTCATTCGGCATTCAACTAACCTCTCTGGGTTCCATAACTTTGTTTTTTCCTTGTTTCTGGCCAGCCAGTCAATGCATTTAAGGTAGCATTTGTCTGTATGGAAAGAAATGAAGACCAGCCAACTGAGAACAAGCAAAAACTATTTATTCAGAGCTTGCTATAGCAACGGAGTAGCCACCGTCACTTGTGTTCTGGCAGAGACGCCAGAGCAGGCGGAGGAGCGGGAAAGCTTTATAGTGTAGAAAAAGGGAAGGCTTCAGGTGTGCCTGATTGGAGGTCACTGGCACAGGGAAGCTGAAGGCAGGCGAGCTAGAAGCAGCGTGCGGTGTATGATTGGTTGGGGTGGACGTTTAGCTTTCTCTGTTTGGTCCTAAATTAGAAGCAGGAACAGAAATTGGGTCTGTCATCTGTCAACCAAGTCCTGGCCATTTGGGGCTGATGGTTGCAGAAGTTATTGGTTGGCTTCCTGGATTGTTACTGGAGATGACAGTCTGGCTTCCTACAAATCTGACCAGACTGGCTTCTTGGCCTGGTTATTGTAGAAAAGGGATTTCCTGGGCAGTTGTTTCTGGTTGTGGATCAGAGTTCTATTTTTATATATAGTCTGGTCATTGTTCCTTTGTGCACTCAGGATCTTATCTGTTTATTAGTTCGTGTGTGTGTGTGTGTGTGTGTGTGTGTGTGTGTTTTCCTTTTAGCCAGCATTTTTTAGTGTTGTAGCAGATGGTTTGTTCAGGGAATCTAAATCACATTGTGACAGAATGAAGAATCCCACCATTCCTCCATACTTAAAAAGCAGTTTTTCCCCCTGGACTTCTATAATTACACACTTGGCTGGGTCCATTACTATCCAACTGGTTACTTTCCCTCAGTTCTCTTCTTTGGTCCATTTTCTACTGAATCTTTAATTTTGTAGTGACTAAGGATTTGGTCCTCATATTTTTATTTTTTTCTTCTCTTGTTTTCTCTTTTATTTTCCTTCCTCTAGGGTTTTTCCTTAGTGATGCATCCAGTTTCACAACTTTCATGTATTCTGTACACTGATGATTCTCAAAATTATGTCCTCAAATAACAGGTCCCTTGAACTCCGTATTTGTAAAATATAACTGATTCCTTGCCATCTCCACTTGAGTATCTGGAAAGCATCTCAAACTTCTAGGACACCATAAAACTATTCAGATACACATCATAAGCACTGCCCACCCCTAGTTCTTACACATCCATCTTAGCTTGGGCTGCCATAACAGAATACCGTAGACTGGGTGACTTAAACAACGGAAATTTATCTTCTCACAGTTCAGAGCCTGGGATTCTGAGATGAGGGTGCCAACACGGTCATGTTCAGGTGAGAGCCCTCTTCCTTGCTGTGTGCTCACATGGCCATTCCTGGGTCAGTGTGTGGAGAGAAAGAGTGATCTCTGTGTATTCCTCCTGTTATTAGGGCACTAATCCCATCATGAGGACCCCGCCCTCATGAATCCATCTAGACCGAATCCCCACCCCCTAAAACCCTCACATTGGGGGTTAGCGTTTTAACATATGCATTCGGTGGGGGAGGGGACACAGTTCAGTCCACAGCAAGACACCACTGAGGAAGCACTGTCAGTTTTATCGCTGACACATACTCCACACCCAGACACGTCTCAACATTTCTGCCAGTAAAGTCTTAGTCCAAGCCACCATAATTTCTTGACTACCAGTAGCCACCTAACTGATTTGCTTTTCTCCGTTCTTTCCCCTATATGGTTGATTTTTTTAAACAGCAAGCACGGAGGGTTTTCTTTTCCTCCTTACATAAAATCTCGTCACTCTTCTACTTCCCAATTCACGTGGCAAAATAGGATTTTTCTCTGGCCTGTGATGCCCTACTTGATCTCTTTCCTGCCTCTTAGACATCACAGGGTCTCCTCTAGCCTTTGTTTCACCAAATACAATTCTCTGACGTAACTAAGGATTCCTGTCTCAGCAACACACTACCTGCTGCTCCTTCCCGCTCGAAGCCCTCTTTCCTCAGATTTTCACAAAGCTCTTTACCCTTCATCTTGAAGCGGACACTCATCTTTTCAAAGAGGGCTTCCCTACCAAAAAGGGATTCACAGGCATTCTCTACCATACCCTCCTGTTAACATCTTCATTGTATCACTAAGGAGCCCTTGAAACAATGTTGATCCTAAGTTCTTTGTGGCAATGTGTTTGTTTTTCGATTCATTGATATAACCACAGGACTGAGAACAGTACCAGACTCAGAACAAATACTGGATCAATATTTGCTGATTTATCAAGAGAAACTATGGCTGGGATAGTGCCAAAAAAGAAAAAAATGGAAATGGTGAAAGAGAAGCATTATTCAGGTTTCTTTAAGCTGTGGAAGGGTAGGGTACCTTTTGGAGGTCACAGCTGGCTGCTATGATTCTGATTGCCTATAAAACATCCATGGGTCATCAGAGGGAAAAGATAACTCTAGATCCTTCTTTCCCTCTAGAGTTTCACCTGGGGAAATAAACAAAGGTGGAGGAGTTTTGATGAATTCTGCCATGGGCTAGCCGTTCAGAGGCAGCAGTAATTAATTACGGAACTAAAATTTAAGTGCAGATAATCTATCACCTGAGGTAGAGCATAGCAGCAGGGCTGGAAATGGGTGAGAAGCAGTATCGCTCTAGACTACAAAGGGCTTTAAAAGAGGCGTAAAATTTTAGCTGAGGGATGAGCGCTCTGCTCCGATGTTAACGGCTAAGGACAGATGGAGACTGTTGGTTGGAGCCTGTTGCCAATGAATCAACGCCTCACGTTAATGTTAACATGTTCCAATCTTGGTATAATTAGAAGAGCGTTGATCTTGACATCAAAAGATCAGGTGCAGAGTCTCAAGTTTCCATTCCTTAGGTGAGCAAGGCCCTTGACTTGTCCCGGCCTCTGCTGTCTCACCTGTACAACAGATGTTATAACGTCCAGCTCATGGTTATTATGGTTTCTAAACCGTAACATACTATATACATTTTAGGAATCAACCTTCAGTATTTTCATACTTTTCCTTTAAGTGAGATGTTTGTTGGCAATTAACTATATAGTACATTTTAAACAATAAATATGTAACTTCCTTAAGAATGTGCATTCCTAATTCTGTAATCTCCATCCCAATCTACCACTGAAAAAAATTAGGTGTCATTGACTATTGGAACCAAATATGTAAGACCTCTATCAAAAAGAGATTCCATTAACTGGAAAAGTTTATAAAACCTCATGTTTAGGAGAGGAATTAGTCCCAAACAAACAAAACATTTGGCTGATTAGTTTGAGCCAGTTCAGTGACAGCTCATGTCACCATGTCACAAGTGGATTTCTGTTATCCATATTTGTCTTTGTCAGTGGGTCTGCTTTAAATTGTGAGCATTGTCATGTTCATACTTTAAAAGCTAGGAAGTGTTTTGCTTTTGTGTGTTTTTTTTTTTAAAGATTAGTTACAGGCAGTCTATAACTTTGGTGATATCCAGGTTTAGAAAATTTGAGTCATGCACTCAATGCCCCAGGGAGAGTGCCCTGAAAAAACAGACACTGCTCACTGCTTCTACTTGCCTTATAAAGTGTTCAAGGCAGCACAGAAGACAAGGCTTAAATTAAGCAAATAACTTTTTTTTTTTTTTTTTCAAATTGTAAAGACTACAATTGTAACTGTGACAAGTGCACAGAGGGAGAAGCTATTTCTTGAGATCAGGTTTACCTGGAAGACTGTTTCTGTGATGGGAGAATGGGGAGTTTTCCTTTGCATAAATGCTGACTCCTTAAACATGCTCTGTCACCTTCAAGAACTTTCTTTTCCATTTTAATGGTTATTATCTAATAATACACCGTAGTCAGCCCTCCATATCTGTGGGTTCTGCATCCGTAGATCCAATGAAGTATTCGAGAAAAAAAATCCAGAAAGTTCCAAAAAGCAAAACTTGAATTTGTTGTGGCCAGGATCTATTTACATAGTGTTTACATTCTATGTACAACTATTTACATAGCATTTACATTTCATCAGGTATTATAAGTAATCTGGAGATGATTTAAAGTGTACTGGAGGATGTGTGTACGTTATATGCAAATACTACACCATTTTATATAAAGGACTTGAGTATTCTTAGATTTTGGTGTCCATAGGTGATCCTGGAACCAATCCCCAGTGGATACCTAGGGACGACTGTACTTTTAAAACATTTTGTACATATTATAGAATAATGATCATATTATAGACAATCCTGCATGTTTTCTATTGTTTACTGTCACTTATTATAAGAAGTTTAATTAGCTTTTGCATCTTAAAAGTATTATGTGATGATATTGGATTTTTTTTATGGTTTATCACAAGATATTGAATATCCCTGTGCTATACAGTAGGACCTTGTTGTTTATCTATGTTATATATAGTGCTTCATATCTGATATTCCCAAACTCCCAATCCATCCCTCCCCCACCCTTTCCCAACATTGTTATTTTTAAAACACCATATTTGATTTCTAACATGTTCATATTTAGAAAATCCTGTATTCATCCTCTTTTTGCTTATCTCTTACTGTGACCTTTAAGTAAGCATTTCAAATAACTTGAAAGCTTCTCATCCAACTAAATTCTGATATTTCCTCTTTACTTGAATGCTATGGAATATACTTTCTTAAGTTATTTGTATTTCCTTTTTCTTTTTCTTTTTTTTTACAAAGATTTTTCCAAGCCTAACTTGTATCTTACTTAAGAAAGAAAGATGTTCTGGTAAAGTTTGCCTGTAGCTTCCACAGCAGTCAGAGTGGCACTTTTATCTCCCTTTTGCTCTAATACGCTGCCAGAGATGAGAGAGAGAGTCAGAGTGAGGGAGAGACAGAGACAGAGAGAAACAGAGCCAAAGAAAAACAGAGTGAGGAGTGCTCACTGTTGGACCAGTGGGGAATCATACAGAACAATATGGAAGACAAAGGACTGAGCAAGTTAATTAGACCTGAAATATTCTTTATCTTGGTGAGTAATGTATACTTTAAAAATACATTGTGTGTTCTTAAATTTCTAAGATATTTAAATTATGGTATATTACATAAAGCTATTTAGTCTATTTATACAGATCATTGACTTTGGCTTAATTAATTGTCTAGCTGTTTCCCAGAGGAGCATGTTTGGCAGAGGACAAAATTCCTTTGGGTGAAAAGGAGCCTTTGTAAGTGACATGCACCAGCTTGTGTGTTTTTCCCCTAATAGCACCACCATTTTGGGAATTGACCTAGATGCCCAAGGAAGCCTTCATTATTAAGAATTTATGTTGCTCAGGTGGCTTTCGTTTGCTAAATTAGCCTCTGCCGCATATTAAATATTGATAGCTAGTGCCACTTTATTGCTGCTGGTCTATTCAGCATCTCTTTTCACAGAACACAATCTGCATACTTAGAAAATAGCACGACTTCTACGTCTAGCCCATCAGGAGCATAAAGATGCTGTACTCTTGCTTGCATCTCATATGCCAACCTTCATAACACAGATGTGATAATAACATTCTTTCAATTTAATAATGGCAATAGGTGCACTGCATTGCATTGACAAAACTACAAAGGAAACAAAGGAAAGATATGAATTTATTAAGACAAACAAAACATCCCATTAACTTACATGTCAAGTAAAATTTGGGGAAAATTTACTGCTGCAGGAAATCACCATATCTGTACTGTCACCAGGAATAATTGCAAGACATATGAGACAAATAGCATGCTTCTTATAAACCAGGCCACCAACTATTCAAAGTATTGCTATACATTTTCTATTCATATTTTTCCCATTATTCGTTTCTGTCCCATTTTAAGGTATATTCTAAAATGCCCTCACGTGATATCTCTGTCATTTATGAAAATGTCAAGTTTTACATGTAATATTAAGGGATTACAAAAAAAATTAAATATGAAACCAGCACTTAATTTACTGATATGATATGTACATAGGTAACTCATAAATTAAATCCAACTAGACTTAAGTACTATATGCATTAAAATATCTCAAGTTGCTTAGAGTGAACTAGAGGAGACAGATATATTTAGAATTAGTCTTTTAGATTCAGGACTGTCTTGGTATCGTAGGGTCCTTGTTGATACATGGCTATTTTGTTGTCTTTGAGGGAAAAATGCTTATTTGTATCTTTTTATAGGGAACCGACTTAAACATTTCCAATTTTGTATGTATTTTTTTTTAAATAAATTTATTTATTTATTTATGGTTGTGTTGGGTTTTCGTTTCTGTGCCAGGGCTTTCTCTAGTTGTGTCAAGCGGGCGCCACTCTTCATCGCAGTGCGCGGGCCTCTCACTATCGCGGCCTCTCTTGTTGCGGAGCACAGGCTCCAGACGCGCAGGCTCAGTAGTTGTGGCTCACGGGCCTAGTTGCTCCGCGCCATGTGGGATCCTCCCAGACCAGGGCTCGAACCCGTGTCCCCTGCATTGGCAGGTGGATTCTCAATCACTGTGCCACCAGGGAAGCCCCTGTATGTATTTTTGACTGCACCTTTAGAATGTTTTGATAGGAAAAAATCTAAATTAAAAAACTTTATAAAATAATTTGAGGTTTCATATATTTGCATTCATTGAAAAGAAAAACGACAAACTCATCAAATAGGAGACAAGCATGCTCAAATTGCTGTTTCAATAGCATTATTACTAATTTGAGAGTTTTCATCTGAAAATGTATGTGCATACATACAGTTGCACACAAATATATAACTGTACATATGTATTTACATCTGCATCTATATCTATGCCTTTATCTACATCCAAATCTATATCGATATCACGATCTACATGACTGACCATCTCTATCTAATTATTTGCCTAAAATGAGATTCTGCTGTGAGTTAGGTTTGTACACTGACTTTTTTACTGAGCCATATGTCATAGGTATTTTTCCAGTCATTAGACCCACAAAATGTATATATCTCTGTGTGTAGAATATATTATGAGTAGATAGATGTAAATCATTATTTTCCTAGCTACTCAGTATCCTATGTTATGGCATTTCATGCTTATTTAACTAAGCTTCATTGTAGACTGTATAGATTATTTAAGAAACTTTACCATCATAAGCAATGCTTTTTATGTACGTCTTTGATTAATTGACATTATTTTCTTAGCTTTCTTCCTCTAATTTCAATTTATTCATCAGCCATAATGTGTGAATATTGCAAATATTTACACGTTACTCAGTTGTCTCCAAAAATGTTGAATCAGTTGTATTCCCCACTACTCTTTCATAACACATCATCTTGACTAAAATTTTACCACTTGAATAAGTGAAAAGTAGGTAACTCTTTGTTTTCACTATTTTGTCTTTTCATTTGAAAAATGGCTTTTCTATTCATTCACTCTTTATGTCTTGAGTTGCTTTTAAATATGAATTTCTCATTTTTCTACTGGGATAACTATTCATTTTTTACATTATGATAATTTTAATATAAAAGGGATATTAACCTACTGTCTATCATAAATAGGACACACTTTTTCTTGCAAAATTTTGTGCTTTTACACTTTATGATTTTAAGAAAATTTAGAAGTAGTTTCCATAAGAAAAATCTTAATGTTCATGTAGTTAAAACTAATATTTTTTCTCTTTATGATTTCTGATTTTATGTTTATGCATAGAAATACCTTTGCTACATGATATAGATTATTCATCTATAATGTATGTGCCATTTTTTTCCTTTAATTTTTTATCATAAAATATCAATAAACACAGATTTTGTTTTAGTTCAGGTGTAAGGTTTCTTTCTTAATAACTTACCAGTAGTGCCAACATAATTTTTCAAATAAGACTTCCCTATAGCTTTGAAATGCCACATTTTTTATTTACTAGGTTTACATTTTTTATTTACTAGGTTTACTAGGTTTAAATATATGTATGTGTTAACACACAAACACATGTGTAACTTATATGACTATTAGGTAAATTATTCTATACAATTAAGTGAAGTGCTATGAAAATTTATAAACAGACCTATATATATGTATATGTAGGTGTTTATGTATATATTTAAATACTAATACCCATTTTTATATATTGTATGTAATTTGTGAGTGGATAGATCATAAAATTGAATCTGATTCTTAATTTTCTAATGTGTTTAACCATTTGGATTCAGTGATAAAATAGTCAGGTTAAGAGGACGTTTTGCACAGTACATCAATTATTCCGCATAAATATAACATGTAAGTTCCAGTCGAATTCCTACAAAGGACAAAAACTTCCAAGTTAGCTTTGCTTCACACTCTTCCTCAGGCACTGATATTCCACCAGGCCAAGGGCACACCCCATGCTTAAGCATTAAGGGCATACCCTGTGCTTAAGCATTAAGGGCACACCCCGTGCTACCTCTCATAAGCATTTCCTAGTACCATCACTACTCTGATCACATGCCAGCCAGGAATCGAAATCCGTATCCAAATCATCTATTTAAAACAATTCTCTGGAGTATATTTTGAATGCACTGTGTTCAAATAACATACAGCACTCAAATGCATGAATATATCGTGGCAAAAGTAAGTAGAGAAAGAGCAGATGTTTAGAAGGCTGGGGGAAGGGGCCTCGTGCCCTCACGTGGGTGTTCCACGGGGAGTCCTCCTTCATCTTTACCTTCAGTTTATACTCCTGAGAGCTCGAGAAATAAGAAGCTGCATCTGGTGTTTGTTTGCACTAATTCCAAAATAATTGAAATAAATTTGAACTTAGCGTAGAACGATGAAGCCACTAGGGCAGTGTCTGGACATCGAAAACCTCTGAGACCCCAGCTAGTGCCGTTGTCATCTGCACGTGTGTGAAGGACAAGTCCAACTAAAACATAATTACAACCTCTTGCTTGAAAAGAAGAGTGCTGACTTTTGCTTGTTTCTGTCAATCTCTCTCGTTATGATCATCCCATTTTTCTAAGTACCGTTCCTATATTTGTCTATATAAGACACATATAGACATGGTATGTTCCATGTCGAGAAACAAAGCAAAGCCATAAAAGGCAATTTCAACTCCAAAAGCAGATAGTTTACAGCTCAATTATCAATGGTACAGAAAGATTCACAACAGGGGTCCTACAATGATGATCTTTTTATAATTGTGAGTAGCTCCACTCCCCTGGCCTTCTTCAGCCCCACTCCCCCATGCCACATTGTCCGATCTTTGGCAGAGATAAAGAAAGAAAAACACAAAAAAGCAAAATCAAGAACAAACTTTTGGGGGTACTTTCACATAAAAGGTGAATATAATTTAATTTTTCAGAAAATGTGATAAAATGTAGAGAATGGTGATTTAGTTGCAGTTAAGTGAGGTCTCCGTGAAATACACAAACACAGATGGATACTGCGAACTTGCAAAACGATTTAGATTGTCCCTTTTACATGTAAATAAGACATTACAGGAAATAAATCTTTAAAAGATATTTGAGATATTGGGATTGGGATTGCATCATCGATATTTTGCTGGGACCTGCTTCCTCTACTTAACTTTCCTGTCTTTTTCCAAATCTTTACCCACCATTCAGGGGTTTTCGCAAGACTCACTCCATCATGGTGAGTCTAGCACACTGTGTCCTCCCCTCATTTGTATTTATATATTACAGAGTCCCAAAATTCATATGGCACGCCATTATATATTAACATATTATGTTAAAATTTTAATACATAAGCTCTACCTATATTTGACATGTTTGCTTTTGCATGTTCTTTGTCTTCTGTGTCATGATCCGTGTTTTTGCCAGAACAGCTGACCAGCAAGGGTGGTAAAGTGAGTTTATTGTTATCAGGACACACCTAGACATACCTGAGGTTGCCACTAAGGTAGCATCTACCAGGCTTCTTCTCCCTTTATCTAACCAGGAGAGGTTACTGAACTGACCATGGACTTGATCCAGCTTAGCAGATACACAGGCTTTTGTTATTCATTAAATGTCTACATGGCTTTTCAAGATGAAAAGACACCCTGTATAATGAAATAAAGAGAAGCTATGAAATCAGGAAGACCTGGGTTTGTGTCTTGACTTTGCCATGTAGAAGCCATGTGACCTTGAGAATATCATTTGTTTGAGTCTCAGTTTCCTTATCTGTCACAAGGGAAGGAAAATCCTACCTCATTTAAATATTCTAAGGATTTGAAACCTACCTTTTGAAGTTGCAAGCAAAAAGCCTAAATATATATGTAAGGTTCCAAATGCATAGTAGTTATGATTACGAATCCTAAAAATCAAAGTATCAAGAAAAACTTAGATTAATAAAGAAACCAGTCTTTGTACTTAGTTATCTCATTGAAAACACAACTCTGAGAAATAGATAGGAAATATATTAATATTGGGAATTTGTGGCTTAGAAAATTGATGCTCAGAACATGTAAAAATGTGTTTGCCTTTTCATTTTCATTTTTATTGAACAGTGGACTCAATTGTGTATATACAAAATCCTTAACGTATTGATAGAAACATACATTAATCAAATAATCACACCAATAAGTATAAAAGTCTATCTGTAATAAGAGCGTTGCTGAAATGCTTGGAATGGGAAGGTGGGATGCAGGGTGAACGGGGGAGAAGGTGGTGCTGATGCAGGCGGGGTGGCCAGGAGAGTGGGGACCACAGGAAGCCTGGCAGGACGTGATGGTAGGTTAGACAAGGTGGGATTGGATGGAGAAAAAGTGGACAGATTCAAGTGCTCTTTTCAAAGTCAAGTCATCGGATTAATGAGGGATTATATATGGAGAGAGACTAGAAGGAAAATATCCTGGATAATTTTTTTTTTTATGTATTCTTCTACACCCAATAGCAGAATATCAGGCAGAATCTGGGGAAGGAAGTTGATTTGGTTCAAAACATATTGTACTTGAGATGCCTCTCAGATGCCCAGAAGGACACAGCAAGTGGGCAGCTGAAGCACAAGGACACGACTGGGGGAAGGATGAAATCTGTGACGGGGCTTGTGAACCTGTGGTTGTAGATGAGGTCACCGAGGGAGAGTGGAAAAAAAAAAAAAGAGAGATAGAAAAGGGGCGAAGGCTGACGCTTTAGTAACTGAGTAAAGGAAGGTGTGCCTGCCAAGGAGAGAGAGGATGGGCATCCAAAGTAAAGAGGAGAAGGAGACCAAGAGGGGGTTGTGTCAAAGAAGTCACGGGAAAAGAACATTACAAGAGCCAGGTCATCGTTCTTGAGATTTTATAGGAAGTTAAATAGAAAAAACTGCAGAAACTGTCTTACTATGGTTAATATCATCGAGGTCAATGTGATTTCAGCAAGGAGCACAGCAGGGTGTGGCGAAGCTAGGTGTACCTGGACGATCTTCAGTTGAGGATAGAATGGAAGATGAGGGAAAGAGACAGCTCTGGGTGAGGACAGTGCTTTAAAAAAGTTTAACCACGAACGGGGGAGATGGATTGATTTTCTTTGCTGAATTCATCTCATGACCCTCAGTCTCTTCTCTCTCTGTGTTCTCTCTTTTCGTGTTTAATGTTTAGAACTGAACTATTTCCCCACAGCTTGCTCCTTCTGGAATCTTCTCCATGTCATCACTCAGTGTTTTGGAAGGGCAAAAAACCTTGTGTCATCTTTAAATCACCTCTTTATCCCACGCCTCACAAACCATTTGTGAGTAAATCCTGTTGGTTCTATCTTCAAAATGTATTCAGAATGAGAATGTTTTCATTGTCTCCCACAGAAAACTCTCTGGCCCAAGACTTTTTCGTGTTTTATTTGAATAATTGCAAGATCTCCCTAAGTTACCTCACTGCCCATGTCTTGCCCTTCCTCCCTCCCTCCCTCCCCCAGCCAAATCAGTTCTCAACAGCACAGCCAAATTGATCCTTTTAACACATACGTTAGATTCTGTAACTTAAGCCTAAAACCCTCTGCCTGCATTCTAGCTCACTTAGAGGAAAAGCCAAAGTCGTTACCATGACATTCAAAGCCCCACAGGATGAGGGATGCAGCTCCAAGGCCATAGTTCTCACTGCGGTCCCTCAAAACCACACCGCACTCCAAGAACGTTCTGACTCGGGACCTTTGCATGGTATTGTCTGTCAGAAACAGATTTCCACTAGATATTTTCCTGGATCACTTCCTTTTATCTTTTTCTGATGTTTGCTCACGTGTTATCTTGTCAGTGAGAACTTGCCAGATAACATTACTCAAAATAGCAAACCTTCTCCTCTTCTCCCCAGCCCCATGATATTCCTTTCCCCTCTGCTCTTCTGTACATTGCTCCATGGCACCTGTCATGTGATGTACTATATATTCTATTTATTCATTTGAGTTTTTCTGAATGCCTCTCTCCATTATAGCATAAGCTATAGGACAGAAGAAATTGTCGAGTGATTATCACTGTTCTATCGCTGATGACTCAAACATTGCCTCATACATTGTAGATGCTCATTTAATATTTAATGAAGAGGTGAAGGCAGCTGGGGGGGTGGACAGGGTCAGAAAAGCAGGCTGTGAGTGTCAGCCGAGTGTAGAATCCATGGCAGCCCATCACGTAAGCAGTGGCTGAAGAAAAAGGTCCAATAAAAGAAATCAACAAGTAACCACGAGGTATAAAGAACACCTGCAGAGATTGAAGTCCTAGAAAACAAAAGGAAGTTTAAAGGTTGCAAATTTATACCAAATACGTTGGAAAATCAAACAAAATCAGAACTGAATAACTATCTTGGGATTTGTCTAATAGAGGTGTTTGATGATGTTGAAATGAACTATTTACAGAGTAGTTGGTTAAATGTAAGTGTTGGAACGAGACTGCATTAGGTTAATATGGGGATGAGATATGAGAAAAATGAAAAAATAAATGGAAAAAAGGCTGAGAGTATTGATATGCAGGGAATTCATGATCACAGGAGTAAAGTTTTAATTGTGCCATTTCTTTTTGCTCTTAGATAGGAACTGAATAATACAGCTGAAAGAAGGAAAAAATGACCATAATAACGCAAGTTCTTGTTGTGCTATAAAGCAGATCTATGGTACAACTTCTGTTCTGTGAATAGCTTGCTGTGAGGAGGTATTAGTCCCAGCTCAGGCCATTCCCCTTAAGTCAAGAGCAGCTTCATGTGGTTACAGCATTGCATGGTACAAATGTTAACACTTTTTATGTGGCCCGTGCTGTGAAAATAGTAGGGATACCTGTCCTACAAGAATTATTACACATCAGATTAGGAAGACGTATTATACCCATTGCAGAATTATTAGTAATAGCAAACAAAATGGAAATAGCCTCAGTGTCCATCAAGAGGAGAGTGAGGATATGTAATAGAATTATGCAGTGAAACATTACTCTGCAATTTAAAAAGAACTACATCCACAAGGAGACTTTATACGTCCATAAACTCAGTATATAATTTACCCAGATGGGCTGACTTGCTCTTGCCTTTTCGTATTTGTGAGTGGAGTCTTTGGTCATTGTTGCTGTGTAGCCTCTTTCTGATTTTTATGCTTCCTTGAGAACACCTAGAAAATTGTTGGAATCTCTAGCCTCCAGTTATTTCACTTCCTTAGATCATAGGTATGGCTCAGTTTTGTCCAGAAACAGATTAGGAGTAGTGGGCATTTTCCAAAAAGGGAGTCATGCAAGGGCATCTGATGAGCATTCCGATGAGCATTGGGTGCAGCAGCGCAATGACCAGTATTTTAGTATTTCTCTTGGCTTCTTCCAGACGACCTGTCTGCATAGATCCTGTAGCCAGAACTTCCAGGATCATAAATCAGATCGATTCCCAGGATGGAGTAGTTGCACCTGGGTTACAACTTCTGAATCTCAGCCAGCACCCTCTCTTGGGTTTTCCCCAATTCAAAAAGTGTCATTATTTATTTTTGTGCAATTTAGTATATAGTCTGTAAATCAACATGCAAGTTTACAGTGTGACACTCCAAAATGCAAATTATTCCAAGCCTATGCATCTTTCTAACCCTGAGATGAACTTACAATGAACTTAAAATGAAATTGCATTTTGTTTTGTTTGTTTTTTAAATTATATTGCAGTATAGTTGATTTACAATGTTGTGTTAGTTTCAGGTACACAGCAAAGTGATTCAGTTATACGTATACATATATTCATTCTTTTTCAGATTCTTTTCTCGTTTAGGTTATCACAGAATATTGAGTAGAGTTCCCTGTGCTATACATTAGGTCTTTAGTGGTTATCTGTCTTATGTATAGTCGTGTGTGTATGTTAATCCCAAACTCCTGATGTTTTTATTAAACGGAATTCCCAACACAGTTCAGCCCAAGATGTGTCTAGAAATTTCACTTGTAAACTGACCCCCAAATTTATAAATGTTGGATCAGCCAATTTGGCATACCAAATGTTGCATTTCTTCATCCGTAACTCTTAATACTATTTCACATGTATAATGAATTATATACAGTTGTGACTGCCATGTAAAATCTACATTTACTAAGATGTGAGAATGAGTAGTAAAATAAGCATACCCAGGAAGCAGTGCCATGAAGCTTATAACATTCATTCTCATGTGAAATAATTTAGCAGGATCCTTCCTGAAAATTCAACCAATAATTTGAGAATCAGTCATTAAATCTCAACAAGATGTCAGGGAGAGCTAAGTTTTTTAAAGCTGATGAAGTATGAGATGGTGTCACCAGAAGAGATTAGGGTATCTTTTTTGGTAGAGAATTTCAATAGAAGACATCGTAAGCAAATAAGAAATACATATACATAGATAAAACTGAAAAAAAAATTATATAATAGTCAGTGAAAAATATGAAGTGTGATTCAGTAAAAATTGTGAGAATACTTAGTTTTGGTACTCAGATATTGAAAACATTCATAAGTTGTTGAAGCTCCTGAACAAAATAATATTTGAGGAATACATGCAACAGAGATAAACTGATTTTTAAAGGAAAGGAGAAGATAAAGAGGCAACATAATCACCCCAAAACATTCTGGAGCAATGTAAATAGTCAAGAATTCATTTAAGGATTCCAGAATTCCATTATGTGATTAGGAATGTGTAATGGAAGGAACTGGAATCAGAATCTCAAAGAGATACATGCTCTCCAATGTTCATAGCAGCACTATTCACAATAGCCAAGATGTGGAAGCAACCTAAGTGTCCATCAACAGATGAATGGATAAAGAAGATGTGATATAAATATACAATGGAATATTACTCAGCCTCAATAAAAAAGGAAATCCTACCCTTTGCAACAAAATGGATGGATCTGGAGGACATTATGCTAAGTGAAATAAGCCAGACACAGAAATACAAATACTGTATCATCTCACTTATATGTGGAATCTAAAATAGTCAAACTCATAGAAACAGAGAGTAGAAGAGTGGTTGCCAGGGGCTTGGGGAGGGAGAATGGGAGATGATGGTCAAAGGGTACAAAGTTTCAGTTATACAAGATAAAAAGGTTCTAGAGATCTACTATACAACATACTGCCTATAGCTAACAACACTGTACTGTACAATTAAGATTTGCTAAGAAGGTAGGTCTTATGTTAAGTGTTCTTACCACACACACAAATAACAACAACAACAACAATAACAATAATAATAGAGGCGAGAGGAAACATTGCAAGATGATGGTTATGTCTATCACCTTAGTGGTAGTGATGGTTTCATAGGTGTATACTTACTAACTCCTTGAGTTGTGTACATTAAATGTGCACAGCTTTTACATGCCAATTATACCTCGTTAAGGTATATATATAAAATGAAAGGAACACTAATAGAGTCCTATATTAGGAATTAAATAGGTACTTGTTTAATAGAGAAACCTATATTAATAGTTTGAATTTAAAAGTATTTTCTTTTGCAAGAAAACAAAATTCAGTGTATATTAAAATTATTTTGAAATCTTTATTTCTAAATCTAAATATATTTTAAACATTTTTTTACAGTATTGAATATTTTGAAGAAAAAAAAAAAATACTACTGTCTTTTGGGTAACATTCAGTTCCTTCCAGGAAATAGCCAGAAGCACCTTCCAGAGTCACTTTCCGCTTTCTAGTTCCTTAATTCTGTGCTTTGTCACAGTTTTCATTCCATGACTTCCTAGCCTGACTGACCTCACACGCAGGTGTCTGGAGTAGGCTTTGCCCTCTGCAGCCTGTATCACAGCCTTTCAGACTAACGTCATGCAAATTCTGCCGGCTCTGCAGCCTCCGTACCCAAACTCAGCAACCCTCTATCTGTTATCCCTCACACTGCCACAGAGTGTTCCTTTGTTTACAGCAACCAGAATTCTATCCATTTTGATGGAGAAATGCATGAATATTCTCTATGCTGGCATTATTGCCTGAATGAATAGTCTTGAGGGATTTAGGAAGGTCCAGTAGTAGGGATAATAATTTTTTAAACTTTCTGATTAGATGTGCTCACTGGTTATAATTAAACTGGGAGAAATTAACACTATGATATCGTTAATGAGTAATATAGTTATACTTGAAGATCTATTTGCAATATGTTCATATTTAACACGTTAAGAGAAATATCGTGTCCAAAGCATTAGTTTTCTAGTCACTCAGGCTACCTTCCCCGTGTTCAAAAGATAACCATTTTCAAGAATCGTTAACAATTATCAATTTTATTTCAATGCAAGCCATCCTTGTTGGATAGATTTGAATATTTAGCCTCTCAGTTTGATTCTAAAGTAGTTTAAATTCTTTTTTCCTTATGAAATGTATTTCATCACGCTCTAACAGACAAACACAGAGTTGAGATTAAGAAAAATAAATGAGTCACGATCCAGTCCAATCATACTTCACGAAAACAACTGTTTGGCCATTTCTTTTTGTATTTTCAACTCTTCTGATGGTGATCTCCGTTCTTCTAAATAGTACGTCTTTATCAAGTTTACATCCTTGTTCACTCCCCACTATGAAAACCAGGGACTAATCACCTCACACTACTCCCATGCCACTCCCACTACCCTCTTGCCTTTTCCTATCCACTTCTAAATTTGTAATAATCACACAGCTTATGGTTACCTAGTTAACTTAAAATAATATGCCAAAAGGTAACTTCTTAAATCTTAAAAAGTGAGGATTCCTTGCTGTATTGAATGCTCCAATGTTGTTTGACATCTCGTCCATAACATAAGATGTTCCTCAAATTATGATCCATTTTTCTTTGCTAATTTTTCAGTTTATTCATCATAGACCTTTTCTCTTGTATTCTTAATGTTCCAAAAAAGCTTAATGATCCTTGTTTAGCCATTCATATTTTAAAATGAAGAACTAAGTCAATTAACATGAGTAACTGATAAGAATATTCTCTGCTATTGTGAATTTGGGTTTATATCCCAATAATCTCCCATAAAAGGATAACTTTCTGGGGACTTGTAGGCTTGACTTTAGCATGTGTATAGAAAGCAGGCTAGGACCCTCTCCCACCAAATGCCAATTTGTAAAGGATTATACTTTTCATGTCAACATCAAAACTAAAAGCCCCAGCTATCCACAGGTAGATCATCACACTTTTTTACAGAAATACTCTGCTTCTTGTTCTGTGTAAATACCATGTTTCCAGTAACTCTGAAAAAGTGAGTTTGGAAAGCAGTGGGTGGGAAGTGATCCCACTGGTAAATTCTTTATAGAGAGTCCTTAAGATAACCTTCCTGTTTTTGATTCTGTTACCAATTTTTTTTTCTTATTAATTAATTAATTTATTTTTGGCTGTGTTGGGTCTTCGTTTCTGTGCGAGGGCTTTCTCTAGTTGCGGCAAGCGGGGGCCACTCTTCATCGCGGTGCGCGGGCCTCTCACTATCGCGGCCTCTCTTGTTGCGGAGCACAGGCTCCAGACGCGCAGGCTCAGTAGTTGTGGCTCACGGGCCCAGTTGCTCCGCGGCATGTGGGATCTTCCCAGACCAGGGCTCGAACTCGTGTCCGCTGCATTGGCAGGCAGATTCTCAACCACTGTGCCACCAGGGAAGCCCCCACTCCCAATTTTTATTCGTGTCGTTTCTGTGTTTGGAGTCTTTGGGGAGCAATACTGGAAAAATCAGCTCTTTATATTCACTACAGCCTTCTCTAGGATAGATTTTGAATGATGGCAAATATTCACTAAGTGTTACCTCTCAGTATTCTCCTCTAGCTTTCTCCCATGTCAAAAGTGCATTACTAGACTTCACCCAGGCTCCAACCACAAACCCTTTTCCCTAAGCCCTTGGCAATGATGTATGGAAAGATGACTCTACTCTGTGCAATGGGATGAAAGCAAGAGTCTGGTAGTGGGACTTCGGGAAAAGTTTTACTTTCTTGATAAAATGGAACGGATTCAGGCAACTTGTTACCTTCAGGCTCCCTCCTCTTTGCTTCTGTACCCAAAGTGAACATGAACTTGAAGGAACAAGAGCCATTTTATAACCATGGGAATTAAAGCCAAATTTCTGAGAAAGGCAGAGAACAGAGACCTAGGTCTCTGACATCACCGCTGAGCAACTGCACTAAGCATGAGCTGCCACCCTCAGTCTTATTAGGTGACATACACGTATATGTATAATTGAATCGCTTTGTTATACACCTGAGACTAATACAACATTGTTAATCAACTATACTCCAGTATAAAATAAAAAGTTAAAAAAAAAGAAAAGCAAACTCATATTTGATTAGGCTATACTTAATTTGCTTTGCTCTATAACCTGTCAAATGCGTTCCTCTATAACCTGTCAAATGCGTTCCTAATTGATGGAGCAAACCTGCCCCCAGGCTTACCCCAGCCGAGCATGTTTTCTTCTCTGATGTGAAGTTATTCTATTTAGAACTTCCCTGCTGTCGTTCCAAGGGGGCATTGTAAGGGAAGAAAAGCACACTTATGCTTGCTCGTCCACAGGAAACCAGAAGCTTTAAAATTTCATAAGAGTACACTTCTACCAAAGGAAATTGGCATGATCGTAAGGTCCATTCATAATAATAATAAATAATAAAAATAATAAGTAATAACTAGCTAAGGAATGTCTACTGTGTATAAGGATCTGTGTTAGGAAATAAAGTTATAAAAGCTAAAACATAATCTGTGTTTGTAAAATGTTTAGGGACTGGATGAGGCTGTGTGTATATATAGTATAAGATGGGATATACACGTATATACCAAATGGCCTAATTCTGTCTTGGGTTTGGTGGGGCAGGAGCGGGGTGGGTTAGTGGATGGTACAGAAAAGGATGACTGGGGTTGGTGATGTATGAGGTGAGTCTTGCATTTCCCAGAAGGACGAGGCAAAGAAGGATAATTCAGGGACACAAGGAAATTGTTGTAAAGTAATGATGTTAAATCAGACTATCTGAGACTGAAGAATCTGTGTTTGTTACAAGTTCTCCAAGTTATTTTAATCTGAAGTGAGATCAGTAAACCACCACAGCCTCGGAGTGATATGGTTGTTTGTGTCTTGTCGGTTCCCTGTGAAAGCAGTGAGGACGACATATCAGAAGTGAGCAAGGCTATGGACAAGGAAACCAATTTGGGTCAATTATAGGTGTGAATATCTCTCACCATTGATTTGGCAAGTGGTTCTCAACCAGGGGCAATTTGCCCCCCAGGGAATGTTTGGCAGTGTTTTTGGAGACGGTTTAAAAAATCTCAGTGGACGAGTGGGCATGAATCGTTACTGGGATCCAGTGGGTAGATGCTGCTAAACATCCTATAAAGTACAGGCCAGTCCCCCAAACAAACAACTATCTGGCCCACGTGTCCATAGAACTGCTGTGGCAAACCCTGAAATAGGAAATGTGCTCCTCATAGGTCATAATAAGTGACGGTATGACAATTAATAAAACACCGCAAAGACAGTGTGAGACTTTGCTCAAGGATTGAATCCTGGGGACCACTCATCATTTTATGTCGTTGGGGGAATCGAACTTAAGGAGTGTCCAGAGCAGTAGAAGGAAAACCAGGAGAGAACAAGGTTGGGAAATCAAAAAGAGTAGACTTCCCAGAAATATGCTGCTTCGAACACCAGAGAGATGCCAAAAGCATCCTGTGTATTCCCGTTGGCTTGGTGCACTTTGAGGGGATGGACGATTTGCATGAAAGCAAGTTCGGGATGGCAGTTAAACCAAGCGCAGTTGGTGAGAAGAATGCAGGTGGAGTCGTTGGAGTCAGAGCACTGTTTGCTGAAGTTCGACTGAAGAGGAAGACAGGACAAAACCAGAAGCAGAAGCAGCTGGAAGGGCAGGTGCGTACGGCTGAGAAGGTGGGTGAGACTTAGGCGTGTTCATATAAAGGGACAGAAGAATAATTTTACATGGAAAGCCTGAAGATAAGGGGGAGGTAGAGGAAATAAAAGATGGGGCAAAGGCATGCTGAGGAGGTCTGAGAACGTAGGCATCAGAGCACAGAGGAAATGCGAGTGTACTGGAGGAGACTGGAGAAAATAGGATGGTACGGTTAATGATGACAATTGTAAACTTTCACTATGCTCTTGGAAGCTTTGAAATAATAATAAATGAATATGTATTGCCGCGCTTTTATTTTAAGCCTGTTGAATAGTTCAGTTCTATATGGGTGTATCTCATTTTAGGCAATAGGCAAGACCATGTGTCAGAACATCCTGAACACACAGTAACTGTGTGTATTGAATATGTCCAAGACTAAAACATCAGAAGCTATTGGTAGGAACTGGTGGGTACTCACAAAGTAAGGATGCCTGCTCTCACTCTCCAGCTGGCAGTATGGAGAGAGAGACCCCCTCCCCAGTTGCCCGGGGTGGCCAGCTGTGGACAGTCCAGCACCTCCCAAAGCCACATTCCTTAGGTGTGTTCACTTAGTCACATGTCTGTGTCATCCTCCCCTGGCTTGGAAGAATGCAGACATCAACCGAAATGACAAAAGACCAACGTTTACTATTCTCAATCATTACTTTGTTCATCCAATAAGTATTTATTGAGTAGCTACTGTCTCTCAAGCACTTTACTAGGGAGGGGATAGAACATCGAACAACAGACAGACATTCCTGGCAAAAATAGAGCTGCTTATGTTTAGAGAGAGATGGAGAGACAGAGAATAAGTAAACAAACCAGTTGTTGATACATGTTATGAAGAAATATAAAGTAACAGTCAAATACAAGGATAAAGGGGAATACTGTATTGAGTGGAAGCTACATAGTAGGGGTAGGGATGAAGTCTCTGATAATTTGACATTCAAACAAAGACCAGAAGATTTGAAGGAAGAAACTGTGTCACTTTCTTTCATTCCACGGAGAGGAAACAGCAAGAGCCAAAGTCCTAAAGTAAAAGCATCCTTTGTATTCTTACCCCTCATTCAATTTCCCTCTGAATTTTCATCTAGCACTGCCTTATCTAGTTGATGGAAACTCCATATTCTTGATGAGGGGGAAATTAATGTCCATTGCATGCTGAATGGACCTAGGAATTAAGCTCTAATTTATTTAGGGTTGATAGCTAAGTTCGTTAGAACGTGATGCTTAAATATCCCACTTTTCAAGTTTGGTCCTTGTATGGACCCATGATTATTCCTCCTTACTCTCTGCACCATTGGCCTCATTCTCATGGTATAAATTAGCGATTGTAACAGGAGATCACATAAAAGGGTTAACTTGTTTTGATTTGCATTTCCCTGATGATTAGCGATGTTGAGCATCGCTCATATGAAAAATATGTCTGTTGGCCATCTGCATTTCCTTTTAGGAAAAATGTCTATTCAGTTCATCTGCCCATTTTTTAATTGTGTTGTTTGTTTGATGTTAAGTTGTATGAGCTCTTTATATATATTGGACATTAATCCCTTGTCGGTCCTATCATTTGCAAATAATTTCTCCCATTCAGTAAGTTGTCTTTTCATTTTGTCCATGGTTCACTTTGCTGTGCAAAAGATTTTAAGTTTCATTAGGTCCCATTTGTTTATTTTTGCTCTAATTTCCTTTGCTTTAGGAGACAGATACAAAAAAAATATTGCTATGATTTATATCAGAGAGTGTTCTGCCTATGTTTTCCTCTAAGAGTTTTATAGTGTCCAGTCTTACATTTGGGTCTTTAATCCATTTTGAATTGGTTTTTGTATATGGCGTTAGAGAATGTTCTAATTTCATTCTTTTACATGTAGCTGTCCAGTTTCCCCAGCACCACTTATTGAAGAGACTGTCTTCTGTGTTGTATACTCATGCTTCCTTTGTTGTAGATTAATTGGCCATAAGTGTATGGGTTTATTTCTGAGCTCTCTATTCTGTTCAATTGATCTATGTGTCTGTTTTTGTGCCAGTAATCAAAAACACAATGAGATATCACCTCACACTTGTCAGAATGGCTATTATCAAAAAGACCACAAATAAAAAATGTTAGTTAGGATGTGAAGAAAATGGAACCCTTGCGCACTGTTGGTGGGAATGTAAATTGGTGCAGCCGCTGTGGGAAGCAGTATGGTGGTTTATTAAAAAACTAAAAATAGAGCTACCATACAACCCAGCAATTCCACTCCTGGGTATATATCTAAAAAAAAGCAAAAACACTAATTTGAAAAGATACATGCACCCCAATATCTGTTGATCAATTTACTGTGTGTCAAGAACTTCCTTCATAAAATACCTGAGGTGGGCACTCCTATTGCCACTTCCTTATATAGAAACTGAGACAAGGGGAGGAAAAGCAACCTTTTCCAACACACGAAACTGGCAACTGGTGCAGTAGAGACAGAGATTCTCATAGTTTGGCTCCAGGACTCATTTTTAAACATTAGACTCCCTCGATAAGTTGAATCTATAATTCTAGTTTTAAAAGATAACATTTAATTTTATATATTTGCCACAATGACATTACTGTAAATGTATTCTTATGGCCTCGTTTAAGAGAGTTTTTTTTTTCTTTCAAAAATGTGATTTGATTTTAGGATTTTTGGTTTTTTTTTGTATGAGCAAGCTAATAGTTCTCTAGGATAATAACTCTTTTGGACTTAAATCACTTTTAATTTCTTATTAATAGTATCACCTTTTAAAGGTTTAACCAGCACAATGACTGCTTGTCATTTGTCATTTAATTCAGGAATGTCAGAAAAAATAGTCTACAATACATATGTTTTTAAAATACATGAAGTGAAGATTGTTATCAGAAGGGACCTATTTGTATATATTCAGCCTGTTATAATAAAGACTTTCCTAACATACTGAGATTTTCAATGAAAGCAATTACAATTTGTTTATTTTCTTGTGAGAACACAAATGCATTGTCTCTCGTCTTTCGAAGATGAGCCCCTCAATCTCTGAACTTAATATTTTCCAAGATGAAAGCAATAGGCAGAAAAGTAAAGGTAAAAAGAAAATTGAAGATAGGAGATATAGAACATAGGAAAATATAATAATTTAGATAACTCTTTTAAAATAATAGATAATTTAAAAGTTAAAAATATCATTATGCCAAAATGAAATGATAAAGCCCTAGGCAGAGTTCTATTAAGCAAAAATAATTATTAACTAGAGTTAATTGAATGTCTGTTGTGATTTACATAACTGGAACCCTCCCAATAATCTTTGAGGTTGGCATTATTATCTCTGTTATAAATGAGACAACAGGTTGGGAAGGTTAACCTTCATGTGCAAAAGACATGAGTTTTATTCTTTCCAATCATCCCAAAGAGCAAGAACCGGGCTTTCCCTTCCATATGACCAGATAAGATCCCTAAGTCAAAGATGCAGCCTCTTTTCCTTGAACTTCTAAGAATTCTGGCTTAAAAAGGGGAGTAGGTGGTTGGAAATTCAGGCACTGGAAGGGACTCATTCAAATCTCAGGGCACAAGAGAGTGTCCTTAAACTGGACAGTCCGTGGGAGATGAGCAGCCAGCTTTGGCTGAGAAGACCTGAGCCAGAATCTCAGTCAAAGCAGGTTGATGTGCTCTTTGGAACGGGAAGAGGTGGTCTCTACATCCTGGCCTGCCTTCCTGGATTAACGCTCTGTGGTCTCTAGTAGCCACACCAACTCCTCAGACTCGTGCTTCCAGATCAAACGCCCTCCTTTTCACATCTTTGCTCCTGCTCCAAGGAAACGCCTCATTTCCCTGCTTCACAGGTCTAACCTAGGTGACCTTCATCCAGGCTCAGGACTCCCATCTGGAAATGTCATCTCTCTCCATGTTCTCTCCAATCCATGGCTGTGGGGTGCACCATAAGTCCAGCCTTGCTCACAGCCTACTTTTTTGATTAACGAATACTTATTGACAGTCCAAAGCTAAAACTCACCTGTCCTTTCTTCGTGTTCCTGCTCTAATATCCTGATTCTCATCCAGGAGATTTGGATGCTGTTGACTAGAGAGAGATTTATAATGAAATGTAGAAAATAAATGCTCACTGGTATCGTCGTCTACATTTATCCAAAATCGCCTACAAGTCTCTAAGGTCAGCAGTAGACATGACCTTTGAATCTAATCAACAAAGATATGCCGATTAAAACCGTTTATTTTTCTTCTTCTTTATAATCAATTTGGCAATTTTTAGAGACAGACATTGTTTTAATTTGCAACGGTTCTTGGAATATCCTTTCTGGTCCTAAATCAAATCAACAAATATTCATTGACTGTTGATTAAATGCCAGTAATTTTCTTCATTGATTTTTTGCTTTTTATACCTTGCTTGATTTTTTAAAAATTTTAAAGTGAGTTGAAAAAAGACATGAGAAACTAAAACCATGGTTAAAATGAAAAATTGAATTAAAAAGAATAGACACTATTGAAGAAATCCTTGTGTCTGAGTTTCTTAGAAGTCGTAGTAAAAGGGGAACCATTATAAACTACATAGTTCTTGTTGTTTAATCTACTTCCAGAAGTTGAAAAAAAAAATCCTGACTCTGGAATCTATTAATGGAACATCTTTGTGAGAATTTTGGCTGTCGGCAGTGGTTTTCAAAATAATTAGGAAGAGTTTCTAGATGGTCTTGGGGAATATGTATTCCAGTGGGGATTTACTGAATACACTCTAATATAACTTATAAACACCAGCAAACTAGAATATGGTTTCACTAGCAGGATCTCAAAGCTACAGAAGCTCATTAATTCTCTTATTTTATCCCCAGATTACAATTTTAATCATAAAGGAATATAGTCCAGACATGAAAAATTCAGTTGATAATAATTTTATACGTGAGAACAGTTCAAATAAAAGGAGGACTGTTTAGCTGGTCTCTTAGGCCAAGAGTGGAGAGCTCTTAAATGAAGTTGCTCTGATTGTCCATCTTAATTCTGAAGAATGTGTGGCCATAACATTTTGGATCCAGTAAGGATGATGTCAGGAGTTTTACTGAGAGCAGTTGGCTAAGAGAACAGTTGAGAGTTACCCCTAAACCTGATAAGAGGACCAAGCATCAGCACCAGGGCAGAGTTAAGAGCCTGAACGGCCCAGTGTGGAAACAGTCCATTAGAGCAGCAAGAGCCAGAAGGAAAACAGTGAATCAGAAGTAAAGGAACTGGAAATCCAGAAGGAAACCAGGTTGTATTACATTGGAGTCTAGGAAACAAAGTGATGCATGAAATAGGGATTTAGTCACTTCTGCAGTAGTACATTCAAGAGGCTAAAACTGGAGAAACCACCGACTCTTCCTGTTCAATTTCCCTTCCATTAAATGATGTTTTGGTCGAGGATCAAGTGGATCAACACAGACAGGAGGTTCATCTCACTGTTAAGGAGCCCCCCCCACCGCGAGACAAAAGGCTCCAGCAGTTTTATGGACCTGGGGGCCAGGAGGAGGGGGAGGGTTAGGGCTATGAGTGGAAAATAGTGAGCATTGAGTCAGCATGGGGACAATATCTTTAAGCTTCCCCACCTCTTCCTCCTCTCAAAAAGGTAGCCTCAGAAGAGGCACCTGAGGAAGACATCCGCCCAGGGCCTCCAATCTAGGAATGGAGGCACCTAGACTAGGGATGCATCTAAGGGCATGGCCGGCCAGGGGTACCCGAGCCCTTGACTGCAGCTCCTCTTAGAGCTGGCCGCATACTGTCTGTGCACAAGTCTGCTGTGGGAAGGGCAGCTCTTCTTTGAGTAAAACCTTTATAATTGCCTTTGATTGGACCTGAAAAGTCACACACAGGTTCTTAACCAGAAGCTGGCCTGCTCAGGAAGAAGCTACTGCTCTCACTTGCTGAGGCAGAAATTATATATCCCGTTACTCTAAAAGCTGATTTCAATTATTTAGGCATGTGCGAAGGAAGACAGGGCACTGTCGCAAGTTACCATGTGAGTCTAAAGGCTTTCATACATCATAAGCCTGTTATGATTAATGCTATCATCATGGAACTACATATATTTCATAGTATTTAATACTTACAAAGGGATCTACATTCGCTTGTTGCCTATTTCCCTGTTATATCAGCCCTTGCTGTGAAGTCACGTTCCACTAATTTGGAATGTATACACTGTATGCCTATTGGCAACTTTACTTTTTCCTGCAGCCAACCAGAGAAAAGCTGTTACGATTCTGTCCCTAGAGAACCAGCAGGACTCGTGTCCTTCTTGGAGGTTTTGAGCTCCTGGGATGCCTTTGGGTTTAGCATCACCTTTTTACTATCTGTACAAGAGGAGAAGGAGTCTCCTTTCCAGGGAGCAGTAGTGTGCAGTTATCCTTGGCTGATCTAGGGCACCACGTCCAGAGGGAGACCCGCCTGGCACTCCTAGACACATCACCTTAGCGTAATCCTCCCTTGGGCCTCCAATTATCCAAAAGTAGATACTTTGGGATTAGACCAAGGAAATGGGACAGGTTTTTGGAAATTCAGCCAGGGCCACTGGTGGAGAAAATACCTGAGAGTGTTTATGAATCTGGACCTTCATGTGAGGATTTACCAAACCAGAGCAGTAAAAATAGCTGGTAGTCAACACAAGACACAATGCCCTAAATTGAAGGACAAAAATTGCTTGTGAAAGATGAAGAGGTGTATCAGAAGTAAAGGAACTGGAAATCCAGAAGGAAACAAGGTTGTATTACATTGGAGTCTAAGAAATGAAGTAGTGCATTAAATAGGGATTTAGTCATAAGGTAGGAGGAAATAGCAAAGAGCATGCTTGTCAAGAAAAACGTACTCCTCATATGTGTCTTACAAAAAATCAACTCAGGTGTCTATGGCTTTGTTTTGTATTACACGTACTGTTCAGACAGCTCCAAATAGGTAAAATTTGAATAAACTTTATGTCTGAGTCTGCTCTTCTACTGTTATATGAATTTTACATCTGTGATTACAAACCTTATCTGGTTTGAAACTCTGCCTGTATCCTATAAATGTTGACAGAAATTAATCACAGAAGTGGGTTGACACTCCTGGCTAGTGAATGGAAAAACTCCTCTGAGAATTTGGAATGTTTAACCTGTATATTGCATACTTGCGGCATGAAAATTCATGTTATCTTGAAATGCAAGAAGCCCATGGTAAAAATTTATTATAAATAGTCCCAGAACGGTAAAAACCAAAAGACCCTGGTATATACAGATGCAAAATTGTCCCTGAGAATATCTCCACGATTGATGCATTCTGTATATGGTAGCTCTTGCCATAGATATTCTAGAATTACAAAGCTCATATGGAAGCAAATTGCCTTGAGAAAGAGTCCACAAAAACAAAAAACAGTAATATATTGCCGTATGGATTATATAATAGAAAAATGCAAATAGATTGCCAATTAAATGAGATTTAATTGTTCAAAGGGCAAAAAGAAGGAAAAGAAATCTAATGGCAAGATCTAAACATTATAAAACAGAATAACTGGCTTGTAAATAGAATCAAAGAGGAATTCTAGAGATTAAAATATGGTCTTTGAAATTAAAAAAAAATTGGAAGAGTTCAACATTAGACTGAAAACAGAGGATGAAATTAATGAATTGGGAGCTTAATCTATAGAAATACAGAATAAATATAGGAAAGATGTGAATTACAATTTAAAAATAAAAGGGAGTAGAAGAGATGTTCTAAAAATATGTCTAGTAGGAGTTTAAGAAGAAGAGAATAGAGCAAATGAAGGTAAGAAAATATTTAAAGACATAATGTATTTTTTTAATTAAAGAAACTAACGATTTCAGATTTAGAAAAAATGATAAATAAAATGATAAATAATGATAAATAAAAGCAGTCATGCATTGACACCTCATAGTGAAACTGTATAATGTCAATAATAATGAGAAAATGTTAGAAGCTTCTAGAGAGAAAATATAGATTATCTACATAAGGTTAAATAGGGGACATCTATTTTTATTAACAAACAAAAATCCTTGAATATATAATGAATAATACTTCCAAAGACCTGAATTAAATAATTGTCAACTGTCAACTATATGAGAAAAACTCATTCAAGATCAAATACAAAATATTTTCATGAAACAACAAAAAATACATTTTAAAAATTATACACCCATGTTGAAATAAGCAACAAGTAATTGAATCTACACAGTTCAATAGTGAACAAAGAAAAAAGAGTGAGCAAAAGAATTTCTAAAATATCTGACATTGTGTAAACCTAAATAAGTATCAATCGTAAAATTGTATAATTAAGTATTAATTGTAAGTTTAAATGTTAAATTAGGGATTTAAAAATGAAGTGGAACTACCTGTTAAGTATAAGTTGATACTGATATTTTGGAGAAGAATTGGCAATAGTAAAGTTGAAGATGTATATACCTTTCAAAATTGCAGTGACATTTCTTGGTCTATGCAGGTGTTGAATATGGATGTGAATAAGAAATCTTTACATTTTCCAGACAGGAGGAAATGACTTAGCAAAAGACTCCGGAGTAAAGGCTTAGATTAGCGGTAGTTAGGAATGAATTCTTGTTTTCTGAGGAAGGACCCAAACCCACGTTCTTGTTTTTATTCATCAGTGAAAATAAGGCTTGGCATAATTCAGTATGCCTAGAGTAGGGGCCTTCTGTAAAGCAATATTAAGTGTCAAAATTTTAGAATCTGTTCATGATTCCAGGGGAGGATTCTGGAATTGAGGATTTCATAATTTCTTGTAGAAGTTACCTACAGAATCCTGTTATCCCAAGAATCAACTAAAGTATCTCTTTGTAATAAGTATTAGATATTTCTGAATCATTTCAATCATGTAATAGACATATCCATCCATTAGATGGTAATTAATTTCTTAGATAAAGGATATTTTTCCTGGTAGAATTTTATTTTGTCTTTGGGGTTTTATGCCCTATTGGAACTAACATGTCAAGAGATATATAGAATCCTCTTGAGAACTAACTAAAGCTAGTGAATACCATAGCAAGTGGTCTATGTACAGTATGAGTGCTTAACCTCCTAGAAGAATAGAATTCTTTAAGTAGATTTTTAAATACTAAAATAAATAAGACTCTAGGAATTTTTAAAGCATTACAATTAAGGTATATCATTGATCTCTCCACGTAAAAGTGAAGAGATACTTCTAAAGAACTCAGATCCCAGGCCAACCTAAGGTTGGGTCTTTTTTTTTTTTTATTAACATATAGTTAATTTACAATGTTACTTTAGTTTCAAGTGTACAGCAGAGTGATTCAGTTATATATATTTAGTTTTTCCAGCACTGCATACTGAAGAGACTATCTTTTCTCCATTGTAGATTCTTGCCTCCTTTGTCATAGGTTAATTGACCATAGGCGTGCATGTTCATTCCTGGGCTCTCTATTCTGTTCCATTGATCTATGTGTCTGTTTTTGTGCCAATTCCATACTGTTTTGATTACTGTAGTTTTGTAGTATAGTCCAAAGTCAGGGAGTGTGATTCTTCCAGCTCCGTTCTTCTTTCTCAAGATTGTTTTGGCTATTCAAGGTCTTTTGTGTTTCCATACAAATTAAAAAAAATTTTTTTTTCCAATTCTGTGAAAAATGGCATGGGTAATTTGTTAGGGATTGTATTGAATCTGTAGATTGCCTTGGTCATTTTAACAACATTGATTCTTCCAATCAAAGAACAAGGTATATCTTTCCATCTGTTTGTGTCATCTTTGATTTCTCTCATCAGCGTCTTACAGTTTTTGGAGTACAGGTTTGAAGAAGTACCTCTAAAGAAGGCAAATCATAGTCCAACCTAAGGTTGGGTCATTTTTGGCATTTCACTTGGCCAAATGCAGATAACAAGATTTGGGGGAGAAGCCAGGGAATGGTCCCAGTATTGGTTGTCCCGAGTTGCATAAGAACGGACACTCACAGAGAAGACAATATGAAGATGTCTTCAACAGATGAATCAAGACAATATCACAGCACAGGATGTGACTCAGGGCCACTTGTAAACGATTCAGCTGAAACGTGGCTCACATCTTGTAAACAGCAGTCCAGTGATCCGGTTGAGTAGTGGGTAGCTTTGTCACTCAAAATTTTTGCAACTCTGCAGACAAACCACTTAATAGAGACAGACATCAGTCTCTCAGTAATGCCTCTCAGTGCTGAAGAACAAGTGGCTCTGGACCGAAACAGTTCAAATGATTGTGAGATAGAAGTGAATCAAATGGCTGAGAACCAAAAGGAGTCAAGACTCAATTCACTGCCTGGTTGGACTGACCAAAGGTAGCCAAGGCCTGGAGGTCTGAGCAGAAGGGCAAAGCTCTCAAGGAGGGAGAGGGTTGAGGTCAGTTCATTGGCTTCACTGGGTGAGACCAAGGATGCAGATCTTGGTGGGATCTCAAGAAAAGGGTCAAAAGAAAAACTCATAAACATTTTAGCATGGTAAATTAAAAAAAAAAAATTTTTAATTTACTGAAGGAAAGAACTTGTCAAATAAAGAGAAAAATAAATGATATAATTTTAATTCAAATTTGACCATGAATTGGTAGGATGTTTCCATCTTTGAAAAGTAAGAACCTTTCCTCTTTTCCATGGCTTGTCTTGGAATGTGGCACTTTAAGGAGGTTCTTCCTTTTTTCCCCGTTTTGGTTATTTTTGGAATGCAAGGCTTTTGATAATATAAGCCTTTTTTTTTCAGCTGTATTGTGTGATTTGTTCATTGTTGGACAGGACTAGGCTAAGACTAAAAACGTTAGATTTTCTTTTCTCTGTTTGGAATAATCTACTGAAGAAGTGAATTGTACTCAACAGTTGATTATAGTGAGATAAGGAAATAAAAAATAGTTGGAAAAATTATTGGAGGCCGTTAATAGAGCTGTCATTATAATTGATGTATCAAAATTCTTCAAAGAAGATGGGATGAAATATGGAAAAAATGTTTGAAGAAAGCAGGGACGATGCTTTCACAATATTTAGTTAGTCACTAGCATTTTTTAAAAATCAAAGGAAAAAGTACATCTATTTCAGGATGTGATACAATAGTCAACAAGTATTTTCTGCCAAAAATCTTCCTAGAGAGCTGTAGGAGCACTCCAACCCTACCAGAGCTGCCAGTTATTTATAAAATAACCTTAAATTTAAAGAGGGCTTTGATTGTACAGAATTGAATTGTACAGATCTCCAAATGCTTTCTACTCTAAATTCCATGTTTGAGAAAAAGGGTTTATGCCTGCTTTCTGCTGGTCAATACACACCTACAGAAATTATCGCTTTCAATAAAACTTTGCAAATTGGGCTGGTACTTCTGAATATCTGAATAGACTGACATCCATACTCCTTAAGAAAAACAGGACCCCTGTTACTTATGACTCAACTTGGTACATTCTGGGCTAAGCCCATCTATAAGAAAAGGAAAGGGGGCTACAGTAAAATTATTTTCTCATCTTGACCTTTTCAAGGATACAGTTTTTAAAAATATTTTCTAGGATTAGTAACCATGCACAAGATGAATTCACAGGCTATGTTTCCCCCACTGTGGTTGGAAATCCCATTTGGAAGCTCTGAAGAGTTTTCGTCTTGCAGGTAATCCAATGGTGATCACTTCATTAGATGATCACTCAGAAGAATTTTGATTCAGTGATTCTGCAGTAAAATAAATTGTGGGTGTCAAACTTTTATCATCCTGAAAACATATATGAAAGAACTTTTTTCACTTTGGGGCAATAAAACTAATCAGACCAATTAGCTGAGTCTTAAAATTTTACACTATCAAGGATAGAAATGATGCAAGCGGCCTCTATGTTAATGTCAAAACCACACACTTAAATAAAATATATAGGTTTACAAATCAAAATATTTAATTTTTCATAGATTAGTGTTAGTTTTAATTCATTTTGAAATTTTAATAAACATGAAAGAGTAAAAAAAGCATGACCTTAATTTAATGAAAACTTAATTTTTCTGTTTAATAGAAATGTAGTGTTTTTCCCTTTCTCTCATTCTAATTTTAATATAATTTAGAATTTGAGATTTTGGATTCATATTACTAAAATATTCACTATAAATTTTGAATTTTATATTAATACTTTATTAAATGAATGGGAATTTGAATTGAAATGCTGAGTGGGAGAAAATATTTGCAAATGATATTACTGATAATGGGTTAATATTCAAAATATATAGACAGCTTATACAACTCAACATCAAAAAAGCACACAACGTGATTGAAAAAGGGGCAGAAGACCTGAATGGACTTTTTTCCAAAAAAGACATGCAGATGGCCAAGAGACACATGAAAATATGCTCAACATCGTTAATCATCAGGTAAATGCAAATCAAAACTACAATGAGGTATACCTCACACTTGTCACAATGGCTATCATCAAAAAGACAACAAATAACAAGTGTTGGTAAGGATGTGGAGAAAAGGGAACCCTATTGCTCTGTTGATAGGAATATAAGTTGGTGCAGCCACTGTGGAAAACAGTATGGAGGTTCCTGAAAAACTAAAAATAGAACTGCCATATGACCCAGCAATTCTACTCCTGGGTATTTATCCAAAAAACCCCAGAACACTAATTCGAAAAGATACATGCACCCCAATGTTCATAGCAACATTATTTACAATAGCCAAGACATGGGAGCAACCTAAGTGTTCATTAACAGATGAATGGATAAAGAAGAAGTGGTACATATATACAATGGGATATTACTCAGCCATAAAAAAGAATGAAATAATTCCATTTGCAGCAACATGGATGGACTTGGAGGGTATTCTGCTTAATGAAATAAGTCAGACAGAGAAAGACAAATAATGTATGATATCACTTACATGTGAAATTTAAAAAATGAAACAAACTAGTGAATATAGCAAAAATAAAATAAATTTTGAATTTTTGTGTTAATATTTTTGAAATCACATTTTTATAACTACAATAAGATACTTTGGGAGTTGATTTTATATTTTAGGGTTTCTGCTCACTGTCTATCTTTGACACCATTACTTGTATACATTCTAGAATTCTTTATTTTGATTCATCTCTCACCTAGAATATTTACATGAGTGATTTTAAATGTCTTGCCTTTTTAAGAATGTTTTGTTTCACTTGAGTGTAAATAGATCTGCTTTGCACCGCTTCCAGTATGTTTTTAGACTCAGCAAGTATTTTTTTTTTCTCAGTAGTTTCACACTCTGATCTCATTTTTCTCACTTGATGAATTTATGCTGCAGCATTATATATGTAAGATTTTACTTAATCTTGTTGAATCTATTGCCTAAAATTTTTCTGGAATTTACTTTTGCTTTTGATGTGACATTTATTCTTAGGTAATTTCCTTTCTTTTTTAAAAAAAATATTTATTTATTTACTTATTTGGTTGTGCCGGGCCTTAGTTGCGGCAGGCAGGCTACTTAGTTGCAGCTCACGAGCTCCTTAGTTGTGGCACACGGGCCCCTTAGTTGTGGCATGTGAACTCTTAGTTGCATGTGGGGTCTACTTCCAGGCCCCCTGCATTGGTACCATGGAGTCTTATCCACTGCGTCACCAGGGAACTCCCTGGTAATTTCCTTTCTTGAATTGCATAGTTTCCAAACATCCAAGATCATTTTTGTTGTTGGCAAATCTATCTGTGAGTGTAACTTATTTAATTGGTGTTACTTGGTGTGGTATAGACACATGTTGTAGCAAAAGGAAAGTATAGTACTAGAGAAAAACAGTTCTTAAAATCAGACATTTCATTTCTACCTCTTTGTACATAGATAGTACAATGACCGTATAAAATGTTAAGTTGTGCCTGTGAATCTGAGTTCAGAAATCTTTTCTTTTTCTTCTTAAACATTCTGACATTTTCCCCCCAGCACTGTGAATGCTATTTGAATTAGATATTTCAATAGAAGTCAAAGAGGTAGTTACACAGGTTGCGCTGTAAGTTTGCCTTAGGAAACCTCTTGCAAAGACATAACGGTCCACAACATTTACGCAAAAACTCTTAATGAAATGGATTGACAGTTACAGCTCAATTCAGACACGCAGATGACCAAAGCAAATGGGACCCTCGTAGGGTCCTCTCTTTTTGAAGTGTTCTAGCACAGAGCTTTCTATGATAACAAGTACCTGTGTGTTGAGAGTTAAGCTACTTGATTATATTTTTCTTTTGTCAAGTGGCTTTTTTATTTTTATTTTTTAAGCTATAAAATGACAACTACTTAGTCTCCTAATTATTGAGACACAGTTATTGGAACTACGAAGAGCCCAGAGCTTTTGAGTATCAGAAGAAAAATGTCAGGACTCCATCTCTGTGAAGACCCAGAAATGGAAAATTTAACCATGATTAGTGGCATTTGTATTAAAAAAGAAAAGATGAATAATTAATGGTTAGATAACTTTCTAAGAAGCTTAAAGAAATAATGAGCATGGTTCCTCAAGGTTTAGGTACATGATTTTTTTTTTATTATATAACCAACATATAACTTAGATGTTAAATGGGACCTGCTTGCTGGGAATTTGGATAAACTTTGTGTGGACTCCTCAATTGTATGAAATATAAGAGCTGAGGGACTGTCTCAAAATTTCTGTGCTTTACGTGGTGAGGTTATATTGTGAACTATTCTTGGAGCTCCATACACTTTACTTATACTATCTCTTTGTTTTCCTTCTGTTTGGGGATTAACACAAAATTATCACCTTATGTTACAGAGAAAATTTCTGCAAAAGACTAAGATCCTTGGTGTCTCACATTCAATACCCAAGGCTTTGTTAGAGTGTTTTCCCCTCAAAAATTTTAGTTCTCTTTCTAAGCGGTGTTCTGATAACAGCTGTTAATATAATAGTGTTAAGATGGTGATTAAATACTCTGAGGAAAACGTTTTAGAATAACATTCGAAAGGTACAGAACTGATATTTCTGAAGAATGCCAAAAGTGATCAAAAGAACTTAAGGATTGTTTTTAGGTTGAAGTACATAGAGAAGAGCTTAATGAAGGTGGCACAGAATTAGTAGATTATAGAGAATAAGCAAAATTCACCTCCTAATCTTCATTTTCTCAGACTCGCACTATTAGTGATGTATGGCTTTGGTTGTAAGTACTGGTTGGCTGAGTCGATAGTGAGAAACTAATGATGACTCTAAAGAGGAACACATTTCCAAGTCTGGATTATTTCCGTTTCAGGACACCAAAAGATTCCTCGACGTGTAAGAACAGAACCACTAATGTTAATCCTAAAGTAATAATGGAAATAAAATGAATTTTTGTGGCACTTTCAAAATGGTGGAAAAGACAAATGGGTGCTAGAACACTAAGCTAAAGGAAGTAAATGTCCTAGGAAATTTTAAGCTATGTTACTAAATAAAAGAAGTTTGAATACTAAGAAAATACAAAATGCTAGTGAAGAGTAAGAATGTCTCATGAAGAATGTTAATGCCCAATTAATTTCATTTTCTTTTCAAGAAAGATTATCTTGACTAGATCAAAGCGATGTCAAAGAATATACAGGATTTCATCTAAACCTCTAAGTTTCTAACTCTTACAGATAAAATTGGGTAGAAGATGTGAATTACATGTCTGTAAGTATTAATTTATTGAAAAATAGTTGAAAGGGTCTATTTTAATAAGTTGGTATCAACCTAAGAGGAATATAAATGCTAAACTATACTGCTGTATAACTGGCTCTTCCTCAGGTCTCACATGTTCTATTCCGTTGTTATCTTATAATTTTATTACTATCTAAAAGCATATTCACTTAATTTTTAGGCAAGACAAAGCTGAAGCAAACAGTCAATACATTGGACACTTACTTCAACATTAGGTTTTTAAAGGATCGACTCATCATCCAAAATTAAAAGGAGATAATTTAGTATCAGAGAACATATTGCCCTGCAGTAATGTGTTTGTTTTTTTTTAATCCCACAACTTAAGGAAACTTGGCAAAACTACAGGCCATGTATGAAAGTCTGGGGGTTTTAACTGACTGATATGTCAAGTCAACACTAAGACAAACTTAAGTGGTGAAATATATTATCTAGACCAAGAAAAGCAGCACAGCATTGCCCTCTCCTGCAGTCCACACACAAGTGGAGGCTGTGTCGAGTGTCTAAGAAAGACGTTAATTTATAAAGCTGCAAAAATTAAAATAGTCTTGGCTGGAAATTAGAAAGATATGCCAATGCAATAGAATACAATGGCTAAAAAACAGACTAATGTATGTAAAATGTTGCAGTATGTGATAAAGTAAATTTCATTTGGTGGATAAATGATGAATTGAATCAACAAAAGGTCTAGGGACAAGTGATTAGAAACCCGATAGATAATTGTCTCTGGCAAATACCTTATCCCAAATACACAACAGTTGCAATAAAGATTTAGATGAAATAAAACAATAAACATAAAGTCACTGAAAAAAGATCGAATGTTCTTAAGCTGGGGAAGAAATTTCTGAGCATGACAATAAATACAGAAATGACAATTCTCTCTTTTTAATATGAAATCAACATAGTTTTAAAATTTAAAACTGCATTTTCCAATATGGTAGCCACTGTTCACATGTAGCTATTGAGCACTTGAAAGCAGGCTTGTCCAAACTGACATGGGCTGTAAGTGTGAAATACACACTGGATTTTGTAAACAGTACCAAAAAAGATACTAAAACAACAGTAATTTTTTAACATTAATTACACTTTGAAATTATAACATTGAGTACATACTGGATTACATATACAATTAAAATTAATTTCACCTGTTACTTTTTACTCTTTATGTAACAGCTAGAAATTTTTAAATTGCATATCTGGCTCTCATTATATTTCTGTTGGACAACATAGATGAAAAAGCATTTCTTTTCTAATTTTAGATTGATTCCTTTCCCAGATATGACGTTTTTAATGACTCCTTTGGGGACACAAGTTAGAGATTTCCTAAGCGCCACCCTCCCCATTTGGCAGGGCGTTGGGCAAGGGGATAGGGGAGGTTCTTTGCAGTAAGCTTGCTCTAGGGTGGAGTAAGAGGAGATTCTCTTCTTTTTCTGCTTATGAGTACTTTATTTTCCATGCTGCCTCTTTCAATGTCTCTCCTAATTGTGCTAATTTTTCCTTATAGTTGGGGAGGCGGGGGGGGGGGGTCTGTATTTTTTTAATACTGGGAGTTGAGGTGGTTTCGGTGTAAATGCATGCACTGTGTTCATGTCACTGCTGACATCTGAACTCCCCGATCATGCGGAATGGAGGGCAAAGCCATCATGCGGCCACTGCCCTGGCAATGGTTCCCTTTCCGTATCGCAGACACGCGGCTTCTCCTGGGAGTCTCACAGCTGGGTGTGATGTGACCAGCTCTGTTAGTGCCTCTCACTGGGGTCAAAGGAACTCATGACCCTGGTTGGCTAAGAAAGAGACCCTGTGGCATCAGAGACATTCTTGAAATAGGACATTTCCAAAGCCATCATCCCCTCAGGGATGTGCCTATACGTGGGTTCCTGCTGAGCTTCATTTTATCTGTGGCCCAAGCAGCTTTCCAAGTATGTGTGGGAACCTTTGATTGTTGTTCATGCTTCCACTTATTCTCTCCGTCAGCTGTTTATTTTAGAGTTTGTTGAGTATTACCAGCATCTCATGCTAAGAAAGATTTTAAGCTATATTTCTATTCCTTGTATTATTCCTTTGAGAGCTGAGAATGGTGAGGATAGGGAGAAAAGTTAAAAGCAAGATCTCGGATCAACAGATAAACACAGAAAAATTTGTTTGGAAAATGTTTCCCAGTTACAATGGCATTTCAAAGCACACCTTCATGTTTTAGCTGCAAAGTACGTTATAGTTCGTAATTCTAAATGAAGTCAAAAGAGAAAATGTTTAGAAAATATAATGGGATCTTCTTGCTTTAATTTTTAGTTAATACTAACACAGCAAATATATTTTTTTCTAAAATGACTTAAACAAGGAGAAATATATCAACATATTTTAAAAGTAGTGCTTTAGTTTTTAAAAAAAAATTACATCAAGTATCAAATTATTTTAAAGAAAATTAAATTAATCTGATTATTTTTCTAGAGGATTGTTCTGTTTATATTATTTTTAAGTAGCATAGATGTATGTGTATATAACTTCTAATATCACTTATTTGTTCGAGAGAAATTGTTTCTATTAATGTGCTGCAAGCAAACTGTTATTATAGACTAATAAAAATCCAAGAGTCAACTTTCAATTTTAAAGCGAACTTCATAGAACAAAAAGCAATGTAACAAAATATCTCAGTGATGTAGTTCCAAATCTCCCCTAACCCCTCCTCCCCATGTGCACCCAGGCATCTGACCCACAATTCCTATCTTTCAGCCGTGGTTTCTCTTCCTGCTGAAGACTAATAGAAAAGTAAATCAACAGTATTATGCCCCAAAGTAATAGCATATTGTCTGAAGTTTTACTGTAATGGAGTCATTTTAGATTGTTTCCATTACATTTTTGTATTACCAGTAATCAAAACAATGAAAGCTAGCGTCCACTGAGACCTCGGTGTGTGACAGGCACTGTCGTTAAGAGCTGTATATATATGTATAAACTCACTTTGTCCTCATAACCAGCCTATGAAGTAGAACTGTACTCTCCCTCTATTAGCGAGGAGTCTGGTAAGATGGGAACCTCAGCACATCTAAGTGAATTTTATAATATACTGTATATCAGACGGCCATAAATATATTTTATTATTGTTGTTATTGATTTTTCCAACTTCCCAGAATAATTCTTGAATGTAATCAATGTCAGTTTTTTGGTTTGAAAATTATATCTTGAAACAACTCAAGGAGAGGTGTCAGTGGTGGTGGAGAAAAGTTGTTTTCCTTGATTGTAAATTTCCAATAAGCAGTGATTTTATTTTTTTCCCTTTCTGAACCAAGCCTACTTCTGAAATGAGAAACCAGCAGAGTTTCTAGCGTTACTCCAAACTTTTTGGCTTTTACTTGAATGGCAATTTCCTACGTGTGTGAGATACATAGATAAAACTCTCTTTTTTTGTTATGATCCCATCAAATCTCCTATTCCCAATAAAGTTATTTCCATGCTAGGGGCATGGCCTTAATAAGAATTGTGATATGAAAGCATAGTATGGGTTGTGTAAATAGTATGTGAATATTGATTCCAATATTAAACTATTGTATTTCTTGATAATGCTAGAGAAAATGTAATTCGCAACGCATTCATGAAAGGGCTAAAATAATGTGCGGGGTCATTTTTTATTGTGCGTTTCTGGTTCATATCAGTTTAAAGCTGTAAAAGTGTATTTTTCTCCATTAGAAAGGCTTATCTCATTCTAACATTGCATTTCAGATTTATTTCAGTGCGCTAATTGTAGTAACAGAAATATGATTTTATTTTAACACACTTTAGAAAGCTAAATGGACTCGTTATTGGGTTATTATCATGTTCTAATTCTGAATTCCAGTGGGTTTTTATGGAATGAGCTCCAGTACATTCAGAAATGCAGGAAAAAGGGACATATTCAGAAACAAGTAGTCGGCTAATGTGTTAGTTATCTTATAACCATTTTCTTGGCCATTTGTCGTATCATCCTGAAAAACCATTATTCATTTACCTCCCAGTTTTAGATTGTACTGTATCCTCACCAGAAGTCGGCACGTTTTTGCTGCACAGGGTCAGAGAATCAACCTTTTAGGCTTTGCAGACCATAAAGTCTCTGACGCATCTACTCAACTGTGTCCTTGTTACAAAAACCATCATGGAAGATACATAAATGAAAGGGCATGGGTGTATTCCAATAATACTTTATTCACAACATCAACCCGCAGGCTGCTCCAGACTAGGGCTTCTCAAACATCCATGTGCATAAGAGTCTCCTGCAGAGATTCTGATTCAGTAGGTCTGGGGTGGAGTGCAAGAATTTGAGTTTTGAACTGGTTCTCTATCTGAATTCAGCTATGTGACTGAAACATTCTGCACCTCAGTTTCTAGAAATATAAAAAGAACTTGAGTATCTTCCCTACCTGCTTTGCACACTTGTCATAAAGATCAAGTAGAATAAATTTGTGAAATGTAATATGTAGTATACACATTTGGTAAGGGTTTCTGCTCACCTGTTGATATATGTTTTTTCCCAGTTATAGACATTAGAATCTTAATTATATAAGTTATAATAGGACTATAATAAGGTCTACATTAAATATCCTTGTTCCACAGTTTTCAAAAGAATTTTAAGATATATCAGTTTCCTATTGTTGCTGTAACAAATTACCACACACTTAGTAACTTCAAACAACACAAATTTAGTATCTTATGGTTCTGGATGTCAGAAGTCTGAAATGAGTCTTACGGGATGAAAACCAAGGTATCAGCAGGACCTGGTCCTTCTGAAGCTCTAGGAGAGAATCACCTTGTCTTTCTTTTCCCAACTCTAGAGGCTACTCCATTCCTTGAATCAGAGCCCCACATCACATCACCTTTTATGCTTCTCTCTCCATCCCCTCTTATCTTATAAGGACCCTTGTAATTACATTGGGCCCACCTGTGTAATCCAGGATTATCTCCTCATCTCAAGATCCTTAACTTGATAACATCTGTTAAGTTCTTATTACCATGTAGGATAACCTGTTCACAGGTTCTGGGGACTAGGATATGGACATCTATGGAGGCCATTATTCAGCCTAACACATTAGGGCACTAGCAAGGTAACAAAATGTGAATTGAGTTTCTGGTGGAAAAAGAAGGATAAATAGATAGGGAACAAAATCCTGAAGCTTTCCTTGCCAGAGTTAACCACCTTTTAGGATCCCTGAACAAACTGGTTCTTTTCTTGGGAGGATGCTTTGCCCCAACCTGACCAAATAGTGCCCTGGTGTGATGAGCCTTCCTAAGTTGGAGACCCCTCTGCCTCAGCTGTAGGCAGGTCTAAGCTGCTTATCACATCGTGGGCCAGTGGACATTTTAGCACCTTTTCCCACAAGCTGAGGTACATTGTACTCCAGCCCTCTATATTTTATTTAGTACTTTGATTATGATGGGAGATGGGTTTAGATAAAGAAGGCCAAGGCATAGTGGGAGAAATTCCAGGCTTCCATCTAAGCCTCAGTAGTTTGACCTTTAGTTCAATCCTAATGTTTCTGGAGAGAAAAGATTTCCCCTGTGGAAGTGCTCCAGGCCTGTCTTCCTGTGTCAGCTCTTAGGAATTAAAAAAAAAGGGCATCAGAGGCTTCAATGAGATAAAATGAAAACTAAAATAAAATGCTCATTTGGTCCAAAAATATCCTTTTCCTTGACCCATCTATGTGAACAGATCCTTCTCTGTAAGGAACAGAGCAACAAAATCCAGTCAATAGGCAGAAAACACACTTATTGCTTATTTGAACAAAAAAGTTCTGTTATTTGAAAATAAGTAATTTAGTCCTTTTTTGTTTCTATTTTTACTGAAGTATAGTTGACAGATAGTATATTAATTTCAGGTGTACGACATAGTGATTCAACATTTAAATATATTATGATATGATCACTACAGTAAGTCTAGTAGCCATCTGTCCTCATACAAATTTATTGCAGTATTATTGACAATATTCCCTGTGCTGTATATTACATCCCCATGACTTATTTATTTTTTAACTGGAAGTTTGTACCTCTTTAAAATTTTTTTTTTTAAGGAATTCCTTTATTTTTAGTTTTATTTATTTATTTATTTTTGGCTATGTTGGGTCTTCGTTTCTGTGCGAGGGCTTTCTCTAGTTGCGGCAAGCGGGGGCCACTCTTCATTGCGGTGTGCGGGCCTCTCACTATCACGGCCTCTCTTGTTGCGGAGCACGGGCTCCAGATGCGCAGGCTCAGTAGTTGTGGCTCACGGGCCCAGTCGCTCTGAGGCATGTGGGATGTTCCCAGACCAGGGCTCGAACCCGTATTCCCTGCATTGGCAGGCAGATTCTCAACCACTGCGCCACCAGGGAAGCCCCCACTGGAAGTTTGTACCTCTTAATCCTCCTCACCTATTTTGCTCATCCCCTCATCCTCCTCCCCTCTGGCAAACTCCAGTTTGATCTCTGTATCTATGATTCTGTTTCTGTCTTGCTTATTTGTTTTGTTTTTTATGATAACATATGTAAGATCACGTGATATGTGTCCTTATCTGTCTGACTTATTTCACTTAGCTTAATACCCTCTAGATCAAACCATGTTGTTGCATATGGCAAGATTTCATTCTTTTTTATGGCTGAGTAATGTTCCACTGTATATGTATATACCACATCTTCTTTATCATTCATCTATCAGTTGACACTTAGGTTGCTTCCATATCTTGGCTATTGTAAATAATGCTGCAGTAAACACATGGGTGCATATCTCTTTTGGAATTACTTTTTTTGTTTTCTTCAGGTAAATACGAGAAGTAGAATTGCTGAATCATACAGTAGTTCTAATTTTTAATATCTGAGGACTCTTTATACTATTTTCCATGGTGGCTGCTTCAAATTACAGTCCCACCCAACAATGCACAAGTGTTCTCTTTTCTTCACATTTTTGCTAACACTTGTTATTTATTGTCTTTTTGATAATAGCCATTCTGACAGGTGTGAGGTGACATCTCATTGTGGTTTGATTTGCATTTCCTGATGATTAGTGATGTTGAGCATCTTTCCATATGTCTGTTGGTCATTCTATGTCTTCTTTAGAAAAATGCCTATTCAGGTCATCTGCCCATTTTTAAATCGGGCTTTTTTTTTTTTTTGATGTTAAGTTGTATGAGTTCTTTGTATATTTTGGTTATTAACCTCTTATCAGACATATCCTTTGCAAACATTTTCTCCCATTCAGTAGGCTGCCTTTTTGTTTTGTTCATGGTTTCCTTTGCTGTGCAAACCTTTTTAGTTGGATGCAGTCCTATTAGTTTATTTTAGCTTTCATTTCCTTTGCCTGAAGAGAGAGATCCAACAAATGACATCAAGAGCTTACTGCCTACGTCTTTTCCTAGGAATTTTATGGTTTAAGGACTTACATTTAAGTTTTTAATCTATTTTGAGCTTATTTTTGTATATGGTGTAAAAAACTGGTCTAGTTTCATTCTTTTGCATGTAACTGTCCAGTTTTCCCAACACCACTTGTTGAAGAGGTTGTCTTGTCCTCATTTTATGTTCTTGCCTATTTTATCATAGATTAATTTACCATGTAAGCATGTGTTCTTTTCCAAGCTATTTTGTTCCATTGATCTATCTGCCTGTTTTTGTGCCTGGACCATACTATTTTGATTACTGTAGGTTTGAAGTATAGTTTGAAATCAGGGAGCATGATACCTCCAGCTTTGTAGTTCTTTCTCAAGATTGCTTTGGCTATTCAGGGTCTTTTGTGGTTTCATACAAATTCTAGGATTATTGCTCTATTTCTGGGAAAAATACTATTGGTTTTTTGATAGAGATTGTGTTGATTCTGTAGATTGCCTTGGGTATTATTAACATTTTAACCATATTAATTCTTCCAATCCATGAACACAGTGTATCTTTCCACTTACATGTGTAGTCTTTAATTTCTTTCATCAATGTTTTATACTTTTAAGAGTACAGATAAAAGACCTGTACTCTTATTTAATTTAAATTAAATAAATGTAATTTATTTCTAGGTATTTTTTTCTTTTTGATGCAATTGTAAATGGGATTGTTTTCTTAATTTCTCTTTCTGATAGTTTGTTTTTAGTGTATAGGGATGCAACAGATTTCTGTATATCAATTTTGTAACCTGCAACTTTACTGAATTCACTTATTAGTTTTAATAGTATTATGGTGACATCTTTAGGATTTCCATATATAGTATCATGTAACCTGCAAACAGTGATAGCATTATTCTTCCTTCTAATTTGGATTGTTTTTTGTCTGATTGCTGTGGTTAGGACTTCCTATACCATGTTGAATATAAGTGGTGAGAGTAGATGTCCTTGTCTTGTTCCTGGTCTTAGAGGAAATGCTGTCAGCTTTTAACAATTGAGAATAATGTTAGCTGTGGGTTTGTCATATATGGTCTTTATTACATTGAGGTGTGTTCCCTCTATACCCACTTTGTTGAGAGTTTTTATAATAAATTGATGTTGAATTTTGTCAAAAGAACTTTATGCATCTACTGAAATGATTATATGATTTTTATCTTTCTCTTTTTAAGTATGGTTATACATTGATTGATTTGTAGTTATTGAACCATCCTTGCATCCCCGAGAAAAACCCACCTGATAATGGTCTATGCTCCTTTGTATGTATTGTTTAATTTGTCTTGCTTGCATTTTGTTGAGGATTTTTGTGTCTGTATTTATCATGAATATTGAATATTGGCCTGTAATTCCCTGCTCCCCCCCCCACCGTGGTGACTTTGTCTGGTTTTGGTATCAGGGTAATGGTGGCCTTGTAGAATGAGTTTGGAAGTGTTCCCTTCCTCTTCAATTTGTTGGATTAGTTTGAAAATCATAAGTTTTAACTCTTCTCTAAATGTTTGGTAGAATTCACTTGTGAAGCTGTTTAGTCCTGGGCTATTGTTTGTTGGGAGTTTTTGCTTGTTTGTTTTATGGATTCAATTTCATTACTAGTAATTGGTCATTTCATGTTTTCTATTTCTTCCTGATTCAGTCTTGGGAAATTGTATGTTTCTAGGAGTTTTATCTACTTCTTCAAGTTTGTCCATTTTATTGGTGAATAATTGTTTGTAGTAATCTCTTATGATCCTTTGTATTTCTGTGGTGTCAGTTGTAACTTTTACTCTTCTTTTCTGATTTTATTTATTTAGACCCTCTCTCTTTTCTTCCTGAGTTATATTAATTTTGTTTATCTTTTCAATGAACCAGCCATTAGTTTCATTGACCTATTCTATTGTTGTTTTTTTTTTTAGTCTCTTTATTTCCACTCTGATCTTTATTATTCCTTCCTTCTACTTACTTCGGGTTTTGTTTGTTACTCTTATTTCCTTTAGGTGTAAGGTTAGATTGTTTATTTGAGATTTTCCTCGTTTCAAGAGATACACCGTATTGTTGTAAAATTCCCTCCTGTAACTGTTTTTGTTGTATCTATAGATTTTGGAATGTTGTTTCCATTTTCATTTGTCTCCTAGTATTTTTTTATTTCCTCTTTGCTTTCTTCAGTGACTCACTGGTTAATAGCTCGTTGGTTAGAATCCACATTTCTGTATTTTTTTTTTTCCTTTTGGTTGGTATCTAGTCTCATACAGTTGTGATCAGAAAAGACACAGTTTCAATCTTCTTAAATTTATTGAGACTTTTTTGTGACCTAGCAGGTAATTTATCCTGAAGAATATTCCATGTGCACTTGAAAAAATGTGTATTCTGCTGTTTCAGGGTGGAATATTTTGTGTAAATCTATTAAGTCCATCTGTTTTAATAAGTTTTTCAAGACCAATGGTTCCTTATTGATTTTCTGTCTGGATGATGTCCATTGATGTAAATGGGCTATTAAATTGCCCTACTATTATTGTGTTACTGTCAGTTTCTTCCTTCATGTCTGTTAACATTTGCTTTATGTATTTAGTTGCTTCTGTGTTGGATGCATATGTATTTACAGGTTAGGGAACTTTTCAGCTATTATTTATTCAAATAAATTCTCTGCCCCTTTCTCTGTCTCTTCTCCTTATGGAAGTCCTTAATGTTGTTCCAGAAGTTCCTAAACTATCCTTATTTTTTTAAAATTCTCTTTCTGTTCAGCTGGTTCGTTCCTTTGTATGGTTCAGTCTACTCTTGTCCAATTCCCTCTAGCGCATTTTTCATTTCAGTTATTATATTCCTCAGCTCTGATTTATTTTAATATATTTTCTAACACTTTTATGAAGTTCTCACTGGATTCATCCATTCTTCTCCTGAGTTTGATGAGCATGTTTATGATCATTACCTTAAACTCCTTATCAGGTAGATTGCTTATCTCCATTTTGTTTGATTCTTTTTCTTAAGTTTTGTCTTGTTCCTTTGTTCAGAACATATTTCTGTCCTTTCTCCTCATTTTGCCCAATTCTGTGTGTTTATTTCTATGTATTTGGTAGGTCCATTAAGACTCCTCATCTTGGATAAGTGGCCTTATGTAGATGTCATATGGGGCCCAGAAGCATGTTACCTTCTGCCCAACAGTTATATTCTCCAGGGGTACCCCCTTGGTGGCTTAATGCACCCTTTTGTTGTGGCAGAGATGGTTACTGCAAGTGCTTTGGTAGGTGGCTGTGGCCCCAGGACGGCTGGATGTGAGGCCCTGCCTCGTGCAAATGCTGTGTGTATGCTCATATTTGGGGCAGGCCCCCCAGCATGGCTGGCTGCAAGACCCAACTGTGTGCAGCTACTGAGGTTATGCTGGTGGGTGGGGCGGGCTTTTCACGCAGTTGGTTCTGAGGCCCAGAACCACACGGCTGCTGAAGGGGTGCTGATGGGCAAGGCAGGCTCCTGCATGGCTGGTTGTGAAGCCCAGTGGTGCAAAACTGCTGCAGATGCATTGCTGGGCAAGGCAGACCTCCCAGCACCAAGAGGCTACAGGGAAGATTCCAACATGGTGCCGACCAGTGTGGGGGTCAGTACAGGAGAACAAGATCATCAATCTGGCCGCCTCTAATGTCTCAGGAGGCTCTTCAAGGTCGGCAAGTACCTTTCAAACCACTGCCTCTGCACTGGGACTTGGAGCGTGTAAGATCTTTCACACGCCCTTTAAGAGGGATGTGTCAGTTTCCTACAGCCCTCCAGCTCTCCTGAAGAGCCATTGGTTTTCACTGTCAGACCTTTTGGTGGCTCATTTTTCTTGTGCAGGACCCCCAGGCTGGGGAGCCTGATGTCAGGTTCGGACCCCTTGCCCCTCAAGGAGGTACTCCGGGGTTGTGATATCCTGTCCGCTGGTGGATTGCCTTCCCAGGGGTGTGGGTTCTGACTAGACCCCATCTCCGCTTCTTCTACCCTTCTTGTCTTGGTTCCTTCTTTATATCTTTAGCTGTGGAAAATCTCTTCTGCTGGTCTTCCGGTTGTTTTCAGAGATTGTTGCTCTGTAAGTAGCTGTAGCTTTGGTGTGCTTGGGGAAGGAGGTGAGCTCAGGGCCTTCCTACTCCACTCTCTTGATCCTATCTCTCTCCAAAAGGAATTTAATATATTTTTTTTAAATGTTGGGGCTTCCCTGGTGGCACAGTGGTTGAGAATCTGCCTGCCAATGCAGGGGACACGGGTTCGAGCCCTGTCTGGGAAGATCCCACATGCCGCAGAGCAACTAGGCCCGTGAGCCACAGTTACTGAGCCTGCGCGTCTGGAGCCTGTGCTCCGCAACAAGAGAGGCCGCGATAGTGAGAGGCCACGCACTGCGATGAAGAGTGGCCCCCGCTCGCCGCAACTAGAGAAAGCCCTCGCACAGAAACGAAGACCCAGCACAGCCAAAAATAAATAAATAAATAAATTTTTAAAAAAATGTTAACTAGGTATGGGATAACTGAAAAAGTTAAAAAAAAAAAAAAAAAGAACACGAAGACATCATGAAGCTAGTACCTGCAGGAAGTAGCTACCATTCCTAGTGGTGGTGAAACAAGGAGAAGAGGTTGGCAGAGAGGTCCTGTGCGGCTAGGACTCTGAGCTCTGAAAAGACTGATGGTGGTGTTCCTGAACTCCAAGGAAGAGCCTGGACATAAGACCCACACCTCGGGAAAGAAAAGGCTTACTTGCTCACATGGGTGTTGCTAAGGGTTCAGCATGCAGGGCTGAAAAAAGTTTTGCAAACTCAAATCAACTTCTGTTAATGGAACAAACTGCCTCTGATAGGGCAAAGCTCCATCTGTTACTAGGAGCAGGATGTAGTAAAAAGAACTGGATGCAAAATCACAAATAGGAGGCAAAAAGGAGAGAGTGGACACATCCTCCTCTAGACTTGCAGTATGCCTTCAGCTTCCCTCCTGGCAATCACAGAAAGAGTCACCTGGCAAAGGAGACAAGTGATGCGCAGAGTCCCAGCCGTGGCATCACAAACATGAGTCCTGGGTTCCTTGAAGTGAAGCTGGAAAAGTCACATCAAGTTGGCATCCTTGACAAGCTATACTTTGAGTGAAGGATAGACTAGGAAAACAAACTGCTTCTCACTAGTAAAGTGAAACAACAAGGAAACTATTTGTTTATTTGGGAGACTTGATTTTGAGGGGGGAAGAGATAATAAATCATCTTCCCTGAGTATGTGTGTGTATATATATATATATATATATATAAATAAAATCTCCACAGGTCTGCACCCCACATAGCACAGAAGTTCACATTTGAATCAGAAAAAGAGCCAGTTACCCTAACCAAAAACAAAACAAAACAAAACAAAAAACACACACACACACACAAAAAAAACAAAAACAACAACAACCAATCTACCAAGCTGAAAGAAATGAAGTGAAAACTTGTTCTTGGAGAGACTAACAAAAACAAATATAAAGCCAATATGAAGAAAAATGTCCTCAATTGCATCAATGTATTCTTATAAATAAAGTCATTTTTATGGTGAACTCAATATAATAAAGTCACATGAAAAAATAATTCAGTATGAAATAAAATCAGCAGAAATGAAATGTAGCAGGAAAAAAACCTCGAGATTTTCAGATAAAAAATGATCTGTTATAGACTATAGAATAAATATTTAAGACAAGTATAGACTTATAAACAAAATAAAATCATATATCATCAGTTAGATCTGAGAATTGAGTCAAAAAATAATGCTCTTAGACATTAAAAATCAACAGATGTAAACTGCCATTAAAATTTTGCTGAGGAGAGAATTCATGAATGGAAGATAAATCTAAGGATTTATCTTAGATTGAAGTTACTTAGATTGAAGTTTAGTCAGATTAAAGACATGGAAAATATGAATGTATGAAAGTAAAATATGAAAGTAAAATTAAAGAATAAACATTGTATAATCCAAGATACATTTAATACAGTTTTCATAAGGGGAGAATAGTGAGAATTGTAGAAAAGCTATATTTAAAGTGATAATGGCTGATAATAAGTGATATTGTTACTCAAGTTCAGAAAGCACTTTGTGTCTTGAGTTTGATAGTAATGCTAATCTCCACATTTAGTACGTTTTGTAGAAGGGAAAACTCCAAAGTAAAAACATCAACTAAAAAACATACTGCCAGATACTGACATATCATAACATTTCAAATATGGCTTATAAATATGGGATTCTTGATGGTTTTAAATTTAACACCATTACTTTATTCCATGATTTAGGCCAAGAATGTTTCTGAGTTTTCCAGTTACTCTTTAGGAAGATAACTAAGAGTATTTCTCTTTTTCATAATGGTATCACCTATACAATTTACAGTTGAAAATAATTGTAATTGGTAAATATATAAAAATAAATTATACATAGAAGCAAGATCTATGATGCATTTGTTTCTAATTGGAAAACATTTCCTCTCTACAGTGAACTTTTTAAATAATCAAAAGTAACCTAGAAAATATTTTAAAAATAAATATACAGTTAACAAGCTGTTATTTGAGCCTATGAATTCAAAATATATTTGTAAATAGTGCTGTATATTCTTAGAAACTGTGGGTTTTAAAATAAACTTAATCACATGCCATTATGAACATCAAAAGCACAGCAATTTAACAGAAGAGAAATAGAAACTATGAAATAAATGTAGTTAGTTCCCTTTGTCTAAAACAAATCATTCCCAAAGAGAAAGATAATGAAATTTAGAAAACTATTTAAGGCATTGGCTCCATAAAGAGACGTTTTATTATGTATTTGCGTAAATGTAACACGTGATTATTCTGACACTGTCTTTGTATATCTATATGGTATCTATTCCCTTCCATGTGTTAGCTTTAATATTTTACATTGAAACTATGTTGCTTATTTTTCTTGAGATGAGTTGATTTTTATTTGTTTACTCTATCAAGTGTTATATTTCATTATAGAAACAAAAATTTTAAGTAGACTTTGGGATTTTTGTCAAAGAAGATTTAATTTTTGAGAAAATATGACTAAGCATTGAGGTATCATTTCAAAACAAACAAGAATCTCTTCCCTTGTGTGAAGAATTGTGTCTGGTGTAGTAAATGACTGAACTGATTAACTGAAAATATGAGGACTGTATTTAAAGTACAAGAACTGGTATTTGCTTATGATTCATTTTATTTAAAATAGTTCCCTCCTCCTATTCCATTGTGCCTTTCCTAATATAGTTCTGTATTACAGCAGAACATTGTTTTAAGAACATTGCAGTATATGTTTAGTGTATTATTCTGGTTTGCAAAGTAAGGCGAGGTGGATATTTTACTCAAATTAGAGATAGACTGATACAAAATAAATTTTACAGACACCTGATATAAATGTGATATATACATTAACCATCTAACTGCTCCTCTCTGTCTGAGATAGTACAACCATGTTCATTGTTTCAGCTATTGTATGTAAAGTCTTTTCAGGCCTGACTTTACTTCTCACCAAGCCTCCAGAACAACAGCCCAAGGGATCTGTTAGGGCTCATGATTTCAGTGGCAGAATGACCACTTCCACCTGGGGTATATGTGTCTTCTCCACAGCTTTCAAATCTGCTAGCTTTTCCTTGAGTGCTTCTTAAGAGTCAGGGTGTCTGGCAAATAGTAGACACTCAGTAAATGCCAGTATTCTCTTACTCCAGGATTCCTTCAGTTATCAATAAGTCTTACCTCCTAATCTCTTTATTACTTAAACAGTATTTTATCAGAACTCCATGCTTTCATTCACCCATTTCCTTTGGCATTGATGATCCATTGGTCTTACAAGTTCCATATCAAATTGCAACAGGTAAGTTGCTCAGCTGAGTATTAAGGCCACTTATATATGCATATCAAATAAATAATATAGGTATATTATGACCACCTCATACATGAAAAGCTGCTCAACATCGTTAATCAACAGAGAAATGCAAATCAAAACCACAGTGAGATATCACCTCACACACCCATCAGAATGGCTGTCATCAAAAAGACAAGGGATAACAAATGTTGATGAGGATGTGAAGAAAAGGGAACCCTACTGCACTGTTGGTGGGAGTGTAAATTGATGCAGCCACTATGGAAATTGGTATGGAGGTTCCTCAAGAAATTAAAAATAGAACTACCATATGATCCAGCAATCCCACTTCTGGGTATATATCCAAAGGAAATAAAAACAGGATCCATATCTGCACTCCCATGTTCCTTTCACCATTATTCATGGTAGTCAAGATATGGAAACAGCCAAAGTATCCATCAATGGATAAATGGATAAAGAAGATGCAGTATACGTACAATGTAATATTATTCAGCCATGAAAGAAGAACACCCTGCCTTAGCTTGAGGGTATTATGCTAAGTAATATAAGTCAGGCAAAGAAAGACAAATGCTATGATATCACTTATGTGTGGAATCTAAAACTGTTGAACTCATAGAAACAGAGATTAGAATGGTGGTTACCAGGGGCTGGGGAAGGAGAATGGGGAGAAGTTGGTCAAAAAGCACAAACTGTCAGTTATGAGTGAGTTCTGGGGATCTAATGTATAGCATGGTGAATGTAGTTAAGAATACTCTATGATATACTAGAAAGTTGCTGAGAGAGTAGATAGATCTTAAATGTTCTGACCACGAAAAAGAAATGGAAATTATGTGACATGGTGGAGGTCATAGCTAATGCTAGGGTGGTAATGATTTTGTAATATAGGAGTGTACCAACGAGTTGCACTCAGATTTACACAGTATTATATGTCTGTTATATCTCAATAAAGCCGAAAAGAAAGAGGCCACTGTATATCCACTCTATTCACCCTGCCCTCCTAGTTCTGGACAGGTTTCTGCATCATTTTGGGTCTCTGCTCCCAGCTTTTATTCACACTGGGACAGTCCATCTGCCCTTTGCCTCTGCCCTCCAAGCTGTTCCTGACTGTTAGACATCACAAGCCTCCTATATTTTTACCATGGAATCTCGGATTTCATTTATGTAACGTTGCATGTGTATTTAGTTGTCGCTTCTTTCATTTTACTATGTTGTCTTTCAGACCAGACGATAAATGTCTTGGAAGGAGAGACTGTGTACACTTCTGATGCCTCTCCAAAGCACTGGCTGCTACCCTGTTCATTGTGCACACAACATGCTTAAATTTATGTTAATTTAATACAGATCAGCCACGTAAACATAACGTGAGGTGTTACGTTTGATGGATAAGTACTGCTTATCTCCTGGCAAAGAATCGATGGGATAGCTTTCCAGTCTTGTAAAGCAAACCTCTTATAAAATAATATACATCATTCTTGAGAGTATTAATTGAGCACTTAAATTTTTCTTTGGACATGGGCGGAAAAGGGAAAACAAAAGATGCTTCTCAGGGAAAAATCCAGAAATTTTGGAACAGATATTTTATTTTGATCCTAATGCATGCAAGATTAACTCACCCATCTGGTTATAGAAAAATACAAGCAATGTCTTCATTAAGTTTGAATTTCGAGATATGCTGGATTTACTTTATCCCTGACAGTCTGTGCATTGCTAAATGTTGATATCTCATTTCCTTGACTGTGATTAAATTTTCCCGTAAATCAGTGATATAGTTTGGAAAGCAACCAATTCAATCATATCATTTTTGAACACATGAATATTTAATTTCCAAAGTGATTAAGAAGGCATTTTGTTTCTGCCACCAAACAATCATCTCTGCCAATAATAGTTAAACTGAGATCAGAAATACTTTAAGCTTCATGGTTGTCCGTTTAGGTTCTTTTTCGTTTCCACCAATAGGCTTATTTCTCTGTAATTTCAGAGATGTTGAATTTGTGGTGTGACTGTGTGCATGTGTGTGCACGTGCACTTAAAGGCATGTTTTCCTTTCTCCCATATCAGTTGCTAAAATATTTATGATTATTTCATGTTGAATTTGTCTTATAAACACAGTCAAAAAGCTGTGTTGGTGCTTACTAGATATAAGCCATATTCTTCAGGTGGATTCTATTGAAACCTTTCAGTGTTGTTATGAATGCAGTTGTTAAAACAGCTGAACCTCTAAAAAAGTTGTTCCTATCTGAGATGTGAATAGAAAAACCTACTGTTATAAATCTATTGCTCATGTAACATTGCCCTCTGATTCTTTAAGTATCATTTTTATTTCTAATCTTGTTTCAAAACTCACTTGGCAACACTAAAATATAGGACACTTTCCTGCCTTTATGTATGAAGGTATATATGTCAGTATCCACTTAGTGTATTCTTTAATTCATCTAATTTTGCATATGCACGATAGAAACCACTTACATGATTTCCCACTGAAAGTTACAAATGAAATGGCTTAATTGAGAAATGCACTTTCAAGTGACTAATGAACTAAGCAAAAACTAGCAGAACGTGTCATATTCTCTTAAATCTTCAGCAATTCTCGTCCTTTCAGTAGATTATTAGTTTAACACAGCAACACACACAAGTGATAAATCAGCCTGAACTCCAATTTGTCTCTTGTAAGTAGGTTGCTAATTTGGCAGTGGAGGTAAGATAATGAGGTCAGGAGCTTTGCTGAGAGGATCCCCAAAAGTGGGTCTAGGTGTATTAACATAAAACAGTCTATACAGTTTCATATTTTGAGTTGTTCCATTTACATAGAAAATTACATTATTGAGAGTAATACACAGATTATTCATTGTCAGTTCATTTGAACACATTTACTGAAAGTCTATGTTGGTTTAGAGCATGCCATGCTGTCAAGTGTTCTAGTGTCCAGTGGCAAATAAAAAGGTGGGGAAAAAACATCGAGGCTACACTCTCCTGTTGTTGAAAATACAGTGGGTGGTGAGTGAATAAAAAGTCACCACACCTGCTACAGCCTGATTTGTATCTGGTGGGGCTGCAAACGAGTCTTCACAGCAAAGGCAAAACCTGGATGGAGTGTTTGATTACTAGCACTTTTTTAGCCAAGGTTTTTTCAGCGAGAGAGAGGCAGCTATTCCAGTCTGTGGAATGAATGTGTTCAAAGTTACAGGACTACAGGATGGCCGGCATATAAGAGAAACCACAAATTAAATATCCACAGTGACTATCGAGAAGTAGAGAGGAATATATTTGGGAAATGCATCAAAGATAGCATCGTAAATGATCTTACTTTCTACTAATGGATCCAGATGTTTCTGAAAGAAAATATAGAGACAGCAATTTTAAAGAAGGTAGTGACATTGTCAGTGTTGCTCGTAAGAAATAAATTTTTGACAGGTCTCGAAAATTGGTTAACTGAAGAATGCGATTCAAACTAGGAGACACTCCACATGGTAATCACATGTGATAATTATTCATTATGGATTAAGAGAGTGACAGTGATCCCTGAGAGAATGAGCTGGGTTATAAAACATTTCTGACTTATTGGTCTTGATGAATTATTGGATAAAGGACATGAGCAAAAGAGAAGATTGTTTTAATAGAATGATTTTGACCTTTATACTAAACAACAGAGTGGACGAGGTTACCTTATCAAAGAAGAAATATACGATTGGGAAGGGGATTTGAAAGTGATGGTGAATTAAGTTTTGGCCAGGCTGAATTTGAAATATATGACATAGTTGAGAAAAGTTGTTAGTTTGGAAAATGGAGTCAGAGTGACCAGAAACAGGTTTCAACAACTGTGTTAGTTGAGATAGACTAACTGCTGTAACCAATAGCCCGCATACTTCAGTGATGTATGTAAAACAGTAAGATTTATTTCCTGCTTATGCAACAGTGCAGCCAAAGTGCACCCCAAAGCATGAAATAGGACCGAGATTTCTTCCATCTAGTGGCTTGTTCCTTTTCTAGGCCTTGGTAAGGGGAAGGGGGAAAATAACACAAATAGCATGTTGGAGGATCATGTTAGCTCACATCCGTGGTGAGAACTCAGTTACATGGCCATGATGCACACCCACAAAGGATGCTGGGAAATGTAGTCCAGGTGGTGGCCAGTCCCCTACTAAAGAGTAAGGTCATCCTTGATGTGACCTCCACAGATTCCAACTTATCAACTCCTGCTTCTCAACAGTCCCCTCAGTACCAGCCATTCTGAGAAGAAAATACAGATATTGAGGAGTTAAAGTAGTTAAAATATCTAGAACAGTTAAAATAATAAACATTTTAAACTGCACTTATCATTTTAATATATTAGTTTTTACTTTTAAGCAACTCAGTTTTCTGATTAACAAAACTTCCAGGCAATCTGTATTCTTGAAAATCAAATAAATTAATTGTGCAGAACTTAGGATCTTTAAAATCCAGAGTCTCCAGCTCAGGATGCTGGACTAGATTCCTCCTCAAGACACTGATAGCACATCCAGAATCTATAAAAGAAAATTTGCTCTTAAGAAAAAGGCCTACCCTACAACACTTGCTCTTAACCTGAAATCAAATCAATAAATTCTCCTCTACTAATTGAAGTCAGCAAATTCTCACTAATTTATAGCTAACATTCTTCAGTGTTTTTGTTGACTTTTGCAATTATTTCACAGTTTCAGGTATGTAAGTGCTTTCTGGCATAGATTCTGCAAACATCAAGGTTTTCTCTGACAGTACATACATAAGGTCATTCCAATGATATAAGTAGTTTAAAAAGCAATTTAGAACATAATTTCCGTCTTCAAAGAGCAAATCATTTGCATGGAGAGATAACATGTCACAAAGTAGTAAAAATACAGTAAGTCAATATGTGAGACAATTTAAGTCAATGACATTGGTCAGTGATATGCAAACTTTTTGATCAAGTACACTGCATACTAATACATTGACCATGCCTCCCCAATACATGGATTTATATTTACATAGCATATCGATATAGTCTTGGACTGATGATGCTTGTTTTAAAAACAAATTTAAAAGGATGAAAGAGACTTGAATATAATTAGACTTCTAAATGTTTTATTCTCTTTTCCAATGAATCATCTTTTGTACCCCACTGCCCGCCCCGCTACAAGTACACAGCCCAGCTTGAGGCCCACGCTATCAGAGAAGTTCAGGAAAAGGAGAACAAACCTCGATCGGCAAAGCCTCTGTGAAGGGTTTATACAATCAATGAATAAGAGATGGTTTGTTAGGAGCAATGTAGGAAAATGTATGAGAAGAAGATAAAAACGTTATCTTTTCAGGAGACTGAGTCTACTGGCCTGCTCATGTAGATAATTTCATTAAAAGAAAAGAAAAGAAAGAAAGAAAATACCTCTAGAGTCAGACAACCTGGTTTCTAATTCTGGTGTTTCATTCTGTGATCTCGTAAGATGGACCTAACTTTTCTAGGCATTAGTGGCCTTATATCTGAAACAGGGATATTAACAGTATCTCCCTTGTTGGATCTTTGAGAAAATTACGGGGAATGGCTCGTGTACATATATTAATTGTGCAAAAAACAGGTTTTGTTGTTGTTGTTAAAACTAGAATGATAAATTGAGGTGTGACTTGAACAACCTGAAAAATCAATGTACAGAGCTTTGCGTATCTCCTCAAAGCTTTTGGGGTAGCATCAAAGGTACTGAGATTTTGTGTATAGAGAGGGGTGAGTAGAGAATTATAACTGTCGGTAAGGAAGCCAGTGGTATGACAGGTAAGAGTTTCGCTGCATTTGCAGTAATTGGACCACGTAGCACAAATGAAGAGTTAATTGAATAATTAGGTATCTAGAAAATTGTCAAATGAAAAATGATCAAGACAATTTACTGTCTTTTTATTGTTGGGTGAACAGTCTATAGAATTAACATAATACATATATACATACATACTTTTAAAATATGAAGTCTTATGTTTAAAAGAAAACATTGAAAATTGTCTTACATAAAACCTGTGAGTTCAAAAGAAATACTTCCAATTGTATTCTCCCTCTGTCTCACATCTAAAAGGCACATTCTCTGAGCGTGGGAAGAATGTTAATTTGAATCTGGGCATGTTTATACATGTGTGAGAGAGAGAGATGTTGAAAACTAGCTTTAATTATATGCTTAAGTCATTGATTCTGGGTTTTTTTCAAAATTTTTTATAAGATAGACATACCAGTTTCTACTGTTAAAATGATGAAGCAACCTCAGATGGGTTGAGGGCCTCCCAAACGCTATCCTGCTTTAATTAGGAAAGAATTTAAGTTCCTAATACATATACCTAGACTCCTGCAGAAGTTTCATGAAAGGATATTTCATTGAACACTGTAAGTGGGAGATAAATTCCATAGTTTAGGTTCATCCTTTTATAATTCAAATCTCACATCATTGAAGTCAGTGGATTCAATATTGCTCTTAATTGGTTAACTTGAAAATATTTGACAGTTCAGACTGGGTATGGGGCTTTGTGTAATTGGTTCAAATGTAGATCACATTGAAAAATTCCTTCCACTAAAAAAAGAGAAAAAATGTAGGTGATTGGTCTTCTTTCTTCCTTTAGTTTTACATATAAGTCACTTGTTTGCTAGGTACCTCTGTTCAATTTTTTTTAAACTTTCCTGGACATGAGATGCCTCAGATATGTAAAAATACAATCTGGCCTTTATAATCTCAGTGATCTCCTCCAACCCCACATATTCATATCTGAATATTTGTTTTTCTCATGACCTTGAAAGTGGTCTACAAGTCAGAAAATTATTAAAATGTGTTTGTTTCAAAGTGTGATGATTCTAGAATATTTGTATCAGATTTTATAGTAATACTTCTATTTAACTATTGGAAAGTTTGATTTAATTTGTTTTGTATATTATGTTATTTTGTAATTATGAAGGAATACAATATGACCACTTGAAATATGTGCATATATTTATGCATGGTTCTTTACACAGAGATAGTACAAGGTAAATGATTGTGGAATGATTAAAATCATTTTTATAATATTTTAGTCCTTTCCACTCAACAAATTATTTGCTAAAATGCCAATCATGAAAAGAAATAGGGTCAAACTATGGTTTTTAGTATACTAGACAACAAAACCCCAAAGCAATTAAATGTAAATAATCGGTTTCTGAAAAAACAGTCTACTTTGTTGCAACTTTTCCCATTGGCCAAGGAATTGCCTTTATTTTCTTTCTAGGATTGTCTAACTCCCACTTTACTTAATGCACAGGGAATTTAACAGGCTGTGTTATCAGAAGTCTTCATTTGATCCAGTTAGATCTTTCATTCACAGAGAGAGTTTGTAGCTAGAAGTTGAGAAGCCAAGATTATTAAACTGGAGGTAGTAGTTCATATATGTCATTATTGAATATTATTATTTTTTATTATTGATACATATCAGGAATAACTACCTGTTACATCACCTGGAGAGATATTTGATTGCAATTATATTTTCTTCTTTATAACTTTGTAAAAGGAAGATTATGATGCTGGGGGAAGAAAAGTATTTTAGTATTATTAGAGTCTATTTTGAGCCTATGTAGTATACTTTACAATCTAAATAACTTCAGGGGAAGTTTTATTTAAGAATACCATCAATGATATGGCCTATAAATTTAATCTCACAGAGGTATGTACAGTTGAAATACCGTACACTTCCTCTCCTCAGTCGACACAAAAAATGACTGAAGGTTCCTTTACAGAGGTTTTGCCTGAGCCATACCATAACCTGTATTTAGGGAAGAAATCCGAAGAATAAAATTTAATGGACCTAAAAGGGGAAGATCTACAGAATGCAAGAAATATGACTTCCATGTTGGTAAAAGATTTGCAGATTAAAAAAAAAAAAACACACAACAGGCAAACGGATGAAGAGTAGGTCAGAAAGCACCAAGGGTTTACTGTGGTTTTAGATATTTGAGCTCTTTCTCTGATTTTCGACCTCCCAACCCCTCAGTTGGATGAGAATCTACTCCTCATTTGGATTGATTATAACTTTGTGCCATCTCAAGAGCAAAGAGGCAGGTGCAAGTTATGAAGGAATCTGGTCTCTGAAATCATGATGCCTTAGAATAGGAAACCCAGTGATTGTGCAAAGGCTTGAATTGTTTCCTGTAGGCTACCAAGTAGTAAGCCAGCCGCATTTGTCACAGAGGAGGGATCACTGAAAGCCCTGGCAACTGGGAGAAAGCCAACTTGCAGTGATTTCGGGGGTGTTGCTATGAGCGTGTATTCTGCTGCAGAGCCCTGATAAAGGTGATTACATATTTTCCAATAGTATGTTGATGAAATAGGTTCTAAAAGCATTTGAAAATATCTGCTGTAGCAGCACAAACCATTCTAAAGCCTCCCAAATGCCCTGAATTATGATTGGTTGACAAAGTTATGACTTTTCCAGTTCAGTTCTCTTTATATTCGATTTGTAAAATGAAGCGTAATGGTTTACTATAGAGATTATTGTGAATTACATAGACCCACAGGAATATTCAAATGAGTCTCTGAATACCTTTATCATACTTGGTATTTTCAGTGTTGTTTCAATATTACTCCCTTTTGCATCCAGTTGGTTTGCTTTTCGTTTTACTGAGCCTCGTTTGTCTAGTGCTCTTCTTAATTTTCCTTTTTTTTTTTTGGCCAGATAGCTCAGAGTCAAGTTTGGTGTTCAACTGTATTAATTAACTTAGATTGATTTTCTGTATTTTAAATGATCTACTATCTCTCTTCCTAGTTACCCTGTGTTATTTTATATTTAATTTCCATGTTGTCTCCAATTATTTATAATAAGAAAACGTTAGAAATTAATTCTCTACTAAATGAATAATAAATAGTATCAACAAAACATTAGAAGGATAACATCATAGAAGGAACAGAAAAGTTAAATATCACTTACTGGCTGGATGAGCTCTAGGAATTGAAAAAGGCCAGTGTGATTGTAACTTCTTGGGCAGGTGAAGAAGGACACATCATAAGTTTTGAAAGTCACACTGGGGCTAGACTATATGGGATCATGTAGGCAGTGGTAATTTGAATTTTGATTGTTTACTTATGTCCTCTACAACACTTTAAAGTCTTTACCTTTTAAAGGAACGAGGTATTAGAAATACTTAACTTTTTTATTGATTGATGGAAAAATAAAATTTCAAGCAAATGCATTTAACTTTACATTGAAAATCTCTTAAAATAATTTGGCAAACACCTGGATGTTTATAGAATTCCAGAATTTCAACAGAATGGTCAAAAAACCAGAGCTTAAACCAGTCAGGGCAGACAAGGAATGATATCTCACAGTGAAGGGAAAAAAAATACTGCAGCCTAACTCAGAATTGTTACATGTAATTAAGATAATCCCACTCCCAGGATTAAATCCTCTCTTTTCTAGAATATCATTGTTCAGATGTGAAATTGTCAAGGGTATAAGCTGGGAATTGAACAATCTGCCGCATTGCTCTCTTCCCATGGGCCAGGAGGGATGAATCCCACCTTCCAGGCAAATTTGAGAATTTCGATAAGTCTATGTCTTCATAAGATCCAATTCTGTTCCTTTAGAATTAGCTTGTATCCCCCTCCTGAGAACCAACTTCCCCGTTCTGTCCACAAATAAGTTTTCATCCATTTTGTCAAAAGCTATTCCAAATTTTAAAGCCATTTTGTTTTTATTCTGATTACTCAGAAACAATGCATGTCTTGATTATGATAATGCTGGCCTTTTCAATTGAATTTGCTGAGAATGTACCTATTGTATAAATCTATTTTAGGTGTTCAACAGGTATGTATGGATATTGCTTAAGTAGTATTTTTCTTTTTTAATTTTTATTTATTTATTTATTTATGGCTGTGTTGGGTCTTCGTTTCTGTGTGAGGGCTTTCTCTAGTTGTGGCAAGTGGGGGCCACTCTTCATCGCGGTGCGCGGGCCTCTCATTATCGCGGCCTCTCTTGCTGCGGAGCACAGGCTCCAGACGCGCAGGCTCAGTAATTGTGGCTCACGGGCCTAGTTGCTCCGTGGCACGTGGGATCTTCCCAGACCAGGGCTCGAACCCGTGTCCCCTGCATTGGCAGGCAGATTCTCAACCACTGCGCCACCAGGGAAGCCCCCAAGTAGTATTTTTTTATTACTTGTACTTTCTACCCAGCTTGGAGAATACCTATACTTACCTATAGGGTGTTAGTGCTATTGTGTGTATTCTGAGGGTGTTTAGCACAAACTTCTGCACTCACAATCCCAGCAAGCCTGTCCCAATTTAAGTGACAATGAGAGTAATCTCAGGGAATTCATTCCATATCTTCATCTCTGAATATCTCCATACTTAAATTTATCTAGTCTTTCAACAGCTACATGTTGCAAGAAAAGAGGTCATGAACAATACCTTCAGGCTACATTCAGCCAAAATGAGTTTATAAAACATAGTACTCTAGGGAACAGATGGATGGTACTTTTTAAGACACCCAGAAATGTAGTATACTATTAAATTAATCTTTAGATAATACCAAGAAACCTATCAGTCTACAAAACATCTTATTTATTTTAATTCACAAACATGTATATAGCATTTCCAATCAGTCATTATTCTAAGAACTTCATAAATATCAACTCAACCCTCATACAGCCCTGTAACATAGGTGTCACTATTTTCTCCATTTTACAGATAAAAAAGCTGAACCTTAGAGAGGTTAAATAGTTTTCTCAAGGTCACAATGAGTAAGTGGTAGGTATAGGATTCAAGTCCAGGATTTATGCTTTCAACTCTGGGCTAGACTCACTAACTCTAATGCTGCATCCAGAGCCTGCCCACAAGTTTTACGTTCATTCAATAGACAGAACATTTAATATATAAAAGCAAGAAGGTGAATCAAGAGCAAAGACCATCAGAGGTAAAAATCCGAACAGATGGAAGTTGATTTGGCAGGAGATATGGGGTAGATATGTCGTTTGTTTTCTGTCAAGGATCACTGATCCCCAGTATTGAAAAAAGAAGCAAAGGACTAACAGTGAAAGTGACTTTTAAATATTCTATGTCTTTATCAAAAGTATAAAAGAGATGCGGCCACCTCCTTTTAAAGTTGTGAGAGGATAAAGATACAGCAGGTGCTTCTGGCTTGTGTATCAATTATGTACCGTTTAGTGCAAACCTATTTGTAACTTTAATTTGATGAATCTTTGCCCTTTATGTAAATTAAATTAGCTTTAGGGAATCAAAGAAAAATGATCTTAGAGAGTATTACTTTGACACCATCCTGCTGAGACAGGATATGGGTAGAAATACCAGAGAGAGAGCAGGAAAGCATCTCCAATGTGTCTGGGTGGTAAGTGCTTAAGTGTCAGCAAAAACACACTTCCTGCTTCTCAGATTTTTTCCATCAATTTGAACCAAGCAAGCACCATATTCGCTGTTGGGAAACAGACATAAATTATACACAACCTGTTTCTTTCAAGTATCTCTCAATCTGGTAGGGAAGGCAGACAAAATACAAAAATAACACTTCTTGTGTCATGTGATATAAATTCTGTGGGCCAACCCATCACTTGTCAGATGATATTAGTACAAACTGAGAGAAAAACTTACCCTTGATTCATACTTTATTTTAATAAAGTTGATTTTTAAACATATAATAGATAATTAGTTTAGAAAAAGTAAATATACACACATACGTACACACATACACACATGCACATACATACACACATATACACATACACATGTACATATACACACCCATACACATACATACACACACATGCACACAAATACACACATACATATATACACGCATACATACATACACATGCACCCATATACATATACACATACATACATATGCACATGCACAAACACATGCACACATATACACTTATACACACACATTAGCGTATACACACACCTGATATAAGGAAAGTATAAACAAGGCAAAGCTGTTAAAAATAAAACTCCATTGATTTGCCAAAAGAATCAGTGTAAATGAAGATAGATATTATTTATGATTTCCACTGACACATTTCCTAAATTTATTCCCCAGAAAAAGCAGAATGAAGGATGTTTTCTATAGTCCCCAGTGTAACATTGTTTTTACTTTTCATAATCTAAGTTATACAGAAATAGTGTGATAAGGACTAATTCCTTTACATGCCCTTTATTTGTTTTTTTATTAATTTTTATTGGAGTATAGTTGCTTTACAGTGTTGTGTTAGTTTCTGCTGTACAGCACAGTGAATCAGCTGTACATATACATCTATCCCCTCTTTCTTGGCTTTCCTTCCCATTTAGGTCAGCACAGAGCGCTGAGTAGAGTTCCCTGTGCTATACAGTAGGTTCTCATTAGTTATCTATTTTATACATAGTAGTGTATATATGTCAGTCCCAATCTCCCGATTTATCCCACCTCCCCTTCCCCCACTTTGTATCCATATGTTTGTTCTCTACATCTGTGTCTCTATTTCTGCTTCGCAGCTAAGATCCTTTCTATTCCCTTTAAAAGAGCATGATTATTTAGATTAAACACATGGGTACAAAATCCAAAATCTCTTCTGTAACTGGGAACAACGTAAGTGTGTGATCACATTGAGTACAAGTCATGCTGCATAATGTGAAGTTTTGTGCAGTCCGTAAGCGTTCACTTTCCCATCTTGCAAAGGTCTACATGCTTGTCATAATATATGATAAAGGATTTAATAAACATGAAAGTCACTGCTTCCTCCGTCATATTGCACTTGATTGCAATCAGCATGTTACAACCACAGTCTAATTACAAAACGTCAAATGTTTCATCAGCTCTTCTAGCTCAGTTCTGTGCTGCATCTGTGGTCACTGGCCCATTGAACATAAATTTTAATCCCTTTTATGTTCAATTTGAATCTGAATTACACAGTTGATGCTAAACTATCCCCGAATTAAAACTCCCTTGAAGATAACTTGTCTGGCGAACTATTTTCAGGGACATGATTTCCCAAACTTTCCTTTCATCACTCATGCAAATGAGCAATACTTTTGCAAAACTTGTTCTGCTTACATTTCTAGAATTTTAATTCTGAAGTTTTAAAGAAACACAATAAAGGAGGTAACCATGAATTCATATTCCTTACTACTCTTGAGAACAATTATTTGAATGGACAAGAAATGGGATATCTAAGATAATGGATCTTGATATTTATTAACATAGAAGTCATTAAATATTATGGAGAGTTTTCTTTTCCATCTCTTGTCTGTTTTTCCTACCTTCTCAGAGACAGTTATTTTCCCGAATTAGGTATATATGCATCCAATCCAATGTATCATTGATTTAGTCAACAAGTATTGATATTTATTGGCTGTTTACTGAATGTTAGATATTGGAGAAATAGCAGGAAAATAAAACCAAGTCAGTGTTAAGGGTGCTTTTAGTGAGTGTCCTATATCTACTGAAATAGTTGGTTAGTGAATGTTAGTATTTTCCTGGTATATTCTTTTTCTTTACTTGCACTTTTTTGGAGTAATTTTAAATTAAGTGTATCTCCTATAAACAGTGTGTGGGTTTTATGTTTAGATAAGAAATCTATTTGTTAATCAGTCTACTTCTTTTAAAATGGAATTCTGCTTCAAAATGTTTTTCATATTTAAATATTTGGATTTTAAAATGATATTTTAAGTTTTTTATTTAATTTCTTTGTCTTTTGACTTCTTTTCATTAGTTTCCCTGTTAGGCTTTCCCCTATTCTTTTTTTTTCTTCTTCTCCTTCATCTGTGCCTATTGTAGTTTTGTGTTTTCTTTTTTACCTTTTTGCACCATCCAAACTTAGAATTTGAATGTTTGATTTCTACTCTGGCAATGCTTACTATTATAATTTTACAATGTGTACCGAAGAAGTCTAACATTATCGACATTTTTACCTGCCTCCAAAAGGTGCAAGGCCTTGGGCACTTTGTTGCTGTTTCCTCATGACCTTGTTCATGAGGGTTTGATCTAGTATTTTAGTTCCCCGTTGTTTGGCTCACCGTGAATTTATTTTTACAGTCAATATTTATTTAGACCTAACAACATATTTTCTTCATAGTGATTCATTTCCTCAATTGGTATATCATTTTTATTATCTTCCACATAAGTTGTTTTCCTTGGGTCTCCCATATGCCTAAGGTTGGAAATTTATACCTATAGTAGTTTATACTTTGCCCTTTAGGGGACTCGGCATTTTATCTGTTGTGAATATTTGTTTTGTTAATTAATTTTCTCCAATTCCCTCTTTTATGGCAATAACCAAAGCAGTTCTGGCTGAACCCCAGCTTTGCACTATTAGCTCATTTGTCCTTGGACACACGTGATTCCTCAGGACACTGGGATGCCTAGGATTTCTCCCATGACTGTAGGAGAACACAAGCCAGTAGACAGAGGGTTTCTGTTCCCAACATCAGGAGCTCCACTGCTCCCACAGTCACTGGGAGCATCTTGTTTTTGCTTTTTAACATTGTTTGCATTATCAGATTTCTAAAGCAGGTTGGTTGTTAGAAGGCTTCTGTCAATTCAAAATTTAATGGATTTTTTTTTTAGGCAATTTGAAATGCATCCTCTTTATTTATTTATGGCTGTGTTGGGTCTTCGTTTCTGTGCGAGGGCTTTCTCTAGTTGCAGGAAGTGGGGCCACTCTTCATCGCGGTGCGCAGGCTTCTCACTATCGCGGCCTCTCTTGTTGTGGAGCACAGGCTCCAGACACGCAGGCTCAGTAGTTGTGGCTCACGGGCCCAGCTGCTCCGCGGCATGTGGGATCTTCCCAGACCAGGGCTCGAACCCGTGTCCCCTGCATTGGCAGGCAGATTCCCAACCACTGCGCCACCAGGGAAGCCCTTAATGGAATTTTTAATGAAATAAATGAAATAATGGTGCATCTGATTTAATGGCCACTATAGTGGTGTTCTGTCAGATTTGCACACTGATAATTTACTAACTCTAGCTTCCAGTTTAGTTTCTGCTACCAGGTAACTGAATACTTGGCTGAGTTAACCAGTGTTTCTGAGCACCAGTTTCCTCATCCATAAAAGAAGAGTCTGGACTGGGTTGTCTCCATTTTAATCTGCAAGCTTTAAAATCCTAAGAGATTAAAATTGTATCTAAAACTTCAGGGAAAAAATTGAAGTGCTTTCCCAGTCTGATATATTTACAAAATCATATCATAGAATTTCACATGCAAGGGAGCTAGAGATCATCTTGTTCCAGCCTCTTCTTTAGTAGGTGAATAAAGTGAAGTTCTATGAAGTTAAGTAATCTGCTCAAAAGGCTTTACTGAAAAAGTCAGGCCTAGAATTCTGTCTTTTCTAAATCTTAATATAATGATCTTTCCTTTGTACTGTTGTTTCCCATCTTAGACAAACTAAGTTGTTTCATAAATGCATATATGTTTATAGTTACCTACTCTGCAGATTTTACAGAGTGAAATTCCTTCTCACTCTAAAAACCTGGTATGTAATTTCTAGTCTGTATTAAATGGAACTCTAATACTCTGTGAGGCATTTCTTTAGCCAATTTAGGTCTTATGGAAATACTTATTTTTTAATATATGTGACATATATGTGTTTCTGAATTTAGCTCCTCAATCTTCTAATTTAGTCTCAACTATTTCTTAAAAGGCTGTATTTTATCCATCTAGAATCAAAAAGAAAGTTAAGAGCATGTATTATCTTTCCCTTTCTGCTAAAACATGTTATTTCTGAGATCCCAATAATGAACAATATGTCAGTAGCTAAAGGGAATGATAGTGTCCTTTTAACCACTCCAACTCAATCATATCTTTTTTTTTTTTTGCTTTCGTTTATGACTAAATGTGTATGACTTTTTCAGCATAAAACTTTTAAAATACGTCAGTTTCAGAAGAAGTGTGAACCATAGGAAAGCAAAAGGAAACCCAAAAAAGACAAGAAAAAAAACAACAACTTTAAGTCCATAGGTGAGCTATCTTTTCATAGGTATCAATTTATTTTGTACAAGGACTGACTATACATGTATGTGAATTTGTGTATGAGACGTATACGTCTATTTTTCAGTATAATTATTTTTTAAGTGGCAGCATGGTGAATGTACTGTTCAGAGCTAGTTTTTTAATTTTTTTATTTTAATAATACCCTAAGACTGTTCCCCATCTCTGACCCATCACTTTATTATATATCCTATTGCTATCTGTAATGATCTGTACCTATTTTTTGTCTGTTGTCTATCTCATCCACAAGAATATATGTTCCATAAGAACAGGGACCCAGTGTGTCTTTCTTATTAACTGCAGGCAAATTGAGCCTATCAATAAATATTTGTTACAATGAATAACATAAATGATGTATTAAGATAATTTGGTATTCATCCAGGTTTTACTTTATATTCATCAAGTTTAATATGAACTAAAAAGGGAACGCTATTTTTAATAGTTGAGCATATATTAGCCACAATCCATCCCCACAAAAAGTGATCCCTGGTTTTGCTTATATGGAGTTTTAACACACTTAAATATAGCAAAATTAAGCATGCATTTTTAGACAATGGGAATTATTGAAATGGACTATCAAAACAGAGTTATAGATAATAGGTATTTTTGACATCTCTAATAGAGGACATGTATTTTCAAGTTGTCATTTGGTTTACAGAAAATAATTTCATTATAGTTCCCACATGCTGTATTTTCGTTTTAACCATTATCTTAATATTTAGTTGTTATTATTAATTTTATTAAAATACTCCCCCAGTTTTCTGAATATAAAGCTAGGCTAAAATCTCATTTCCTGCATTTTCATATATTGCTTCATTATGCATATTTGTCTGTCTGTCTAAACATGAACATTTTTACAAGCAAAATGTCAGCATAAAGGAATGACACCCAACACACAGTTTTACAGAATTTTTAGGATTCTTAATATCTTTTGAGATATAGAATATCTGTCATTGTGCTAAACAAACGATTATGAGTTTGATCATGAAACTCATTCAAGATAATTTGTTCAACTGATGTATTTATTTATGAGCCCATCCCTGGTGGGCATGAGTGTACATAATTTCTGAAGTAAGTCATAGTGTTGCCTTTTTCAGAAAGCCAGTTAATCCTACAAGGAACTTATATTTCCATCCTGCCCTGAAAGGAACTGATTCTATCATTCACTGCCTTTACTTAAACATTTTGTAGTTCCTAAAAAGATGTACTATACAAACTTTCAGCAGTAGTTTATGAAGAAAAGAAACATTCCCAGCTTGTTTAAAAATAGACAGTTAAAAAAAAAGGGTGCTATAAACAAAGCACATAAGGATTGTGCAGGATGAATCTCTGAGAAACAATACTGATCCCTTGGCTGATGACAGAGAGTAACTAAAAGAGCTGTTTTTGCAAAACAGTCAGAAAATAACCATGAAAACAATCCCCAAATACCTGAATCAGCAGCAATTTTGCTCTATGCTTATGGAACTTACAAAGAGACTTTTAATAGTGCTGTGACTCTACTCTAGGATCAACTTCTCCATCTGCTGGCTGAAGGTCAAATTTTGATCTTTCTTAGTTATAAAAATCAAGAATTTATTTATTTTATTTATTTATTTTTTTTATAATTACACACATGCCATTCTTTCTTTCTTTCTTTCTTTCTTTCTTTATTTTTATTTTTGACTGTGTTGGGTCTTCGTTTCTGTGCGAGGGCTTTCTCTAGTTGCGGCGAGCGGAGGCCACTCTTCATCGCGGTGCGCGGGCCTCTCACTATCGTGGCCTCTCTTGTTGCGGAGCACGGGCTCCAGACGCGCAGGCTCAGTAGTTGTGGCTCACGGGCCTAGCCGCTCCGCGGCATGTGGGATCTTCCCAGACCAGGGCTCGAGCCTGTGTCCCCTGCATTGGCAGGCAGATTCTCAACCACTGCGCCACCAGGGAAGCCCCCAAGAATTTATTTGTATGTGCATATGAATATGTTTTCCCTGATGAATATGTTATTAACTAAAGGTATAACTTCCTCTCTTTAAACTGTAATGTAACTCAAAGAATCACAAACTACATTTTGAAAACATTATTATTGCATTAGAGTGTAAATCAAGCTGACACTTGATATTGTTTTTGAAAGCAGTTTTATTATTATCATGATTAAATATACATCTCATTCTCAAAACATAATATACTTAAATTTGGCTATTGAGGAGTTTTTTAATTTACTGGCATGTAGGAAGATAATCCGACTTGTTCCCTTTCACAGGCACTGTGGTTTTATATTCCAAGGTCCATTATGTTTTTTTGTTCCATCTGTTTTCAAAACAGCACTCAAATTGACAGATGATATTACTCAGAGAATCTTAACCTGTGACTTAGAAATCAGATGAAGCCATTAATGGAAACCCAAAACTTAACGTTAACCACAATTTAGCAATTTCAGTTTAGTCAGACAAGTTGTTTGGCAATCTGAAAAATGTGTCGAATACATGAGCGCATAAGGCGGACACTCCTTACAGCAAAATCTTTGTTCCTAAGAGTTTTACGAGTCTTACTACTTAGTCTGTCGACTACTAACGTGTTTTTACAGATTTCCTGTATGTGTCCTATCTCACCTGTTTTAAACAATCTATCCTTGTCCTTCTCACTAATCCTAAGTGTCTAAAACTATAGATTGTCGCCATCTGAATGCCTTTACTGCCAACACAAAGCACTCTTGCAGTTCACAGAATTATTCTCACACAGAAATATGACCAAGCTGTCTACTCTGATTTCTGTGATTGTTCTATCCCATCAAGGTGCTTTACTGATTCTTTCTTATAATGTCTTATAACCACTTTATAATACTTATCTACGAGGGCATAATACACATCCCTGTTAGTAGGTACGGAAGTTTTCTGTGTACACTCCTGTGGATGTGGCCATCCTGTGATGGCGCATGAGCGCGACGCTGTTTCTCCAGTCCCGCCTCATCCACTGAGAGCCAGCACCCCCAGCCCGTATCCACTGTACCCACATCCAGCTCCTGCACATGCCATGGGGCTGCTTGGTAAACTAGTGAAACACACCGGCCATGCTATTCTACGTATTAAAACTGCATTGAATCCAAATAGAAATATTGGTTATTGTGAGATCCGTATATTTTTTCCTTTTTTATTGAAATATAGTTGTTATACAATGTTGTGTTAGTTTCAGGTGTACAGCAAAGTGACTCAGGTATACATATACCTATATCTATTCTTTTTCAGATTGTTTTCCCTTATAAGTTATTACAAAATATTGAGTATAGTTCCCTGTGCTATACAGTAGGTCCTTGTTGGTTATCTATTCTATATATAGTAATGTGTGTATGTTAATCTCAAACTCCTAATGTATCCCTTCCCCTGCTTCCCTCTTTGGTAACCTTAAGTTTGTTTTCTATGTCTGTGAGTCTATTTCTGTTTTGTAAATAAGTTCGTTTGTATCATTTTTTAGATTCTCCATGTAAGTGATATCGTATATTTGTCTTTTTCTGTCTGACTTACTTCACTTAGTATGATCATCTCTAGGTCCATCCATGTTGCTGCAAATGGCATTATTTCATTCTTTTTTTATGGCTGAGTAATAATCCATCGTATATATGTACCACATCTTCTTCATCCATTTATCTGTCGATGGATATTTAGGTTGCTTCCATGTCTTGGCTGTTGTAAACAGTGCTGCAATGAACATTGGGTACGTGTATCTATTTGAATTATAGTTAAAGAAATTACTAGCAAGACAAATACATAAATATGCACGTTTGCATATATCTGTTTTTCAGTATCTTTCATATAACAGAACAATTCTTTTCTCCTTAAATATTATCTTCTAATTCGTGTCCATGTATCCTAAGTATCCCCTGCACTGCACAACCTGTGGGTGGTTAGAAATGAGTGCAGTGGGAGTGGTGCACAGGGCATGGATTAATGTCCATAGTTCAGCGCATTCCGACCACGATCGGTGGGACATTGCTTTTCCCTCTCTGGCGGTCTTTCCTCCAGTTTCCTGCACCTGCTCCAGGGGTAAGTGCTTGCGCTCGCAAACCATCCAGTGTGCTTTTCTCACACCTGCTCTTTTGCGCTGCTGTTCTTTATCTCTGTGATTCTGTGTTGTGTAATCTTAAAGCTACTCTTCCTGCCAAGTCCTAGCTTTGACTGAAGTCACCCAGCATTCTTCCGACCACCGCTTCTAATCTTAGATGCTCCCTTTAAGGTTATTCCTCGGTCCCTGTGTAAGTCAGCAGACACTGATCTTGAAGAGAAGGGGTGCCGACCTCCAGGCACAGTGTCTACTACAAACATGATTATTTGTGTAGGGTTGTGATTGTGGAACACATGTGTGACTGACATGATGTCCTCTGAGAGATGGGATTTTAGACAGAGGTGAGTAAACCAGAGATTGACTTACAAAGCTTATCGCCCTGGTGCCAAAGGATCTTCAACACAAACCCTCATAAGCACTATGACAGAGAAGACGTGGGTTCCATGGAAAGGATGGTAGGGGGAGGGACCCTTTAGATTTGGGGCAGGGGCAGAGAAGCCTGCTTTGAGAGAGTGTTTTTTAAGCCAAGTCCACTTTAGTCATTAAAGAGTGAAACAAAGACGTCCCAGGCAAAGGAAATAACAATGAATAACCAGTGAACGCAGTGAAACCTTTGGCTCCTTCAAAGAATTAAAATAGTAGCTAAGAGACACTGCTTTGGGAAGCAAGTGTTCTCCTTACTTGCTGCAAGTAATAAATCCTTCATTCTCTGGGGAAAAAAAAAAAAATAGATAAGCAGCTTAAGCAAAGTAAGTGAAAGGGCAGAGTGGAACACATTGAGCTTGGTCCATGGGCACCAGACATAAGAGTGCCGTGAAAGTGTACAATGTAACAAAAAGATACATCACGATTGGAAGAAAATAGAACATATTTTTAACTCTATTTATCACATAATTTTTTAATTAAGACTTTATTATATCTTTAAAATAGTTCGGGGTTCACAGCAAAACTGAGGGGAATTTACAGGGATCCCCTATGTGCTCCCTGCCCCCGCACACGTACAGCCTCCTCCATTCTCAGCATCTCTGCCAGATGTGTTACAACTGATGAACCTACATTGACATGTCATTATCACCCAAAGTGCATAGTTTACAATGCAGTTCACTCTGGGCGTTGTGTGTTCTGTTGGTTTGGATAAATGTATAACGACATGTATCCATCATTATAGTATCATACAGAGCATTTCACTGCTCTAAAAATCCTCTGCATTCTGTCTGTTCATCCTTCCCTGCCCGCTAACCATGGGCAATCACTGATTTTTTTTTTTTTACTGTCTCCATAGTTTTGCCTTTTCCAGAATGCCATACAGTTGGAATCATACAGAATGGAGCCTTTTCAGATTGGCTTCTTTCACTTAGTCATATGCATTTTGTTTCCTCCATGCCTTTTTATGGCTTGATAACTCATTTCTTTTTAGTGTTGAGTAATATTCCATTATCTGGATGGACCACCATTTATTTATCTCTTCACCTACTGAAGGACTTCTTGGTTGCTTCCAAGATTTGTTGATTGGGAAAAAAGCTGCCAGAGACATCATGTGCAAGTTTTTGTGTAGACATAAGTTTTCAACTACTCTGTATAAATACCAAGGAGCATGATTGTTGGGTCATATGGTAAGAGTATGTTTAGTTTTATGAGAAACTGAAACTGTCAAGCTGTCTTCCAAAGTGGCTGTACCACTTTTGCATCCCCACCAGCAATGAATGAGAGTTCCTGTTGCTCCACATCCTCACCAAGGATTCTTTGTATGTTATGGATAACAGTCCTTCACCAGATGTCTTTTGTAAATGTTTTCTCCCTGTCTGTGGCTTGTCTTCTTCTCATTCTCTTGACACTCTTGACATTGTCTTTCTCAGAGGAGAAGACTTTAATTTTAACAAAGTCTGCTTATAAATGATTTCTTTCGTGGATTGTGCCTGTGGTGTTATATCTAAAAAGTTATTGCCTTACCCAAGGTCATCTAGGTTTACCATAGGTTTTCTCCTATGTTATCTTCTAAGAGTTTTATAGCCTTGCATTTTATACTTACGTTTGTGATCTATTTTGATTTAATTTTGAGGAAGGAAGACATTGATTTTTTTTGCATGTGGATGTCCAGTTGTTCTAGCACCATTTGTTGAAAAGACTGTCTATGCTCCATTGTATTGTTCTTTCTCCTTTGCTAAAGATCAGTTGATTGTATTTACGTGAGTCCATTTCTGGGCTCTCTATTCTGTTCCATTGATCTATTTGCCTCTTCTTCCACCAATACCACACAGTTTGGATGACTGTAGCTTTATAGTCTGTCTTGAAGTCAGGTAGTGTCAAGCTTCCAACTCTGTTCTTCTGCTTCAATATTGCAGTGACTATTCTGGATCTTTTGCCTATTTACCCAAGAATTTTTAAATAATTTATTGGAGTCAAAAGCAGAACCATGTTGTATTATAAGAAAAAAATAAATCAGAAAATAATTTGCTGTTTTTGTATCAGCAATGTTATAAAATTAAATTCTGATTCCATATTTGTACTTAGTTTTTCTCAATCAACTATGTGTTTTGTTAATTGGACCTGTTATTTAACAGGTAAACTACCTAAAGAACACAGTCATTGTTATCACAGATAAGTCTCTCAAATGAGCATGGATTCTTGGTGACTGTGACAGATAAGATTTTGGTATCCAGTTACCATCCTGAATATATGGATGATATAGACTGAAAACACCAAAAAAATGAAAAAAAAAAATTAAGATCAAAGTAGGGAATGGCTAAGAAAAATAAAGAGGTAAATCACAAAAGAGAGAATGTAAGTAGCTAATAAGTTTGCTTTTAAAAGCTTAAACTCACTAATAAAGAAAAATATTAAAACCATAGTACAATTTTTTTTTCCTAAAGTTTTAAAAAGATCATTCTCTGTGCTATCTGGATAAGAGGAAATCTCATATCTTAATGAATTGTTATTCTTTAAACTATTTTTAGACTGTAGGTTTACAATTCATGTCATGAACCATAAAAAATATTTTCTGACAATCTATCCAAGATGAAAACAAAATGTGTGCATAGATTTATACATAAGATTTTCATCATTGTAGGTCCTGTAGGATTAGCTATCAAGTCATGGGGAATGACTTAGGAGTTTATAAACAGTTTCAGAAGAAAGGAAAAGCGAAGCAGATCTTGATTTGACACAGTTAAAGAGTGTTTGAAAAAAAGTATTTTCCTAAATTTAGGGGGTGTGGCTCATACTTCTAGGGCAATGTTGTCAAACTTTAAAGTCCCTACGTATCACCTTGAGATCTTATTAGAAGCAAATTCTGATTCAGTAGGTCTGGGCAGGGCCTGAGATTCTGTGTCACTAAGGAGCTCCCAGGTGGGGCTGCCACTTGGACTTATATTGGTTTTTAGCTTTTAAATTGGAGTATAATTAATGCATTTTTTTGTTGGACAGGGAATATGAGTCAAAGACTTTTATTTAGTGTTAAAATAATAAAATCATGGCCATAGAGTGCATGTGCATTTATGGAACACTTTCTGCATGTCTCTTCTCTCGGGATTTCATGGCTGTTGTGCCCATGCACATAGCTGACTGACAACCTGGGAGACATCACATTTATGAACGAGATGACATTTGCCATATTTGTGTTAAATATTTTAAACCCACTTTCATTGACACAGGAATCAGTAGCTAAGGAAAAATAGTTCAGAAAAGAAATTGCAGAAAGTGTATTCCATATAATAAAGTGCAATGGAGAAACAGCCAAATAAGGTTCACTGGGAAGTGTGAATTAGTGAATCGAGACATTGTAACGAGCGAAATGTTTTAAAACAGGATCATCTGACCACAAACAATGGATGCAAAGTTATATGTGAAAATTAACATCTTCAATTTATAGCTCTAGCCCAAGTTCTTCTTATCACTCCAACCCTCAAACACTGTGCTGACAATTTATGTCATGGTGTGGAAGCTTTATTTTAATACTTTAAAGAACTTTGACATTTGCAGCGGTTTTGGAAAGAAGATGGGAAACCAATAGTAAAATACTTCACTATTTTTACCTCCTCACTTTTATGAAGACCTCTTAAGAGTATTTGCATCAGCTGTGATATTGTATCAGTATATTCAAAGAAAATAATTGGAAGTGAATCAAAATTGTATTCACAAATGAATAGAGTCAGTTATATTGCTAAACCAATGGCCTATGCGTTAGCAATTTTAATTTAAATCTACATTGCAGATATCTTCTTTAGGTTTCTAAGATATCCTTCAGTCAATATTTAGAACTACTTGAGGTTTTTTTTTAATTTAGTTACCAAAAAATAATGTACTTTTCTTCCACTGAAGGGCAACCATTATTAAAATGCTCATTTTTAAACCGTTTTGCATAAAAACTGTTCTTTAATCCATAGTGAGATGTTTACTCTGAATTTCACAGAAATTGCTATGCTGGTTCCTAATGGTGCTGTAGATTGTTTTGTTAGATATTGTTCTTACAGACGGTAGAGGTTGATATATTTGTGAATTTAATATTCTTGAAGAATATAAAACATATGGCCCCACATTCACAGTAACTGAATTCAGATGTAGCAAACACTGACAAAAAAGCTCCCGGGAATACTGTGTGACCTAGGAATTAAATGTAATCATCACACAATGCTTGCAGACTCATCAAAGTTAAATCCTCCACCACCAGGTCTCTTGACCCTTCAAGGAGGCAGTACTAAAAGGAGGCTGAGGCTACCAACTAAATTTAAATGGACTTTCTGAAGAAGACTTAACCTAACATGAGATTATTTCTTTATTATCTGGTACTAAGCAGTTAGGTAGTGTTTTTCTTTTTTTCATTTTCAGAGTACTTTATTACCATTAAGAAATCACTGTTCACTGCTTCTTGTGCGTTAAAATAAAAATCATACTCATTTTCCATGAAAAGTCACTGAGATCAAGAGATTTATTCATTTGCCATTGCTACAAGGAAACCCTATAAAGGGAATTAACCCTGGCTGCATTTTATATTTTGAATGATAACTTGCTTGTTTGTGGGGTGTTTTGTTTCTCTAAAGGGAACCTTTTCTTCACTGTGTCTTAAAGCTAGGGAACATGAAAGTTTTATGCTTTCTCTCATATGTACTGTATGCTGATAATTGACAAGCATCTTCTACCTGTAAAACAAACTCAGAGGACAGGGTTTTGCAGGTACCATTCATCAGGCATCTATGAAATGAAATGTCGTACATCTTTTTTTTAATACTTTTATTTATTTATTTATTTATTTATTTATTTATTTATTTATTTATTTATTTATTTATTTATTTTTGGCTGTGTTGGGTCTTCGTTTCTGTGCGAGGGCTTTCTCTAGTTGTGGCAAGCGGGGGCCACTCTGCATCGCGGTGCGCGGGCCTCTCACTATCGCGGCCTCTCTTGTTGCGGAGCACAGGCTCCAGACACGCAGGCTCAGTAGTTGTGGCTCACGGGCCTAGTTGCTCCGCGGCATGTGGGATCTTCCCAGACCAGGGCTCGAACCCGTGTCCCCTGCATTAGCAGGCAGATTCTCAACCACTGCGCCACCAGGGAAGCCCAAATGTTGTCGTACATCTTGAAAGGTCCAGTGCAAAGCTGGAACATTTTGAGGAAGAGAAAATTTTTATAAGTTATTTCTATCTGTAAATCAGTAAATGTTTGATATGATTCTGAATATACAATCATCTAAATCTAAAATATATTTCTATTAGATTTTAATGACCGCTACTAAAGAATGCGAACCATATGCTTTAAAATTAAATATTGGCCAACATTAGTACTATGTTTAGAACTAATTTTTTAGTATATTTTCATCTTTAGAATATTCAATAATTATCTTTATTTGTTATTGAATTATGCCAGCCAGACCAGGATAATGACCCATTAAATCAGTGAGTTTTGATTATTGAGACATTTTATTATTCACTTATTTTTGCTGAATTTTCCATGATTAAAAGTAAATAGAATTTTGACCACATCTCTCAATGTTTAATCTCTTTCTTTCCATTTTCCCTTTGCTCTTATCTAATAAGTTTTCAAACTAAAATAATAAGCCTGAATAGACAAGTGAGTGCATAGTTTTAGAAAGTTAATATTTAGAGATTTCAAAAGAAGCATCTATAAATATGATCATTTTAAATGTTTATGTATTTAAACATTTTCAGTTTGATTCTGATTTGATTCTGCATTGTGTTTTCACTAGAAAACTGTGAAACATTTATGTAAAATGCATATCCTCCTATACATAGAGATATTTAAGTTGACTCTAAATATATATGCATATATGCACATATACATGCATACATATATATGTGTGTATATATGTTTATGTATATGATAATAATTATCCTTCTCTTTATCTCTATATAATCCTCAGCTAGTCATTAACTGTAAAATCATGTGGAAATCAGATGTATGCAATCATTTGCATCTTTACGAAAATACAATCAAGTGGGAGAGGCAAGACACCTTAATGTCATGATTGAAACAAAATACAAAATAAAAGACATGTTGGTGGGGGAGAGAGAGAAGGAAAGGAGGGGGCGGGAAGGGAAGAGGGAACTATCCCATCTGCCTTTGAGAGACGCTGAGTACTTATGATCTGGATTGGATGGACCGTACTTAGAACAGAGGGCGTGGAAGTTCTTCCAGGCGGAATTAAAGATCACATTCATAATCTGGGGTTGGACAAGCTCTAGCATTTCCTATAATACTGAGTCCCAGCCTAGGTGTCCTGTATTTCTTCACAACTCTGCTTACCCAATCCATATGAACAGGAGACCTTTTCTTAAGACTTTTTATTTTTATTTTTTGATGTGGACCATTTTTAAAGTCTTTATTGAATTTGTTGCAATTTTGCTTCTGTTTTCTGTTTTGGTTTTTTTTGGCCGTGAGGCATGTAGGATCTTAGCTCCCCAACCAGGGATCAAACCCACACCCCCTGCAATGGAAGGCGACGTCTTAACCACTAGACCTCTAGGGAAGTCCCTGAACAGGAGAAGTTTTCTCTTTCAATAAATGAACAAACCTATCCTGAAATCTTATTTTATGTATACGATTAGAAGAGGCATTCTAGAGAAGACAAGGAATAAATATCATTCTTTCCTTTAAGGAATTAAGAATCTAATGACAGCTAAAGTGCCAACATACTAAAGCAGCTGGAAGCCAAATTTCAATGCAAACGACTTCATAGATTCTGATTCCAGCAGCCCTAAGGTCTAAGCCAGTGCTATCTTTTAAACCTGATCGCAACTAAACTTCAGTTTGGAAGTGGAGAAAGAAAATAAAAAGCATTACCCTCACTGCTTGTCTGTAGGTGAGGTACTGTATCGAGTCTCAGAAGAAGATCAACATAGGCAACCTAAGATTCAGCAGTAAGTAGAAATTGAAGAGCTTCTATTAGTGACATCATAGAATAGAAAGCGTTTGGAACTATGCTCCCTGCTTCCTTCCAATTTTTCTACATATGTATTTTCTTTCCTGCACCCTTTCTTTTCCTTATGGTTTCCTGAATCTACTTCCTCAATTTGGGAAGCAGCTTACATTAATGGTTAAGTATGTTAGTACATGTCATACTCTGCTCATTACTGTGACCAGCGTTCTACAGTGATAGCAATATGTTCGTGGACACAAGATTAGAGAAGTGAGTTTACCCCAAGACACTTGTTCTCCTTCAGTATCTTGGAGTCAATTGGAGATAGTAAGTCTCTTCCCCTAGTCATTAAGTGCCATTATGAAAGCAATTTGTTTTCTAAGTACTTCTGGTACTATGAACAATATTTATAAAATAGGATAGATTTTTTTGTGATGAGCATATATTTTATCATTTGAAAAAAATGACCTCTCTACTTTTCTAATTTGAGATCATCATTATAACTTTTCCAGTCTCTGCCAAAGGCATCTCCTAAGATTTTAAACGTTTTGTATGATTAGATTGTTTCATCGACATGCTCCCAGAACAAAAGCCGTGTTTGCTAGCACCCCTCCTCAGGTCCAATAAATTAATTGGGCATATTGTGGCCTTTGCAGCATGGTCTTTTGCTTGTAAATGACTCATGTCGCGTCCCAATCAAGGTGAACAGCAAACTTTCACCAGAAACAGATGGAGGAGTGATTCTGGCCGTTTGTGGCAACCTCAGCCTCATCGAGAAGAAACTGAAGTTTGTGGAAAATTGACCTCTAATGCTGTTGTCCAGACTTGATTCACCTCGGGTGGGTGTTCTGCTGAGAAAAGTCATCAGCACCAGCAGATGGACATCCCCAGGTTCGCTTTCCTAGGCATTTACAGATCTGTTGCTAAAACATACAGCTATCACATATTTTGATATCTCTATGTGGCAGTACTTCCCATCAATTTACGATCCTAAAAATAGAGATCAGGTCCCATCACTCCCCCAACCCCAAACTACCCTAATGGGCCTGCTTTTGTATTACAAAAGTTTTTTTTTTTTTTTCCTTTTAAGAAAATTCTAACAAAATAGAAACTATTTTTGAAGTATAAGTTAATCAAATGCCCTTCTCTCTGGGCCCAACTGCTTTCCTGTGATACATCTTTTCCCCCTACATGCTCGGACATTATTCACATTTAAAAAAAAAAAAAGAAAAAAGGTAACAAACTTTCCATGACTTTTTCATCTAATCCCATACTTTTGTGCTATATTAAGTGACGATGTACAAACTGTCCATTTATTTAAATATGATAGCGCTCCCAATTTGGTAGTTAGGAGTTGTATTTTTAATTTACAGTAACGGATCCACTCACTTTCTCTTATTCTCATGATCATGAATGGAATTTTATGATACAAATACCTGGACCAAGTGACAAAGTCAAACAGGGTCCATTTATATAATAGAAGTTATGAAGTCCAATTTGCGCCAAGTTGATAACCTAAGCAGATGGCATAATATGTCAAATGGGCAATTAATTATTTTGTGAATATTTTTTTAATCGGAGTTGTTTCTCTGCAGAGTCTATGAAACAGAATTTTCTGTAAGTCAGACAAAGAATCCAGCTTTGTATAGGTTATTAACACTCCTGCAATTAAGAAGAAAAACTTTCGGCATATAAATGAATTATCATGAATGCAACTGACATCATTGGCTCCTTCCTATTCAACCAATAACTAGAGCAGTTGTTATGAAAAGTAAAAATAAAATAGTTATCCTAATCTAACTTGTGTTAGAAAGCAGTTATTTTTTAAAGTTGCCCTAAAAGTTAATTCTTTGTTTCAGCCACCCTTGATTGAGTACCTGTAAGGGCCAACCCTTGTTCATATGGTACCTGTGTGCAAAGCTAGTCAAAGCTACACCTCCAGGGGGTCACTGCCCTGCACCAGGAGCACTGACAGCAAGCAGTGCATAGGCTAGAATTAAACCATCATTCACGCCTGGGACTGATGCCTTTGTGTTCTGAGTAACCCCTGCAATAGTGTGAGATAGTCCTGGCATCTACTACACCTAGGAACTGGGAGGTCAGGGGTGAACAGAACAGAGATCGTCTAGGTCCTGAGAAGACACGCAGATGTGTGAAAAGACAGACATTTAATAAATAATCACACAAATAAATATGCAATTACAAAGGTGCCTTAGATGCTTTGAAAGAAAATACAGTTGGAGACTATTACTGGAGAAGCTTCATTTATATTGAGAGATCAAAGTAGTCTTCTCTGAGGAAGTGTTGTTTAAGTTGAGATCTGAAGCATGAGTTGTAGGTGAGCAGGAGAATGTTCTAGGGAGAGGGAACAGCCTGTTATGACATTTAGGAGGGAAAAAAGCTTTCCCATATTTCAGGAACTGAGAAGGAGCTTCTGTTCTTGGAGCATAATGAAAAAGGCTGGAGTTTAGTTAAGCAGAGATCATGCAGACTCTTTGAGTGCATGTTCAGAATTTTAGAGCCAGACACAGAAGGATGTTAAAGGAGGAAGTAACGTGATCAGGCACGTGTTGAAATAAAATCACCCTGACTTTTGTGTGGAAAGTGGCTTGGAGAAGTGAAAGAATACACAAAGGGAGAGAATAAAGGGGTTTTGCAGTAGTCTAGGTAAGAGATGTGGTGCTTGGTCTCAGAGGTTGGCCTGGGGGTTGGTTAGGGTTTAGTGGCATCCGTTGATCTCATGATGGATTGCAGATATGAAAATGCAAGCTCCAGCGTGAGTTCTCAGCCACCAGATGAGCCACTACTAAAGGAGAAAGAGATTACTGGAGGAGAGGTGGATTTGGACGTCACACATTCTCTCCAAGGAGACGCTTGTACGATGTACTGAAAGGTATTTCCAGGAGGCAGTTGTACACATGGGTCTGGACCTTGAGAGGGGGATCCTATTAGAGATGTGAGAGTGAATGCTGTTAATACCTAGATGAAATTTCAAGCCATGGACATGAATGAGAATTAAAAGTAGGAGACTCAAGATAGAGCCTGAAACGCAGTTCATCTGAGACGACTGAGCAAAACCAGGAGAGTGTGATACCACAGAGACAAAGAGCCTAAACAGGCTTCAACTCATCAGCTATGGTGAATGCAGCTGAGGTGTCACATAAAATAAAGGCCCATTGGATTTACTAAATTTAGGCCATGGGTGACCTTGGCAAGAAAGGTTTTATTGGGAAGGATGAAGGGAGTTTGGCTATGAGAAATGTGGCTTTAAAGAGGATTAGATTTAAAGAGGATGAGACATATATATGAATGAATATGTATATGTATATATAGAGTGAGAGAGAGAGAGAAAAGCCTAATGTATGCTTGTATATTTGAATATTGATGGGGAAGATCCAGGATGAGGTGATAATTAAAATTCAGGGGAATGATTGAGTCATCAGTGGAGGGACATCCCTGAATCCTTGACAAAGGAAGATCCAGAAACTATATGGAAAGCCAGGCTTTTGACATAAAGAAGGGTGCTTCTTCCATTTTAGCAGAAGAATGAAAGAGAGGGTGGCTATGAGCAGTAGTTTGTAGTAAGGACTCATTAGTGGGACGATGAGAGAGGTCTTTGTTGATGGAAAAGAAGCAAAGACATTCAATGAGAAGATGGGTAGGGAGATCGAGATTGAAGAAAGGTGTACAATAGGTGTTGAAGGGAAAATGTGGGTGACATTGACAGGTGATGTAGGTGCCCCACAGAAGTTGGGGATCTTCAATCAGAAGATGAGATGAGTGTGATGCCTTAACAAGCGATCCGGAAGGATATCCAATTGTGATCAAAGTGTTATGTTTGAATTTGTGTTTCCTTGTTATGACAAGTCGGTGAAGAATGAGGCAAAGATGTTTCAGGAAAAGGAAAGGGTATGTGAATATCTGTGAATTCTGTAAAAGCCTTGACTCATTCAAGGAGTGAAAATTACAGGTAAGTGGCTAAAGGAAAGTGAGTCATAGAACCCAATGGAACCCAAAATTGGTGCACGAGTACTAGAGATCAAGAGCTTCAGGGGGGCTTCCCTGGTGGCACAGTGGTTAAGAATCCACCTGCCAATGCAGGGGACACAGGTTCAAGACTTGGTCCGGGAAGATCCCACATGCCACGGAGCAACTAAGCCCGTGCACCACAACTACTGAGCCCGCGAGCCTAGAGCCCATGCTCGGCAACAAGAGAAGCCACTGCAATGAGAAGCCTGCACACCGCAATGAAGACCCAACACAGCCAAAAATAAATAAATAAATTTTTTAAAAAAACAGAGCTTCAGGGAACGTGTACAAGAAAATATATCATAATTGGAAGAAAATACGGACATATTTTTAACCCTAATTACCTAAGAATTTTAAAATAACTTTTGTTGTCAGGATGTCATATTACAACTAGAAAGCCATGACTGAATGTGAGTCTCTCCCTGTGATGACAAGACTTAGCATGTCACTCTGAGTGTGAGTGGACATGGTGGAGTAAAGGGGAAGATTATTTGAGATAAGGAGAGGACAAAACTGAGGGACTGAGGGGTTAGACTGATTGCCCACGGGGACATCAGTATTTTCTGTGGAATTAGCAGTAACAGGGGTGGCAGCAGGATGGTGCATCTTCACAGGATGCCAGAAATTTCTAGGGTGTTATAGAAAGTATTAGAGCATCATAGCTTCAGGGTAAGTTTCTCAAACAAACAGTTAAAAAAGAAGAGGTTATTTATATATTTATTTATTTACTTATTCATAAATTCAAGGGGTGTCAGTGGTAAAGTAGTGTCACTGAGAAACCCCCAAATGTGGTCATTCACTGGGTGGGAGAGAATAAAAGGAAAAGAGCTGCAGAGAAACAAAAAATGTTCAAGTTTCTAACAAGATCAGCAGGCAGGGGTATGACTTTGAAAAGATCCAGTGGCTACAGATACTTTCACAGAGTACATTCTCGTTTGGATAATATTTTTTTGTTTTTTTCCTTTTCATTGAATATATTAAAAAGCAGTGGCTAACAAGTAACCCAGTTCGTTGGCTTTTCATACATCTGACATAATCCTTCGAAAAGAACTAGTAAATATTAAGGTATCAAAAATGGTTAGACCAAGCTGAATAGTTAAGCATGACCACTTTTAATTCTGCTGGTCATGGATAAAATTCTGTATCTGAGAATATATTTTTTAAATTGTTTTATCGAAGTATAGTTGATTTACAATGTCGTGTTAATTTCTACTGTATGGCAAAGTGACTCAGTTATACACATATATACATTCTTTTTTGTATTCTTTTCCATTATGGTTTATCCCAGGATATAGAATGTAGTTCCCTGTGCTATACAGTAGAACCTTGTTTATCCATTCTATATGTAATAGTTTGTATCTACTAATCCCAAACTCCCAATTCAACCCTCTCCTACCCCCTCCCCCCTTGGCAACCATATCTGTTCTCTATGTCTGTGAGTCTGTTTCTGTTTCGTAGATATGTTCATTTGTGCCATATTTTAGATTCCACGTATAAGTGATATCATATGGTATTTGTCTTTCTCTTTCTGACTTACTTCACTTAGTATAATAATCTCTAGGTCCATCCATGTTGCTGCATCTGAGAACATATTACAAATAATCAGTGTTGAATACAATACTCTGTATAATACTGTGATGCGCGACCGTGGAGAAGAAAGTAGTTGAGTCATCTAGAACATGCCTGGCAGTCAGCATAAAGCCACAGAGATCATTTTACTGGGGGACTGTCCTGAGGAAAACTTTATGTCCATCTCTAGCCCTGCTCTGGTGAGCTATCTGCACAAGGTCTGACCTTACACATTGTACACATCCGACAAATTGCAGGATTATTTTGTTAGATCCATGCCAACGAATGGATAACATTATATAACTTTTGAGAAATGCCTTGTACACCTTTTTTAGAAATTACTATTTCCTCTCCCGTTTTAAATGCCATTAAGGTGATTTAAATGTACTAGATTTTTACATTCCTCATTTAAGGGATGCATAGCAATTACCTTATAATTATTTATAAATACATATAATACATATATAAATATATGGGGATAATTATTTTATCTTGGGGTTCTTCCCATTTTCCTTATCATATATCATTTAAACATAGATAACTCTATCTAAACATAGATAGATCAAAGTTTGCTTTCATTTTACCATATATATACTAAATAAATAAAAGTAAACTATGTTACATGAGGTTCTAAAAAAATAAGCAAATGGTACTTAAAACCCTCAAATGCACTTCCTATTCTTGGAAATGGCTTTATTCAAAGTAATGAAAAGTTATTTGCTTCACTGCAAGCTTTCAGCATTTTGCCTAACATATTAGTTGTCTGTAAATTTATGAGAAATATAGACATTTATGTATTATACATGCATTATAGAAAAGAAGGGGTTCTTCTACATTAAACTCTGTAAACCAATCAAGCAGAATCTTCCAGGTTAACAAGCATCTGTTGAGAGCCATCTGTAGCTGTAAATTCAGAAATGTAAGCCTCGATGGAAATTATTCATTTTCAGAAATTCCCCAGATCTTTGATTAATGGCAAAATCATACGTACACACAAACACACACACTCTTATAAAAATACAAAGGGGACAAAGTAGAAACGTAGGAGTAAATCTTTTGCAGTTACTAAAATCACACATGTATACTTGGTCCAATCATATGAATTATTAGAGAAAATTCAGTCACTGAAATCACTTAGCAGATTTGTCAATACCGTGACTCTTTGTAGTATAAGAACTTCAAGACTTGGAAGTTTATGATAAGATCCAGTTAAGATGAAAGATGAACTAGGAATTCTGGGGCATAAAACAAGATAAATATTTGTCTAAGGAAGAGTTTTTCAAATGGATTAGGTGACCACTCTTTAGAAATACAAGGGTATTTTCAGTTATGTTCATTTCTTTTGAATTTCTGTCTCAAACAAGAAACAGACCACCCAGAGCACTGAGAGGCAATGAATGATAACAGTGAAGTTAATTGAGTAATGTGCTTATTTAGTTTTTCTAATTTCTAAATGTACCTCTTCATATAACTTAATCAAAATATTTCTAAGACTACATCTTAGTTAAAATACTCAATGAATCATATTTCAAATAAATAAATAGAAATGAGCTCAGATTTTCATCATTGTGTTGTATTTTATGGATTTTATACACTGTTAATAATCTAGAAGGCAAAAACTTTGAAGACTTCTGAAATTGAAAAACTATGGTTTTCAAATAAAGTCTTTTTAACCTATTTCATTAGTTACTTTTTAGAGTATACTATTCAAAGCTGGAACTAAATATAGATTTGGGGCATTACCTTCCCCATTACTGTAGCAGTAATAGTTCTTTCCTTATTTGATCCTCAGTACCTTGTAAAATAGATGAGTTAGTGTGTCTGTTTTCAGTTACATGCCCCCCAAATTAGACTCAGTTCAAGCACTTGGAGAAATTGCTGAGAATATTTATAGATTTCCAAATGATTGAGTTTTCATTCTCTTATAATTACTATATAAGTGTTCTCTAAACTGCTAAGTGTTATGCAAATATTAGCTACTATTATTAGTTAGGATCTTCCAAAAGTCTTTCCAAAAAAAGGTGAAAATATATATGCTCTAATAGATGTAGCTCAGCAAGGAATGAGGTTCCTGTTATGTTTCATGTAGGGAACTAACTCATTGATACTCACATGCTCACCTTTGTCACCAGTGTAGAGTCTGTAACTCTGGCTGGCAAGCAGAATTTCAAGAAGGTTAAGGAAAATTGGGACAACTTGTCATAGTTTTTCAAAATATAGTTCCAAACATCCTAATTTTTTAAGGTATGATAGTTCATGTTCTAAATTGTGTGTGCGTGTATATTTTTGTTTGTTTCTTTGTTTGCTTACCTCTTGATTGATTGTGCCATCTTTATTTTATGGTTCATTTATATTGAATTGTACCGGTCACAATATGTTTTATACACTTTCTCTCAATTAATCTCCCCAGCAACCGAGTATGATATTATGGGATGATGGGCATGTGGCCAAAGAAGAGCTCCTACAACTTAGTGCAAGCAAAACTGAAGCTCAGAGAGGTAGGAAGTTGTCTATCACCATTAGAGTTCATAGAAAGGAAACTCGAGGCAGAAGCAAAGTTTTTGCTTCCAAGTCCTATTCTTTTCTCACCATGTCATAGCTATTCTCAAAAGACTTCCCAGATGTCTTAAGGGAACCAAGACATTCACTTTGTAATTTTGAGAATGAGAGAATGACCCCCATGGCAAGATAAAAAGGCAAATATATTTCCTTTACAAACATAATTTAACTACAGAATTGCTGCTTCGTTTAACAATTTTGTGATAAGCATATTATGAATTTAAATTGGAATTCTGTGGCCTGGGTATATGCCAAGGGTATTGTGATATTCATAGACAAAAGGAAAAATTTAAATATTTATGGGCATAAAAGAATAAACAAGGCTGAAACATTACGCTTCTAATAATAGGACATTTTTCTGAAAGCCTTAAGAAAATAATCATGGGGTTAAGAAAAATAGTATCAATACAGACATATTCTACAAATTTTCTTATTGCTAATGAACAAATGCTGCTTCATAAAGATGATCTGTGTTGGATTTTAGAAAGAAGCTGACACATCTGCAGGGAGATCAGTGAGACCTAAGTACAAGCTGAAGCTTCAGAAAAAGAGAACTAAAGAAAAATATAATATATACACAAATAAAATGGCACTGCATAAAAACAACAATAAATTCTATTAAAAGTTAATGCATGAACTGAAATTAAATACACAAAATTAAACAATGTCTTGTCATCACTGAAGATCCAAGATATACTTTCCATGTAAACACAAATACTATGCATCTCACTGGCTTAATCATGAGAGTAGAGGATTGTGATAAAAGGTTAAAATTGCTGAAAATTTGTATATGACATTATTAAATAATATTATTCTATCAAAGAAATGTAGCAATTGAAACCTGTTAACTAAAAGCATGAGGGTAAATAAAAAGGATAGGCCAAATCATTTCATTTGAATCAAGGACGTACATCAGTCTTGGGGAGAGCAATCAGATTGTTCTCACCAGATTGCCGTTTTCCTGCAAAGAGACTATTGACCTTGATCTGTGAGGTTTTACAAACCAATTATCTGTTGATATCATCTTTCCATCTCCTAGATGGTGAATTATTTCAATGTGGATTTGTACACTATCTGCATCAAATTTTATATTCTAATATAAATAAGAGGGATTATCTCATTTTATGATACTTACGGTTCTACTCTGGTTTATTAGATGTATGGCTGTGTTACATTGGTTTCCATGTTTGCTTCACCAATACTTACGTAAGTGACACACCTTTGTGAAAAGAACACAGGAATCATTACTGCTGGGTTCCAGACGTGGCTTGACCAATAAATAGTTTGTGTCCTAAGGAAAGATATTTCATCTAGTAGTGCTTCAGCATTCTTGTCTCTGAAATTCACGTTCAGAAGATCACACTTGTTCTCAATCCTGGCTATATGTTACCTGACTGTATCTTACCTGAGAAGCTTTTAAAAACTCCCAGTGCCTGCCGCACTCGAGATAAATGAAACCAGAATTTGGGAGAGTGGTGCGGTGGTATTGAAAAAAATCTTAGGTGGTTCTGTGTGCAGGCTTGATTAAGAACCAATACTTTCAGAGGCAGAGGCCCATTAGTTTCAGTGTCCTGAGTGAGGCTAAAACAAGCCCATAAGATTTCTGAGTGTCCAAAGGCATAAGCAACATTTTAGAAAATGGTAAGACTGTTGGCAAGAATGTTGTGTCATGCATAGCACGTCCCAGCCAAAAGAAGTCCTGTTAAAACAAAATTCCTTAAGAGGTGATGTTTCCCTGCTTAGAGCAAAGGGATAAATTTGATGACTCACTGTAAAAAAAACCACGATAAAATATATATAACTTATAAAGGATTTAATTTGGCGATTAAAGAATTAACCAAATGTGGAAATAGCAATCTATTTATGAATATATGTGGCCTTTAAATGGAGCAAAGAATATGCTTTTTTTGGGTCAATTTTTCCAAATTGCTGTCATGACATATGTGAAATAAACAAGAAACATTTTTGAGGCCAAATCTGATGATTCTGTGTTTTATTGGTCTGCTTCCAATAAATACTTCATTCTACTTCCTGAAATACATTTTTTCACATTTGATGAGAACTCTATTAGCAGTTGTCTGGAAAATATCTGTACTATATAAGTCAAGCTTAATTAATTTAAAGCCACTATGCCTTATTTTTAATTTGGTGAAATCCATGAAAATATTCCAGGTACCATTTGAGGACATGTAAAAAGCCCAAAAGTTTCAAGTACCAAGATGGTCTTGCCAAAATTTCTTTAAATTATTTATTTGTTCCCTCTATATGCTGATTGACATAGGTCCCGTGTGTCTGACAACCATGTGCAGGTGATGTTAACGATGGTGATGATCAGGATGATGCTGATGATGGTGATGGTGATGTTCATGATAATGATGGTGATGGTGATGGTGATGTTCATGATGATGATGATGACGGTGATGGTGATGTTCATGATGATGCTGATGATGGTGATGGTGATGTTCATGATGATGCTGATGATGGTGATGATCATGATGATGCTGATGATGGTGATGATCATGATGATGCTGATGACGGTGATGGTGATGATCATGATGATGCTGATGATGGTGATGTTCATGATGATGCTGATGATGGTGATGTTCTTGGTGATGCTGATGACGGTAATAGTGATGATCACGTTGATGCTGATGATGGTAATGGTGATGATCAGGATGATACTGATGATAGTAATGGTGATGGTCAAGAAGATGAGGATGACTCTAATCTTTCACATTGACCACGAAGGTCATATCACTTACAGGGCAAAACATAAAAGGGATGTTTTATCAGATACAATAATAGAAAATTAAGCTTTACAATAATGTTTCCTTTCTATTTTGTGGAACTTTTTTGATGTCTTTTAAACTGTAACTGTTGTAAAACTGTATCTTTGTATGAGAACATGCTAATATATCATAGTCTAAAACACGATGAAGTGGAATTTCTTTTGAAATATCTTTTGAGGATAGCAATTTGGCATGCAAAATTTCAGGTATAAACTTTAGAAATTAGTGAAAATTTTCTTCTGTGTTAAAGGCCATCTCATGTTTGGGAATTTTGTCAATGTTTATCTGGGTAGTTTATTCCTAGCCCTAGCTTGAGCCTAAGGGCTTGGAAGGGCAGTCCATGAGAAGTAATTGACTTGTCCTGTAAGACTAAAGAAGTAAAAAATGAGTTTGGATTCAAAGAATACAAGTAACCTGGACTTTCCATAAAAGAGAACATTCTCCCAGTCAGGAAGCCCCACTCTAAAGTTAGCTGGAGATATCCAACTAAAGCCTTCACCTGTTTGGACTGTGTAATGAGATTTCTGCCATAGCTGAAGAGTTGCTTTAGACAATGTCAAGAGTCTCTTTCATTGCTAGAGTTCCATGATTAATGATAGAAGCTAGGCAGTTTGGATAAGATGCTTTAACTATATAAAAATAGATATAGTGATCTAGTGTGACACTTTCTTTGACATATTGCAATAATTCTTACTCCTGTTTTTTAAATACTTTGAAAGGTAGAACAGAGCCTCAGGTTTCATACTTTTTTTAACCCCTTGGTAAGATTTCAGTACCGACAGATACCTAAGCAGAAATTAGTCAGAGATTAGATTTTGTTACTACAGATGCAACTTATATGAAAATCATGTCACCAAAATAGAACTAGGATTTTATTTATAGTAATGTGGCTAAAAGTTAGAGCTGGAAAGTGCAACTGATTTGTGAAGGAGAAACTAGGAGATACCAAAACAAAGATGTGATACTGTGATTTATGAGAAATATATGTTTGGTCTTCAGCTAACCAAAATATGTTTCTCATATATATTTGGTCTTCTTCCACGGTTCCTGGCTCACAGCTCCCAAAGCTCTTGGAATTTCCTGAGCTATAAGACTAACAGGAGCATCTTTTGTTGTAATATGTGGTCTCTTGTCCTCAGTTCCTGAAATGCTTCAGAGCCATAAAGGTGAAATGAATGTCTTGCGATTCATAACAAGCCCCTTCCCACCACAGCTGGGTTTCTGTTAACGAGGTGACTTTTGGAACACACCTAAAGATGGGGTTGCTGGTTGCTGGGGGACCAACTGTGATTAGAGGGTTGGAACTTTCAGTCCCACCCTTTGATTTTGGGAGAGGAGAGGGGCTGGGGGGTTGAATCAATCAATCATGCCTCTATAATGAAGCTACCACAAAAACCCCAAAGGACAGGGTTCTGAGGGCTTCCGGGTTGGTCAGCCCTCCCAGAGCTCAGAGGGAGCACAGAAGCTCCCTGTCTCTTCCCACATATCTTACCTTATACATCTCTTCCATCTGGCTGCTTCTGAGTTATATCCTTTTGTAATAAACTGGTAATCCAACAAGTAAAATGTTTCTCTGACTTCTGTGCAGTGCTTTAGCAAATTAGTTGACCCCAAGGAGGGGATCGTGGGGACTTCTGATTTGTAGCCAGTTGGTCTGAAGTACAAGTGACAACCTGGACCTGCACGTGGTGTCTGAAGTCCAAGGAGGGAACCTCCAATCTGTAGCTGGTGGGTCAGAAGCACAGGAGGCAACCAGGACTTGTGATTGGCATCTGAAGTCAGGGCAGTCTTGTGGGACTGAGCCCTTAACCTGTGGAATCTGATGCTTTCTCCAGGTAGATAGTGTCAGAGTTGAGTTGAATTGTAGGGTGTGTGGCTGGTGTTTGGAGAATTGCTTCTTGTTGGTGGGGGGAACCACCCCTCCCAGTGGAATTGGGTCCCAGAATCAGCCTTTTTAATAAGGAATGCAATTTGGTATTACAGCCCTCTCTCTGATAATGATCATGGCCTCTCAGAGGTTTAATTTCAGAAGTAATGATAATGATTATTATTGAAGGAGTTCAATGAAGTGCTTTGCAGGCACCACATTATTTGCTTGTCACAACTTTTGGTAGCCATTGTCTTGGTTTGAGAGAACGGGAAACTGAGACTTAGATTTGGTAAGTATCTTAACTGAAGTCACATTACTGGGAGTGAGAAAGGGGGATTGGACCCCACGCAGTCCTCTGCCTCAGTCATCTGCAGGTCTCCCACCCCCTTCTGCTGCCTATGCTGGTGGCCCCTACCCTGCCTCCATACCCCCCATCGTTCTAGCTTCCCAACACGACTGCACGGAAAATGAGGCCCCACTGGCTGTCAGTTACGCTACATTCTACACGTGTGCATGGCGATTATTAAATAGCTTCTCCATTTCTTTTTTTAAATTGTATATCAGATTATATTTGATTTACAATGTTATGTTAGTTTCAGGTGTACAGCAAAGTGATCTCGTTATACAGATACATATGGCTATTCTTTTTCAGATTCTTTTCCCATTTAGGTTACTACAGAGTGTTGAGTAGAGTTCCCTGTGCTATACAGTAGGTGCTTGTTGATTAACTATTTTATCTAGTAGTGTGTCTATGTTAATCCCAAACTCTTAATTTATCCCCACCCCATACCTTTCCCCTTTGGTAACCATAAGTTTGTTTTCTAAGTCTGTGAGTCTGTTTCTGTTTTCTAAATAAGTTCATTTGTATCTTTTTTTTTTTTTTTAGATTCCACATGTAAGTTATATCATATGATATTTGTCTTTCTCTGTCTGACTTACTTCACTTAGTATTATAATCTCTAGATCCATCAATGTTGCTGCAAATGGCATTCTTTCATTCTTTTTTATGGCTGAGTAGTATTCCATTGTATATATGTACCACATCTTCTTTATCCAGTCATCTGTCAATGGGCACTTAGGTTGCTTTCATGTCTTGGCTATTGTGAATAGTGCTGCTTTGAACATTGTGGTGCATGGGTACATGCACTTCTCCATTTCTTTATTCTCTAGATCCTTTACCTTTTTCTTATCACCAAATAAGATATTAAAACAAAAACATTAGTACTATTATACATTAGTAACATTACCAAAACACATTAGATGGTAAGTTCATCTCTGATCATTTACCAAGATGTAGAGCCATTAATTTGGTGTCTGTGCGGCAAAGAAAATTATTAAACGAAACAACCATAACAGCAACAAAAACCCATAGCCAAAGCATCCTGTTGCAGTAAGATTAAACTTAGTTTCAGGACTTTAGATTTTTTTAGAGGTATAACTGCACTGAAAAGGTGTAACCTTAATTTCCAAAGCGTAGGTTAGTCTAAGTGTTCAAAGTAGTGATCTTTTTCATTCTGCTTTAAGGTCCTACAGAAAGGATATTAGTTGTATAAAATTGTATTCCATTTGTTGTAATTCTCCTTTTTAGTGATTGTTGCAAGAATTATCTAGCATTATCATAAAAGAAAAATATAATTTTACATGACATAAACTGGTAAGGAGAATGTTTTCAGGAAGGCTAATGTTTGAGTGTAGGTGATTTGATTTCTCTTAGTGGCCTGAAGAATATAATAGTCCCAGTGCGAAATACATCGCTGGCAACATCCGCCAGGCACCAGTCAACTCCTGCTGGAGGCCAGGAATGAAAGCTCCTGATGAGGGGAGCACTGACAGTTCCTTGCAGCCACCAGGGAGCACGGCTCAGGCTTAACCTCCACAATGGGTGGCATTGGGTACTCTGGCTTAGAAGGCTCGTGTCTCAAGGGAACGAGTATTCCCGTAGGTATAGTGCTCTGGACTAAACTGTGTGCCTTTAAAATCCATATGTTGAAATCCTGCCCCCCAGGACTTCAGAATGTGACTATTCTTGGAGATAAGGTCTTTAAATAGGTAATAAGGTAAAATGAAGTCATATGGGTGGGCTGGTGTCCTCATAAGAAGAGGAAATTAGGACACAGTCATGCACAGAGGGAAGACCATGTAAGGATACAGAGAGGATAAGATGATAAGATAGTCACTTACAAGCTGAGGGGAGAGATCTCAGAAAATGAAAGCAAAAACAAAACAAACCTGCCAACACCTTGATCTCAGACTTCTAGCCTCCAGGAATGTGAGAAAAATACATTTCTGTTGATTAAGCCTCCTGGTCTGTGAGACTTTGTTATGGCAGCAATAGCAAACAAATATATCTACTTTTCAGCATCCATCAAAGAATGTGAAGAATTACTAGAATAACCATGCTCAGGCAAGCCCAACCCTCTGACTACCCATAGCTCCTCCTGAATCCAAATGCAATTCACCAACCTGGGTCTTTAATTTTTTTTAACTTTTTACTTTTTAGAGCAGCTTTAAGTTCATAGCAAAATTGAAAGGAAGAGGCAGAGATTTCCCATATGCCCCCTGCCCCTGCATGGAGGCTTCCCCACTGTCAATATCCCCCGCCAGAGTGGTACGTGTGTTACAGTCGAGGAACCTATACTGACACATCAGAATCACCCAAAGTCCACAGTTTACATCAGGGTTCACCCTTGATGCTGGTTTTTTTAAAAAAGTATTTTACAGTAAGCAATGTTGCCCATTAATATATTTGAAAGTCCATTTTTTATCTGGTTTCCTGGGGGAGAAAAGCTAGAAAGTTAACTGGGGGTCAGATTCTCATATAGCAGGGGAAAGTTTTTGTTAATTCTTTGTCGAAATCATAGTAGGTTTTTTATGATGGGGTGGGGTTAAGAGTGGAGACGAAGAAGATTTTAAACCAGATTTTTGTCCCATTAGCTGGTTTTTAAAGAGACGATTCTTGAGGCAGAAGATATTAAATGTTTAGTAAATCCAAAGAGATTTCCCAGATTGTGAGTATACAACCAGTAACAGCTAAGACACATGTCATGGTCATCATCATCTTCAGAGTCCTCCCAGGAGAAACTCATTGAAGAGCTGACATTTAAAATGAGTCCTTCAGGATAACATTTATCCAGTCAAATGAGGAAGAGCATCTCCCGGGGCCCTTGGGGAAGAGCGCTCTGCTGCTGGTCTGTATGGCACCTTCCCATGAGTTTGCATGAGATGCCCCTTCCTCTGGGAGGATACGGCATGTTGAGCTGGGCACATAGGATTTCAACACTCCATTTCTCTCAGCTGACCATCCTTCTCCATGGGCCAACCTGCCCAAGCATATAAGAAAGATCTGAGTTGAAAAAATGGCAGCCATGAAACTCTCCGAAGTAAATTAATAGGAATTGTAACATACTGGAAAGATCAAGATCAAGAGAAGCATTTGCTATTTGTTGGCTAATTGGAAATGGAGATATTACTTCTCACCAGTGAACTGAGTGATTATTTCACAAAAAAAGTCAAGAATTTAAATACTTCTTCAGTGAAAAGAGGTAAGTATTGGATGTAGCCATTTTATAGTATATCTTTTCCAGGGATGATGGGGAAATGACGTCCAAAAGTATTTGAGACAGGAGGAGAAATATGGAAAGAAAATCTCGAACCACACTAACGATGGGAGAAAGCCTGGGTGGCCAAACAGAGCAAACAAGGTGCAGAGTAGGGTGACTGGGAAGATGGTCCAGACATAGTGCTTGGATTTTATTTCAAGTGCAAGTTATTGAAGGATTTTTAGCAGGGAAGTAACACGATCTTTTTTCTTTCATCACCCTAGCTGACATATGACAAATGCATTGCAAGTTTTCAGGGCTGACAATGGAGAGACCAGTTAAGAGGCTGCTTAGTAATCCATCGAGAAATAATGGCAGCGTGAACTCTGATTGCAGCAGTGGCAGTGGAGAAAAGTGGATGGATTTGAGATGTGTTTGCAAGTAGAATAATAAAAACGTACTGTGAAGTTTTTGTGAAGAAACTGCGAGGCGCAGAGAGGAGACAGATATGTGTTTACTCCCAATTTTCTTGCTTGAACAATTTATGAATTGTGGTGTCATTTACTGAAATGGGCCAGCCTTACTGAATTTTTTTTTTGGTTGTTGTTGTTTTAAAAGTTGTATAAACAGCAAGATCCTTTTTGACTCACCTCCTAGAGAAATGGAAATAGGGGCAAAAGTGAACAGATGGGACCTAATGAAGCTTGGAAGCTTTTGCACAGCAAAGGAAACCATAAACAAGACGAAAATACAACCCTCAGAATGGGAGAAAATATTTGCCAGTGAAGCAACTGACAAAGGATTAATCTCCAAAACATACAACTCATGCAGCTCAATATCAAAAAAACAAACAACCCAATCCAAAAATGGGCAGAAGACCTAAATAGACATTTATCCAAAGAAGATATACAGATTGCCAACAGACACATGAAAGAATGCTCAACATCATTAATCATTAGAGAAATGCAAATCAAAACTACAATGAGATATCATCTCACACCAGTCAGAATGGCCATCATCAAAAAATCTACAAACAATAAATGCTGGAGAGGGTGTGGAGAAAAGGGAACCCTCTTGCACTGTTGGTGGGAATGTAAATTGATACAGCCACTATGGAGAACAGTATGGAGGTTCCTTAAAAAACTAAAAATAGAAGTACCGTACGACCCAGCAAACCCACAACTGGGCATATACCCTGAGAAAACCATAATTCAAAAAGAGTCATGTACCATAATGTTCATTGCAGCTCTATTTACAGTAGCCAGGACGTGAAAGCAACCTAAGTGTCCATCAACAGATGAATAGATAAAGAAGATGTGGCACATATATACAATGGAATATTACTCAGCCATAAAAGAAACAAAATTGAGTTATTTGTAGTGAGGTGGATGGACCTAGAGTCTGTCATAGAGAGTGAAGTAAGTCAGAAAGAGAAATACAAATACTGTATGCTAACACATATATATGGAATCTAAAAAAATTTTTTTAAAATGGTCATGAAGAACCTAGGGGCAAGATGGGAATAAAGACGCAGACCTACTAGAGAATGAACTTGAGGATACAGGGAGGGGGAAGGGTAAGCTGGGACAAAGTGAGAGAGTGGCATGGACATATATACACTACCAAACGTAAAATAGATAGCTCGTGGGAAGCAGCCGCATAGAACAGGGAGATCAGCTGGGTGCTTTGTGACCACCTAGAGGGGTGGGATAGGGAGGGTGGGAGGGAGGGAGATGCAAGAGGGAAGAGATATGGGGACATATGTATATGTATAGCTGATTCACTTTGTTATAAAGCAGAAACTAACACACCATTGTAGGACAATTGTACTCCAATAAAGATGTTAAAAAAAGGTGAAATATTGCCATTTGCAGCAACATGGATAGACTTAGAGAATACTATGCTTAGTGAAATAAGTCAGAGAAAGATAAATACTCTATGATATCACTTATGTGTGGAATCTAAAAAATAACACAAATGAATCTATAAACAAAACAGAAACAGATTCACAGACATAGAAAACAAATTTATGGTTACCAAAGTGGGGGAGGAGGGACAAATTGGGAGTATGGAATTAACAGATACAAACTACTGTACATAAAACAGATAAGCAACAGGGGTTTACTGTATAGCACAGGGGTTTATGCCCAATATCTTGAAATAACCTATAATGGAATATAATCTGCCAAAAAAAAATCTGAATCTCTATACTGTACACCTGAAACTAATACGATATTGTAAATCAACTATACTTCAATTAAAATAAAGTAAAAAAATAAAAATAAAAGTTGTATAAGTCCTGAGACTTCCCCGGCAGTCTAGTGGTTAAGACTCTGCCTTCCAGTGCAGGGGGCGTGGGTTTGATTCCTGGTCAGGGAACTAAGATCCCACATGCTGTGCGATGCAGCCAAAAAAAAAAAAAAAAGTTGTGTAAGTCCTATACACACACTGAACAATACTGGCTTCACCAGGTACCATGTGCTTTGACCTCCCTTCACTTTCCGAAAGTAGTGGATAGGAAAACACAGAATGATGCAGAAACGAGTTATTAACTACAGAAATGGGGAAATGACTTTATTGGTGGGTGATCCTGCCAATTCAATAAAGAGTGAACAAAAGAAAAGTATAACATTACTTGCCGCATTATTACTTCGTGTTTTAATTGAAGGAGTTTCCGTGCATTTCATAACCATAAAGTAACTAAGTTTCCTGAAGCAATGCGGGTCTCTAATTGCCAGTGCTGAGGAGGGCTCGGCCTAAGACAGGAGAGTTTGTTTTGTTTTGTTTTTTAATCGGAGAATATTTGCTTCACAATGTTGTGCTAGCTCCTGCTGCACAGCGAAGTGAGTCAGCCATATGTATACACATATCCCCTCCCTTCTGGACCTCCCTCCCATCAGGCCACCACAGAGCCTTGAGTAGAGTTCCCCGCTTTATACAGCAGGCTCTCACTGGTTATCTGTTGCATACATAGCAGTGTATATATGTCAATCCCAATCTCCCAGTTCATCCCACCCCCCTTCCCCCCTTGGCATCCATATGTTTGTTCTCTACATCTGTGTCTCTATTTCTGCTTTGCAAATTGGTTCATCTGTACCATTTGTCTAGATTCCTCATATATGCGTTAATATGCGATATTTGTTTTTCTCTTTCTGACTTCACTCTGTATGACAGTCTCTAGGTCCATGCACGTCTCTACAGATGACCCAGTTTCGTTCATTTTTATGGCTTAGTAGTATTCCATTGTGTAGGAAACACATCTGGAGAAAGAAGCATATACAGATACAGACACGCCATGCAGAAAGATGCACACTCCCAAAGAGAGTGCAAACTAGCATCGAGACACAGAGCAATAGGCAAGGAGTCAGAAAGGGGATAAACCAGATGATTTAACAGGGGAGCTGGCGCTTGAATATGCATCTTTTGTGGGGATAAGGGAAGGAGAGGCAAGAGGAACAGAATGAGTGATGAGTGCACATTTTATACATTTAGGTTTAGGTTGTAAGTCTTCCTTTTTGGCTGGACCATGGGGTGATTTTAGGGAAGAGTTTGTGTCTAGTTGTGAGTCTATTAACCCAACGTAAGAACCGTGGCCCTATTTTTTCAGTGGCTGTCAATTGTAAATGCGTGTTTCCTAGTTTTCTGCCTCTTGTGTACATTCTCTGTCTTCCAATGTTCTATTGTTCTAACCATAATCTTGGAATATATTATCTTTTTTACTTGTTGTGCTCTTTTTCTTGTCTCTGTTTCTCTCTCTCTGTTTGTTTCTCTCGCACATATACTTTAGGATAAAAAATTATGGGTGAGAGAAAACTCAATATAGTTGAATGATCACAGATGATATAGAAATCAATATGAATAAATGATGGATTGACTTTTGTTTTAAAACTCGCAGCTATGAAACTCTTAAATGAATTAATCCAGCATGGAACAAACTGGAAAGTCTGAACAAGAGGGTAGTCAGCATATTTATTGGATAATTAGGAATGAAGATAATATTCATAGCCAGTTAATGTGGTAGATGGATTATGTGAAAAATAAATAAAGAATTTAAACACTATAAAAGAAAGTAGTCATTTTTATGGCATTAGGAAGTGCAGTTGGATCTCTTCTTCCTTTTCCTATCTGCTCCTGCTTCCTCTCTCCATACAGCTTACTGAGCATACATTTTCTTGTGTATTTTTTTTTTTCTTAACACCTTCCTGGTGAGTTATTGATGTGCCATTTCTACTTTTGATCTCCATCTAGAAGTCCTGAATTAAATCTGGTGTATCCTCATTTTGCAACTTCTAGGCTCCGCAAAGGATCCAGACTCCCCAGGTTGGAATTCAATTTCTGTTTTTTCCACCTCTGTTGTTCAGGGATAATCCCTAAGGCAAAAGGAGGGAAGTAGTCCATATGCAGAGAGTTAATAAAGACTGAGAGTCAGCCTCACACAGGGGTTGAACGTTGGCTTTTATCTAATAGGGAACGACATACATTGCTTTGATAATTCTCAAGCAAATATACTACCTTGAAATGAAAAATTAATAAAAAATCAGTTGTTGAAGCGTGTAGTAACATACATAAAATAATTGAGAAACAATAAATAAAAGAATACCATATTGGAACATCTTTAGAATTTTCCTTGAAAAATGGAGAGAAACTATCTCCAGGTTGAAGTGATGTCAGTGTTAAATAGACCTGGCGCTGTGACTTATTAGCTTTGTGGCATTTGGCTATGAGCCTGGGTTTCCTCATCTATAATGAGAAAAGCAGGAGTAAACTTACAAAATTGCTAGAAGGATTAAAGATAGTAGTTATTTGAACAGCACCTGACAGATGCATCACAGGCATTAAATAAATGCTATTACAGGAGACTATAAGAATTTATATAGATGCTTACATAAATATCTTAGCCCCCCAAAGGCACAGCTGTTTCTATGTCTCTGCTTGTAAACAGGCCGCCCATTATTTGAACAGGATGAGAATATTTACTTGTCTTTCTTAGTTGAATGACACATTGATTATTGTTCAACTATTTTGTTTACTAGTTCCACTGAGTATAGAAAGAGTATAAATGTATGCAATTTTATTTTCTCAACTAGACATAAATATGTTTATATTCTCATAGAACCCAAACAGAGTAAACATATATATATGTATATAGGTGTGTGCATGCCTATATATCTATATCTACCTATCTGTATCTATATCTATCTATATATTCATATACTAAGTAGGCTACATACCATTCAAGAAGAAGATGTTATTTCTACTCTATCATATGACTTTCATAATTCATTTGGGAGGCCTTCAGAGTTGCCCTTTGGATTTTCATGAACATATCATTAAATGATATAAATTACACCATTAGTACTAAAAGGAACTGATTGCTGTTTTTTTAAAAATTGATTTCAGTTGAAGTATTCATTGCTATAATGGAAAATGAACGGGCTTCAGATCAAAGGGCTTAACCTGGCGCTGTGACTTATTAGCTTTGTGGTGTTTGGCTCTGAGGCTGTTTCCTCATCTATAATGAGAAAAGCAGGACTTAACTTACAAAATTGCTCCAAGGATTAAAGATAGTAGTTATTTGAACAGCACCAGACAGATGCATCATAGGCATTAATGAAATGCTTGCTCTTTGAGTTCTCTTTTCTTTAGATGTGTCCGGAGAACCACTGCATCACCCAGACTCAGAATTTCTTGAGGTGAAAGGGCTCTAGATAACCATGTGTTAGAAAACAATCTGGTAAAGAGTTATGTGAGCTGGTTCTAGCTAAGTCACATGGGAATCTAGTAACTTGGCTGGTTCAGACAGAGTGTAGTCTTCTTCAGATACATAAGTCCAGAGACTCAGTTTTAATTCATCCATAAGAGGACTGATCAATATTAGCAAAATACAACATTTAAATAGTTCTCAATGGCAAAATAGCTAGAGTGATAAACAGGGCTGGTGGCCTAGACAGAATGTTCTTTTCCCTGAGAGAATATCTACTAAGGAGACTAGATCAACCAATTTCCTGGTGAGGAAACTGTCGGAGCAAGTCCTTCAAAAGTATGACATCTGTTGATTTGTATAAATGTATTTCTGAGATATGCTTTCATTTTAAATACCAAAAATTATGATAAACTGCAAATTCATACATTGTATTTTCACAGAGATATATTCATCATTAATTTCTAAAACTAATATCATTAGCCTCATTCTTCTATGTTTTCTGTAAGTCAATTTTAAATGGACTGTACGTAATTCAAAGAAAATATTCTCAAGGCCTTTGGGAAGTTGATACCTAGGTTCATAAGTTTCACACTAGAAGACTGGTCTGTTTTATTGACTCTCAGTTGATAGACAGCAATCTGATTTGCTGTAAAACCTAGTCCTCTAAGATCTAATATTCATTTAACACACTTTTGTTTTAGTTTGTTTCGAGACTACCAAAATGTTCTAAAAATTCTTATTCAATCAATAAATATTTATCAAACAAAACTAGGCCAGCTGTAGAAAATCCCCATTGTGTTCTTCTATTTTATCTACCTTTTTTCCCCAAACTTTAAATGACAACAGGATGCATAAAAAGTAACGAGTAATAATTTAGTAATAATCATATCCCCGTCTTTTTCAGAACTATTGCTAAGGTGTCATTTGCAGGCATAGGGATAACACGAGGGAAATACGCTGAGAAGCAGTAGAGAGTCCATTTAGCCGTCAGAATCTCTCAGTGAGGTTGCTTTTGGACATGACTAACTCAAATGGTTTAAATAATATGTAATTTTTTTTGATGAAACACCAAATTTAATATAGAGTTTTCCAAAATTTATGCAACTTCACATATATAAATTTGTAGATAATAACTTTTTAACATGTAACCAACCCAAGGAAACCGTTTCTTAAAATTTAATTTTAAGAAAATTTTATTTTAACTTTGAGATGTAAAAAACATTCTAGGATCCTTTGAAGCCAGCTGAAGTATACTCCTAGATTCTAACAGTAGATCAGTCCAGTAAAGCAGGCACAAAATGGTGCTTTGTAAACATGTGATAGTTGCTATTCCAATGAACAGTAGATTTGCCTGTAATGTTCATTCAATTGCATATGTTCAGGACTAATATGACATGGATTGATTCCTTGATTCTCAAACATGGTCACTTCTACAACAGCTACATGTAAAAAAGCAGAACAGGCCGACAGAATTTGAAATACTCGTTATTATTTACATTAGCAGGAGTCCAAATGAAAGATGAGCTTCGGAATTGGTGGGTTCACTGGTTCAACAATGTAAGCAAGGACTCCAACCCTTTCCGTCTTCCTGTTCTGTGATGGGCAGCGTCTATCTGCTTCTCCTTTGTCTTATTGTCTGTCATAAGATGACTTCTGGGAGCCTTTGGGGCTGCATGGCCCCTTGATTAAATCCCATGGAGTGTGAGATGACCCAGTAAGTATCTATTGAAAGGCAGTTCTCCCTGAGTCTCTTATGTTTTTCTACTTTGCCTGAGAAAAGGCATTAACAATTTTTTTTTAACATCTTTATTGGAGTATAATTGCTTTACAATGGTGTGTGAGTTTCTGCTTTATAACAAAGTGAATCAGTTATACATATACATATGTTCCCATATCTCTTCCCTCTTGTGTCTCCCTCCCACCCTCCCTATCCCACCCCTCTAGGTGGTCACAAAGCACCAAGCTGATCTCCCTGTGCTATGCGGCTGCTTCCCACTAGCTATCTATTTTACATTTTGTTGTCATTGTTGTTGAAGATTATTTTTCAATGTTGTTTGTGTAGCCAGCAGTCTTGGACGATAGAGACTGTGTCTCTCTCTGCGCAGAGGGATGATTATTTTTGTCTCCTGACCAGTGTAATAGATGATATTTCCCACCAGGGCAAAGAGGGTGCAGGATTGCTAGTGGTTCTTTTACAAGATTAGGGATTTCCTAAGATCTGCATTTCTCAGCCGTGACACAGACCCCCTGTGTGTAGCATTCACCTGAGCCCACCTCCACAGCTCCCCATGGGATTCAGGGTGCAAGAGGAACAGATATGCACATGAATCTTACGCTGTTATAAGTAGTAAATGCCTTTGCCTCTGAGCTAGGGCTCATCATGTCTTCTGGCAACATCTAAAACAACTGCAAAAGGCTAACTTTCACCTCGTAAGCACAGTAAAATCTTAGACCTTTCGCAGCTCTCTTCCGTTTCCGAAAACATTGTTAGTAAGCTTCTCCTTCCATGAAATAAGATGAAATTGTGTTGCAAGTTGTTCCCAAACCGATTGCCAGCAATGAGAACGGACTACAAGGTATAAGCAGCAGCCCCACACCTTGAGCTGAGGACAATTCTCAGACGATAGCACTATTTATTATTCAATGGCTGGAAGAAGAACGGAATAGAATTTGCAGGCTCAACTCAAATATCCGGCAAGAGTTCCACACTCAGATGATGATGGCATCCAGAAAGATTATTGTATAAGAAAAACATGGGAGTCAGGACTTTTTTTTTTTTACTATGACAGTGACATGGCTGTCGGGACAAAACTCCAAAAAGAATGATCCACTGCGCATTCCAAGCCAAAGTGAGTAACAGCTATTTTAGGAAATATGCTGATTGGTATACACTAACCCTCAGTCCTGTCACTTTAATATCTATAATACGTATATCATGTGTTGTGTATATCTCATTTTGTTCAGTTAATTTTTTACTAATTTTTACAATTTTTGCCAGTGACAGAAAAAACACTAAAATTCTCTTCAACTCTCAGAATTGGCGACAGAGAGATAATAGCTCCCATTTTTGATAAATTATTTTTTATAACTGGACTTACAGTGATACCCAAGTACAAGTTTAGATGATTAGCTTTTGTGCTTGTTTTTTTTTTGTAAGTAAGTTTTAAAGATGTCTACTGAAACCAGAAATGAATTTCACAGTTTTAGCATCTTAATTAAAGTAATTGCTAAATCGTATCCTGCATTTCTTTTTTCACTACCAACTGACGTGAGTTTAACAGCAGGGGATTTTCCTGAGAGCGTTGAAAGTTAATATGGCACTTGACGTGTAAATTTACTACTTGAGTAAAAGTAATACAGCATTGGAGGAAACCGTTAACATGCAGACCACAGAGTTACGGAAATATCTTAACTGTGCAAATGCTAAGAAGTTCATGACAAACATTGCAATTTCCCAGAAAGAAGAAAAGAAAGAACTCTGTCTGAATCTTTAATAAGATGAGAGGAAGATGCAAAACTTTCCAATTGTTTACCTTTTATTCTTTCTTGAATGGCATAAGACGTTAAAAATGAAGGCCTATTAGAGAATTAAAGTCACTGCCTTATACAAAGGCAGGAGTAGCCTATATTGAAAAAAATTTAACAATTAAAAATTGGTACACTTCTCCAAAAAAGATATGGAAAGATGCTCAGTATCATTAGTCATTAGAGAAATGCAAATCAAAACCTTAATGAGGTGCCACTTCATATTCACAAAGATAGATATAGATTTTTTTTTTAAATGGAAAAATAACAAGGGTTAGCAAACCTGTGGAGAAATTGGAACTCTCATACATTGCTTTTGGGGATGTGATACGTTTCAGTCACTGTAGAAAACAGTTCAGCTCTTCCTCAAAAAGTTAAACTTGGAATTACCATACGACCCAGCAATTCCACTCTTAGGTATATACCCAAAAGAGTGGAAAATGAGTACTCAAATTCATGTACACTCAAGTTCAAAGCAGCATTAATCACAATACACCAAAAGTGGAAACAGCCCAAGTGGCCACCATCAGATGAATGTATAAACAAATTGTGATATATACATACAATGGGATATTATTCATCTCTAAAGAGGAATGAGGTACTGACAAATGCTACAACATGGATAAACCTCTGGGACATCATGCCAAGTGAAAGAAGCCAAATACAAAAGCTCACGTATTACATGATTCCATTTATATAAAATATTCAAAGAGATAGATCCAGAGAACAGAATGCAGATGGGTGGTGTCCAGGGCCTGGGGGGTTGAAGAGCAAATTCTCAGTGTGTCCAGGTTTCCTCTTAGGGTATGAAGGTGTTTTGTAGCTAGGTGGAAATGGTGATTGTATGGCATGGCAAATGCACTAAATACCACTGAATTGTTTACTTTAAAATGGTTAATTTTATGTTATGTAAAACTTTTCTCAGTAAAAAATTAGAAGTTTGATAATTGTTTTAAAAAATTGACCCATTACCACCAAGTAGAATATTCACTAGCATACATATGTAACTTGTTTAACATGTAATATTTTTTGACAAATCAAATCTAGCAGACTATTATGACTTTTATCATGTAAAATCCTTAGTTACTGATTCCAGAACTCTCATACTGTTTCAATTTATAAACTTTCAGCAAAACATAAAAATTTCAGGGTATTTATACATTCCTATATTTGTATCATGGTACTGAAGGAAAAAAAGATCCAATGTGAAACATGAGTAATTAATATCAAAATGAGGCAGGAGATAGATGGGCCTCAGGCTGAACAGCTGGAGTTTGTTCCCTGTGGACAGATACTCCAAGATGAGGGGTGGGAGGAGCTGAGCCCTACCTAGATAAGAGACCACATGTTTCTCATTCTCAAGGTCAAGGCGACCTTCCTGACTACACATGCGCAGAAAGGCTCCTTGGAGGTCAAAGTGGGAGTGACGTCAACCTACCCATCAGCCTCTTCACTAGAATCCGTCTTGGTTAAGAGTTGCACGTGCACACATGGGAGGACTCTGAGATAAATAAACTAAATACGGGCTCAGAAGCTGCCCGAGCACGATCATTGGCCAAAAGAAACCAATAAAGTGATTCAAACTACCACGAGGGCGCAACTCTCTCTCTGAGTCCGTGCTTGTGTCTATCCGCATGTACTCTTTTTCCTCCTAAAAAAACACTTTACTCCTTTCAGGAAAAAAAAAGAAAGAAAGAAAGAAACATGAGATTTCAGTATCTTTCAGGGTAAATTCTTAATTGTTAGAAAGTCTGCTTTGGAGTGTCCATTTTTTAATCTGAGTGATAAGACATATATTTCAAAATTATACTGAAACTTCATTCTCCATATCCACTTAGTCTGTTCCACTGAAGAACTATGGCTTCAAATGAGCTTTTCTTTATTTTTTTGCAAAAATTAAACGTTTAATCATCCAACTGCTCTTTCAGGATAAGTTATCAAAATGACTCAACTTCATTTGTATTAATGACAGACTTTTCAATACATACCAATTATATTTGAAAAGATTTAAAGTCTTGATTTAAGGACATTCGGAACAGTTGTCTCATAAAAAATTCTGCTTTTGACAAGAGAGTTACTATGAAAGATTTGCAGTGTCTGTTCCCCTTCACCTTTACAGTGATGATTTCAAATGGAGAAAATAACCTTTATCTGTCCTGTTTAGGCACAATTTCAAGGCCAAAATTTCATTTTTGACATATTCACCGAAGAAAATGGGTATCACTGATGGCCTTTGATAATTATGTGGCATTAATAAGAATGAGGAATTATTAAGTACTTTTATGCTATTTATTTAACTTGGATGACAAATCTCAGTGGGTTTTTTTGTTTGTTTGTTTTTTGGCCCGCTCCATGCGGCATGTGGGATCTTAGTTCCCTGACCAGGGATCGAACCCACACCCCCTGCATTGGGAGCACAGAGTCTTAACCACTGGACCTCCAGGGAAGTCTAGAGGATTTTTTTTTTAAAGCTCACTATTAAAGTGCTCTTCTGAGTGTTAACCGTTATGTTTGTCCAGTTTGCTTATTTGAGCATTTTTCCAATATTAAGCTCATATTTTTATTATCACCAAGATAAGGTACTTGAAATACTTTTCCTTACCTGCTATTTTTAGAACACGGCGTTTGATTCTACATTCTCTTCCTCATATACAAAGTCATTGTAGAGATGGGCTGATGAAAACAAGCTTTATTTTTTCCTCACGATCAGTGAGATAAGTGATTGAATTCATTTTGACACATCTTATACCACTGAGCGTTCATTTAGAAAGCATTTGCATGCACCTACTACGTGCCAGGAATTGCAGATATAAAGAAGTAAGGCATACAGATTCCAGAAATCAATGCAACAGGAAGCTTCATATTCACAGATTGTTTCATGATCCCCAAGAGAAGAAGAAAGTAAGTTTCCTAATGCTTTCCAAAATAATATAAGGATAGGGAAATATTTGTCAAGGCCCAGCTCACTGTATTTATCCATCTTACACAGAAATGTCCAATGTAAAAGCATCTTTCCTCACGTTCTATCATTTATTTATTCAAGGACTGTATGTTGAGTAATTACCAGGCCACAAGCAGAGTCCTCAGCACTGGAGACAAAAGAGACAAGGTCTTCTTGGAGCTGAAGGGGAGGTGAGGAGAGAGCCATTGGACACGGCTTGCACTGAATAATGCTCACAAGCATATAAGATGCTTGGAGTGACCCAAAGGCAAATTACAGGGTGTGACGAGTCAGTATCCCAGGAGCTCTAATTCAGGTTACAAAATCCGGGAAGTCTTCTCTGAGCGAGTCATAGCCAAGCAGACACCCGAGGGGTCAATAGGACCCCCTCAGATGGAGGGTGGCGGGCTGAGCGTCCCGGCAGAGGTGGGAGAGCTCTGAGGGGAGAGTGTCTGCCATCCAGAGGTCCTTTTAGGAAACGATAACCGGCAGCATCTCTGGAGTGCAGTGAGCGACACCAGACAGGGCACCTGCCGTGCACCAAGCTGAGAAAGCCAGAAGGGTCTATGCTTTTGAACAGCGCATTTTAATCATCATAGGTCTACCATGACGTCTCAGCAAAAGTTTGACACAAATGCAGAGATTCCAGTTGGCAGTATTAATGCCAAAGCCGCACATCAAATTCCTTCTTGTGAACCATATTTTCAGCATGGCTGAGGGTTTCCTCATTTAAAAATGCTTTATCACTTTATCCATTTTGGAACTTCACCCACTTGGAACGCTTTATCACTTTATCCATTTTGGAACAAAACCTCATTCATACACTTTACCTTATGAAAGACTATAGTGTAAGGTTGGGCCTTTCATGGATGCCCGCAAGATAGAGGCGGGAAGGCCGCACAGAGAAACATCCCTGAACTAAATCTAAGTCCTAGATAAACCAACAGTGCCCTGCAATCTCTGCGTCGTTCCGTTAACGCCTAATGAGTAAGAGGCATTGACTGTGCCAAATGATAGAAAATTCGAGAATATACAGGCCCCACGGAAAACTAGAAACCACCGTGGAAGCTCCAAATGGATTAAGCATCTAAATGTAAAAAATAAAACTGTTAAAAAAAAAAAAAAGCACTGTGGATCTAAGAAGCCAGTTGCTTGCATTTTGTCTGCTTTCGATTCTCAGAAGCGCTGCTTACTGCTGTCTTGGTTACTAGTTCTGTAGCACATGGGGGAGTGTCAGATCAGTGAAGTATTCCTATTCTTAGAAATAAATGGTGATTAGAAGCCAAGAGGGGGTTACCTTCTTTGCTGAAGGAGGCTGAAGGGCAAAATGTTAAGAAGAATACGCGCTGAAAGCTTTGCAGACTAATTTATTATTTTTAAATGGTTTCATTTGTCACAGACATGAGCATATTATTTACACTTGGGTAAACGTGCCCTTTTCAAATTGAGAAGGGAATTAAATTCAAAAGACTTTGTTATACAGAACAAAAATTTCTTTTTAGCAAAAGTTATTTTTATTCCTCTAAAGATTATATGCAGTTTGTCTGTTTCCTAATTTGGAATTCAGATAATTCAATGATAATAATAATGGTGATCATGATAATAATACCTCTTACACTTACTAAGTTGAAGCAGATGGAAATAGAAAAATCCAAGCTGCTATTCAGCATAGAATCACTATGCAAATATTCCAACAGCTTGTGTGATTTTTCAAACTATTATCTCAAGTGCAACAAACCATTCATTATATTGAAAAGCTGAGAAAGATAGCACGTAGTAAAAAGATGATATGCATGTAGAGTTTGGGACCATTTATAGTCAACTCAACAATGATAAATAAAGCCATTGTTTTCAAAGGATACACATAAGAAAAGGGAGGTTTGGAGATTATGTTTGACAACATTTCCTAAAGAAGAGTCCTGTGTGTGTGTGTGTGTGTGTGTGTGTTTGTATTGCAGTGTTCTCTCTGGCCTCCTCCTCAGCATTCAAACATTTTGAATCTCACTTATCTTAAAAAACTCAGCCCCATAAACTTCCCTTCTACCTCCCTTTCTCTTTTCCCCCATTACAGCACATTTCTTGCAAAAAAAAGGTTTAAAAGGCATCTTTAATTCTTTTTTTTTTTTAATTTATTTATTTATTTTTGGCTGTGTTGGGTCTTCGTTTCTGTGCGAGGGCTTTCTCTAGTTGCGGCAAGTGGGGGCCACTCTTCATCACGGTGCGCGGGCCTCTCACTATCGTGGCCTCTCGTTGCGGAGCACAGGCTCCAGACGCGCAGGCTCAGCAGTTGTGGCTCACGGGCCTAGTTGCTCCGCGGCACGTGGGATCTTCCCAGACCAGGGCTCGAACCCGTGTCCCCTGCATTAACAGGCAGATTCTCAAACACTGCACCACCAGGGAAGCCCCTTAATTCTTCACCTATCTTATGCTTTACTGCCTATTGCAATTCATCCATTAATTAATTTAAGAAATATTAATGGTGGACTTCCCTGGTGGCGCAGTGGTTAAGAATCCGCCTGCCAATGCAGGGGACACGGGTTCGAACCCTGGTCCTGGAAGATCCCACGTGCTGCAGAGCAACTAAGCCTGTGCATCACAACTACTGAGCCTGCACTCTAGAGCCCGCGAGCCACAGCTACTGAGCCCATGTCCTGCAACTACTGAGCCCACAAGCCACAACTACTGAGCCCAAGTGCCACAACTACTGAAGCCTGCACACCTAGAGCCCGTGCTCCGCAACAAGAGAAGCCACCGCAATGAGAAGCCCACGCAACACAATGAAGAGTAGCCCCCCCTCTCTGCAACTAGACAAAGCCCGTGTGCCACAATGAAGACCCAACGCAGCCAAAAAAAAAAAAAAAAAAGAAATATTAACGGAACCCACATAATTTATGGTGTGCTGGAGATTCAATGGCGAATAATGCCAAAAATGGTGCATGTCCCGGAAATTCCCTTTAAGGGGGGCTGGACATTAAATGTACATTACAAGGGAGAGAGAAAATGTTTTCAACCAAAATACTGGTAATTGACCAATCAGGAATTTAAGAGATGTCATCAATTAGTCTTTCTTGTTATGTTTGATTCTGGTTATGTTTCAGACCCCTTAGTTAACTATACCTAAACCTCAAAGGAGTTTTGAAAGGACTACTAGTCAAGTCATCCAACCATATCCTACTTTTTTTTTTTGGCGGAGCTGTGTGGCTTGTGGGATCTTAGTTCCCCAACCAGGGATCCAACCCAGGCCTTCGGCAGTGAAAGTGCAGAGTTCTAATCACTGGACCACCAGGGAATTCCCCAGCCACATCCTTGAAGTGAGGTCATTATACTGCTTCACACACTCTAAATCATTTGTTCTCATGGACCCAATACTACTTTTGGAGGTAAGAGCTAAAAATTATAATTTAATTGACCTCCAGGCAATGGAGTCAAGTAGCATTCCTTGTAATATAAAGTTACTTTACCATGCACCTTAAATTAAATTATTGAAAAGAATAGACTTCCCGAGTGCAGGTAGAGATTTAATACTACATGGAAAACTGCTTCCATTTTTAAGTTGAAGAAAGGAGTAAACTATGAACTAGAAGCATACACAAATTTAAATGATTTTAATATAATTATGTCACTGAGGCATGAAATATTTGTATAGTCAAAGCAATGCCAAAGTATCCAAACCAGAAAGCACAATATTCTTAATAGTTGAGTAGCTAAATCAAAAAGAAATAACAGTAGCTAACATTTATTGAAGTTATCATGTACTGGATATAGTTCTAAGAATTCTACAGAGTAACATACAAAACTATAAGATCAAAAAAGCTCTATTATATAGATAAGGAACCTAAAAACAGACTCAAACACCTTGCCCATCATCACACAGCTGGTAAGAGGCCAAGCTGAGATTCAAATCCAAACCTACCAACTCCTAAGCTCTGAGATTCCAATTGCTTCTACTTGGACTACTGTACATGTGGCACCATGAGAAAACAAATGGCTTATAAAATTATGCTAAGGGAGCAAACCTACTCTAAAGGTCTGTTGCACTAGCCTTTCTTTATCTACCTAAGTGATCACTGAATTCCTATGAACTGAGGTTTTTATGTGGCAAAATCACCTTCACAATCTATGGAGAAATGTGAGCTTCCAAGGGCCCATCTCTAAAGCCATGGTGTTATGGCATGTACACATAAGCAGTGTTTATAACAACCAAGTAGAGGACTTATGCAAGGACTAGGAAAAGAAAACTCAGGGGGCCTTACAACATTCACTTAAAAAACTGGGGGAGAAGAAACCACTAACTTTGGGCAGTGTATCAATGATAAGTGCACAGTCTGCAGATGTTGTCCGTCAGGTAATCTGTGTAATACCATAGAAGCTGCAGAGTAGAAAAGGTTTGCATTGTCTCTGGAAAAAAAAAACATGAAAGCTGCAGAAGTTATCATAATTCAGTAGCCACATTAAAGGTTACACATATTCCTTTGCGTAAATATTCTGATGAGTGAGCTGGTACATAGGCTCAAAGAACTCCATAGAAGGACCAAGGAAGCATTAAAACATCAAAAGTCATCATTTGATAGCAATAGAAGATAAGTAATACTAAAATATTATGGTAAATATCAAGACTAATAGTGTCATAAGAATGAATTAAAACACACACACAAACACGTTCAGAAAGCCCAGTAATTGAGGTCCTTGAATTAGTCATAAATATATGGCACAGAAATATTACTGAATTCTGTAGCAACTGATAATTCTGTATTCAATAACAGACTGGATTAGGTAAAAATCAGAATTTTTCAGTATTAGCTATACCTCTTGAGCTAGTCATTGCTCAAGAATGCAAAAGAAAGTATAATGAAAACTTGAAATTTAGTGGGCTTTGATGGCCAATTTGTGCAGCTGAAAACACCTCACTATGAGTTATGAAGGCAGGGATGATAGCCCCTCCTGCTTTAAATGGACCACTTAACCAACAGCAGTTGAGCCTGGATGGAGGGAGGAGACTTTCAAATAGTTCAGACTGGTTTGCAGTCTGAAGTCTGGAGACCATTTTGGATGCAAAAGCACATTCTCCTTGCAACCTTGCAGTGTTTCCCACTGATACTATCTTCTAAATCCCATTAATATGTTCCTTTCCTTTTGTTCTCACTATCCTAATTAAGTCCCTTATCATTGAGCTCCTAAACCACTTTCTGTCCTCTTACTGCATTGTTGCCCATGGTTATTCTAAAAACCCTTTAATGTGTTCCTTTGTCCTCAGTACAAATCCTAACTCCATAGATACCCTAACCTTCTCAGTTGAATATCAAGTTCATAAAACTAAATTTCTTCCCTAATCTTGGATCCACAAATGGCAAATGTATCAGGTGTTCATAAGACAGATCCATCTCCAATTGTCCTGGAAAGAGAGACCCTATGTTAGCATGTAGATAACTTGTAGAAATAAAATGAAAAGAAGAAAAGAAACAGTCAGTATGTAAAATGCCTGAAATGAGCGTTATTTTCTTTACTCCCTTTGTCTCTCAGTCTACAGACCATAATTTACAGATGGCCTGGTAGATATTTCATTTGGATATTCAATACAACTCAAACTCATCTTAAACTGAACTCAGTATTTTTCCTTTTCTGAAATTATTTTCTTCTTCCATTCTCTTAAGTTAGTAATTTTGATTAGAATTTACTCAGATTCTCAAAATGAAAAACCTCAGGGACAAACTGGATACCTGTTTTGACTATTACTCTTCACTTCCTTGCTCTTTGGTTATGATGCCAGCATTATCTCTTACCTGGATTATTGCAATAGCCTTATAAACGATTGATATGGCGTGAGTCTTACTGTATTGTGGTAATGCCATTTGCTATTACATATAAACCCTGAAATCTTCAGGCCTTAACAAAAAAGTTCATTTTTTGCTCATGTAAAGTCCAGTGGGAGGTGGCCTTTGTTTCACGTACTCATTCAGTAACTCAGATGAGAAATATATCTTCCAAGAATTTTTGAAGGTTGACATTGACCTAAGACCAGTAGATGGGGGGGAAGAAGGAATATGGGAGGTTGCATAAGTTGGGATACTCCATCACTGGCCGCTGCTTTCTGACAAAACTCTACACTATAGAGATGAGCATAAAGCCTTGGGCCGGGGGGTCGGGGGTGGCGGTGGGGAGGGGTTAGCCATCTCTGCCATATAGTTTGTCTCCAGACTCTTCTTTTTTGCAGCCAGCGACTTTTCTAAAGTCTGAATCTGACTGTGCCAATCCTCTGTTGAAACACTGTATATCATGCCCATTGCCCTCACAATAAGGTAGAACCTTCTACACGTAGAATTTACTGTCCAGTAGAAGGGTGCTATCAAGTAAATATGTTGGGACAAAAGTGATATTAACAACACATATTGTCATTCGTCTTGTAAGATGCTTTAAAATCCACTGCTTACTTGCCTCTTCCAGCATCATTCCCAGGGCATTCTATACTAACTTAATGCATGTGCCAGCCACACTGCCCTGCCTTCATTCCCAAACGTATTGCACTTATTGTTGCTTTGGAGTTTTTCCTGTTTCTTTTTCCTTTTCCAATAACCAACACCCAGTCATCCTTCAGGTCCTTAGATATCACTTCCTCCAGGAAACCATCACTGTTTTCTATTGAAAGCACTCTACCCTTCTCCGTTTCCTTATCATACCACCAATTCAACTGTGTTATGAACAACAGTTTATTTACATGCAAGCCAGCCCCCGTCTTGAACTCCTTCAGAGCAGAATATGCTAGTCGCCATTTTACCCTCAGTACTAGAAAAGGAGCTAGCACAGAATAAACATTTGTTGAGTAAATGAATAAATCTATGTTTTGTCGTGTCTATTTCCACAATACCTTTTGTGTTTCTTTATTATCAGGTAAATAAGAATTGTATCTACTTAATAAGATTTTTATAGAAATTAATGGATCTAGTACAGTATACAACTTGACACAAAGACAGTCTCAGTAAGTTTTAGCAATTGTTATTCCCTAGACTTAGAGAGTGTATATGATGTGATCTCCTTGGGAATTTTTTTTCCTGATCACTTTCAGCCAGAACTGTTTTCCCTCACATGTTTGTGCTCCCATACTGGATAATTCTCTCATCATTTGACTTGTGATATAATTGGTTGAGAAGAATTCTGCCCCCTAGGTAAGTAGTGATCCCTTGATAACAGGGTTCTGTCTTAGTGGCCGTCCAGGGATTAGCACAATATGGGCACCAAGTAAAACATCTATAGAATGCCTTATATTTAAAGAAAATTAAGGAGTGAAGAAATATAAGATTAAGACAAGACAGAGTTGATAGTGACTTTAATAAAAATTAAAAAAAACACTCTTGGTAAATAGATGATATTTACTTTGAAAGAAAGAGACTATTTTTTTGTTTCTTTGTTTGCTTGTTTTAAATAGCAGGAAAGCCCTAAAGTATTCTGAAATAAAACAGTAATTTCAGACTGTGTTGACAAACTCTGGAAAGAGTTTTCTTCATTTTTTAAGGCAACTAGCCATAAGACTCCAAATTGTTTCCCCTTCAGATGATGCCAGACTTTTAGAACTCTAAAAAGACGTTTAAAATGCCAGTCTGAATCCTCTCATTTTACATATGAGGAATCAAAAATCCCAAGAAGTTAAGTAACTCTGAAACTCCAACAGGCAGTAAAGGATTTGGGGAAATGTAATCACTAGCTATTTATCCAAATAGTTAATGTCTTCAAAAGTATCAGTAATTTAGATGAAACTGTCAATTCAATATATTCTAGAGGCAATAGGGGCTTAATTGAATGTCTGCTTGAATTATATTCAATTATATTGATGTTTCGCTAATATGTGTTGCCATGAACATAACAAAATCTCCCCCAAACCTGAACTTTTTTCCCATGTTGTTGAAGACTCCAGTTTAATTATCTTTAATTTAAAGTTTAGAACTGCTGCTCATGACTGCACATCGATTTCCCTTCCATTAAGGAAACACGATAACCTTGAAGCATTTTTATATATTTATAAATCCTGACTGGTGCTGTTTTTGGTGTTTGGGACTAATTACTTCCATGCATGCAAATGTCAACAATATGAAGAACAAGTTGTGGAATGGAACAAACGTGGTATCAGAAAACATTTTATAGTTGCTTGCATCATCCACTGTGTTCCTCATAATCCAGTGTCATGTGAAAGTGTGCATGATACAGATGGCAACCTAGGGAGTTTGGGCATTGTGTATTAGATAATGCAATTTTATTGAGCTTCATTTTATTTCAGAGAACTACATCTGTATAGACACAAAAATACAAAAGTAAATGTAGGATAGCATCTAAGTTATTAATCTTTTGGTTTTGCCAGTCTACCACAGAAGTTAAGTGATTTTTCTTGAATTTTTCTTTCGATTAGAGAAGACTGATCTTAACAGTCGTATCAGAATCACTACTGAGTGAGGTCCACTTTAAAAAGTCGATAATCGGTACTTCCCTGGCGGTCCAGTGATTACAACTGTGCGCTTCCACTGCCGGGGGTGAGGGTTCCATCCTGGTCGTTGAACTAAGATCTTGCAAGCTGTGTGTCAAGCCACCCCCAATTTTTTTTTTAAAGTTAATAATCTGCTGATTATAATACTGACTCTAAAGCGCTGTTGCATTAAATAAATTATTACATTTACAGGGCTTGACAAAATGCCAGATACATGGTGTGTACTCAGGACATAATTATTTTGTCTCTACAAATAGAAAGCAAGTTTGATTGATGTTAGTTAATCGTATACGTAAGAGAGGGGGAAATTTTTCTGCTTTAGGCCTCATTATATCATTTCCCTCCCAAAAAAGATACATGGGAAAAAAACCTTCTGTTACTGACAAAGAATATGAGAAACTAAGATTTTTTTTTTTTAAATCAGGTGGACAAAATTATCTTCTAATGGTTTGCTTCGTTTTTAAAAACTTCTGGAGAATAATCGCTTGGGGCTTGTAAAGGTCTCTCCTGATATTCTTGTTATTAAACAAGACAGATGAACTCTGTTCTACATCCAGCTAGTTGCTCCATGAGCTAGAATATCTCTTGTGGAATTTGCAAACTAACTGAACAATAAAATAATGTGCATGAAATGACAACTACAGTGAAAAGAAACTATGACATTAATTATTCTAATTGTATTGTCAATCATCAAACTGCAGTGGTAATAAGCCACTATTTCAGACTGGCTGTATGACTGACTGTCAGTGTTCTCCTGCAAAAGCAGATGAGTGTAGCCAGTTCTCACTTGATGCTAGTTCAACCTAGGCTAGAAAAAGAGGTGACACTAAGAAATGGGGGGGTTGTAGTAGACTTGGTGGAACCAAACTTGTTCCTGGGTGCCTCACGTCCCTTTGTAAAATTTTAAAAGCACGGCAGCTGTCACATGGGAGAATACCTTCATTTAGTTTGAACCCTGAGGCAAAGTGTGAGGCATTAGGGAGAAATACATTTTGTGTAATATGAATATCTTGCTCACTTAAAACTTTTATGCTTCTTCAACTTACACTTCTTCAAAGCATTGTTTGCGACAAGACTGATGGTTAAAACTTTGCCAGTCTTTGGAATTGTATGGACTTTGCTGTGTCTGTAGATATTATAAGCCTATGAATTTGAGGTTGCATCCCGAGATGAAGGCAAATCATTTCTATTACAAAGAGCCAGATATTAGTGCAGTGGGTATTAATCTAATGTCCTTTGAATTATATTTGTTATTGGGTAGATAAATAAATAAATGGATTAAAAGTAGGAATATTTCAACATATTTATTATACCTTTATACTTTTAAAATAATGCAATAACCATATTAGTATTGAAATATTATTGACATAATAATTTCATATATTTTATTAATATCCGATTATATGTGTATTTCTAGATATAGATACTTAGATATAGATATGAGTTAGATATTAATATGATTTAAGCATAGGTGATAGATAAATATTATCTGGGGTAGAAAGTTTTTAAAATAGCTTCATGTGGTGTATTATCCCTGAAAGAGTCATCTGGAGAATTTACTCTTGAAATCAACACAGTCTATGATTACCATCTAGTGGCAAAGCCTTTGAATTGCAAATACTCCGTGCCAATGGAGAATCTAAGGGTGCTTGCTTGGCCAATTCAACCCATTTTCTTGATGTATATGTCACAAATATTAATTATTATATAACCTCATCAACCACAAACACATATCTTGTAAAAATGTTTTTATAAAAACTGATGGGTTTGCATGAAAGTGATTTGAATAAGGCCAATTGGAAAAAGCTTTAATTAGTTTTGATAGATAGCAAAATCAAAATTGAGCTGAGAGGAGAACAGTATGTTTAAGCTGATTTAAGTTACAAATAATAGGGTGTAGGAACAGAAAAACGTCCTGTGCATAGTTTGCAATATAGTTTGTCACTACTAAAATGGATGAGTTTGACTCAGTGAGAAACAAGTGAAGTTGGTTATGAAATTTAAAGTTCACATTGAACAGCATTAATTTTGTAATAAAGAATAAGGACGATACTTTTGAAAAATAATATAATGATACAAAAGTGTGAAAATGTAGTTCTGTAGGGATGTTGTTACAGGAGAAGATAAAATTGGGAATGGTTTGCAGTACTTTATGGGCATGTGAGCACTTGTATTTGAGTGGTCACCAGGGAAATGCAAAGAAGGGCAGAATCTGTAAGCTTTGCCAAGAAAGAGGGAAAAGTACAGTAAGTCCCCTACACATGAACCTTCAAGTTGCGAACTTTCAAAGATGCAAATGTTTGTTCTCATGTCCAATCACGTGTTAGTTCACGTGTCTGGTGTGCACCCTTTACAAATGGTTGTGCTTTTATGTACTTCACTGTACAGAACTATATTTTTGTGTTTGTTTTTTTAATGTATTATTTGTGTGAAAGTGTTATAAACCTATCACAGTACAGTACTATATAGCCGATTGTGTTAGTTGGGTACCTAGGCTAACTTTGTTGGACTTATGAACAAATTGGACTTTTGTATGCGCTCTCAGAACGGAACTCATTCATATGCAGGGGACTTACTGTACTTGATAAATTTAGTGGAGGAGATAAAGAAAGACACCTTTAAGGCTTTGAGCATGAAAAACTAAGAAATAATGGTGTTTTTAAAAGTATTAGGGAAATTAAGAATAGTTATTATAGAATCTTGTTGTAGGATATCAATCTCATAGAACTTGGATAGAATTCTAAGGAATTATTCTACATTATGTCATTTAATCCTCCCAACTATTCCTCCATTTTTAAACTGAGGTAAGGAAGGAGGAATCAGTTTCCAATATATAATGTCAGTTTCCCATGACCTTACACCTAGTATGTGACATCATTGGCATTTGACCCCCAGACCTTTGTGATTCAAAGTGCCCCCTCTTTTCTCTTCTCCATGAAACTTTTTTGGTTGTTTAGCACCTTGACAAGGGTTTTTAAAAGCTAAATTAGTGTGAAGATTCTGTGGTGTACCCATTCTTTATTAAGAATTATATAAAACGTTACATAATTGTAGTTTAGGAATTGTAAATTTTACCAGGTTGTTTTCCTTATAAAGTAGGAGATATTTGCCTTGAACGTTAAACCTACAAAGGATCCAAGTAAAAGAATATAAAAAATGTATACTTATATGCAATAATCTTTTTTTAATTGCACGTTGTCATAACTGAAGTATGGTTTTTGCTAAAGTGTGCAGAGCCTGGTGAAGATGTGATCCTCTGGTCTGCAATTAAACAGTCAGTGCGACCACATTGATCCAGGCTGCTGGATAGTCAAGGGAGGGACACAGTGAGGGCTATGTGCAGAGGCTACACTGTGGTCTTTCTCGCTCCAGTGTGTGACTGTTTCCTGTTGTTCTTGTTTATTGTCTGGTAACAATTTCTTTTATTGTTGTTATTATTATTACATCGTTTGGAATTAAGATAGGTAAACTCCAAAAATAACTTAATAGTCTCAGCTATTCTATCATTATTAGTTATACCAATATGTTAATAACTATTAATTATTCAAGATATAATTATTATTATTCTCTCATTTAAAAATGTGTCCTATTTAGGGTGATAAATTATATTGTCACTTTAGACCAGGAGTTCTTAGACAGAGACATGGTGGTCTGGTAAAACTTATGGGCCCTTTGTAGAGTAGTTTTAACTGCATAGCATAAAATAAATACAATTAAAAAGAAAAGAAAAGCTATTGAAATAGAGTTATCCAAATATTTTTAAAGCTTAAATTTGTGATGTAGGAATCCTAGTGTTCCTTTACTAACCCATTAAATACCAAGTTTAACAACTACTACACTTTAAAGAAGGGATGATCAAAGTATTTCAGCATAGCTGTGTTGAGTGTCTTGTGAGATAAAAATATATGCAATTTCTATTGATGAAGAAGCCACAGGTCCTACTAATTCTGTAGTTTATGACCTACATTCACTCCTGAAGGAAGTGCTAATTTTCAGTTTTCTAAAAATTAAGATCTATTTTAGAATCACCCATCCAACTAGGGAAGGACCCCTAGATGAACTGCACTGCTGGCTTAGCTGCCTTCTCCAACACTGGACTTGAGCTCCTTGGGCTCACAAATTATATTCATTCTTGCATCTTTAGCAACACGTATAAAGCATAACACATTCTACATGTTCAGTGCATGGATAAGTGAATGCATAAAAAATAAAGTCAATGAAAAAGCTGAGGATGTGCAAAATTAATCATGAAAGATTATGTAATAGCAGACACAGTATTAAGAAGTTTCCAGATGAAGGCTTTAGCTAGTGATGTGATATACAGAGATATGGAAACAAAGATAAATTTCACATAAACTGAGACTTGTTGCCAGAGCCCACATTTGGGGGATAATTATGGCCTTTTTAAAAATTGTTATTTTATATTGGAGTATAGTTGATGAACAATGTTGTGTTTCAGGTGTACAGCAAAGTGATTCAGTTATACATATACATGCATCTATTTTTTTCAAATCCTTTTCCCATTTAGGTTATTACAGAGTATTGACATGTACACACTGCTATATTTAAAATGGATAACCAACAAGGACCTACTGTATAGCACAGGGAACTCAGCTTAATTATGGCCTTTTAATGTCCTGGAAGACTTAAAAGATGGCAGGGGCTGACCCAGCTCACAGAGTGACATCCTGGTGACCCACGGTGTTGTGAGACTGAGGACATTGAAGCCAGGTCCTGGGACCCTTCTGACCAAGGAAGATCTCATCCTTTGTTTCTCCTCTCTTCCTACTTCCAGCCCCACTCCCAAATCCATAAGTACACTCTGAAGGGCTGAGGCAGGCGGTCACAGAGGCAGGGTCACCTCTCTTTGCTCTCGCCTGGGAAGTCTTTGTTCCAAGGGTCTCTCCACATTGCAGCCTCAGGAGCTCTCAACAGCTCGACCCCTTGTTGCTTTGCACCTCTACCAACGCCTCCATCAATGGATTCAAATTATAAAACAGGTGAAAAATGCATTTTTTTTGTTTCCCATCTGCATACATAGGGCTATAACTGATGTTTCCAGAGTGGGGGAAGGCATATGGAGATTTATTACATAAAGAGAAAAAACTGAACCGAATTTCTAATGAGAGAACACTTAAGCATCCTTTACTGTTCCAGCTGGGTCTCAGCAAAAATAGATTCTAATTCTGCTGGGACAAGCCCGTTTAAACACTCTCGCCCCACACAAGAACAGCTGAATTTGTTCAGCTTGTCAACAATAATGACCTGAGAAAAAACTGTCCAAACTATGTGGGTGCAGGGGGATAGCAGGAGGACACAATGAAAGGGGGACACAGAGAGGAAAAGACAAAATCAGTGCTTCCAGATGTTTGAGGTGTCTGACAATGAAACCTATTCCGTTATAATGAATGTGCTCAGCAAGCCTTTGTGAGTGGATGTGTGTATGCTTTTTATAACTGTTTTAGCAGTTTGTACTGGCACTGTTAATACCAGGAAGATAAGCTATTTCAGACAGTGATAGCTGATGGAAAATAAAACAGAGTGGTGTGACATAGTGACTGAGGGGGAGGCTCCTTTGATGAGGTTGGGGGTAGGTAAGCATTTCTGAATAAGTGGCGATTTAAGTGAGACGTGAATGAGGAGAAAGAGGCGGTCATGTGAACAGTTGGGAAAGGAACATTCCAGGCAGAGGGAGTTGCATGTGCAAAGGTTCCCGAGATGGGGAGAAGCTTTGCGTGTCTGTGGAACAGGACGTATATCAGAGCAGATGCAACACGGTGTAATTAGTGGGAGAGTCTCAGGAAGTTAGGTCCCGGGGGAGGGCAAAGCCAAGCCAGACAGGGTCTCCCGAGCTTTGTGAGCGCTTTGGGCTTCATACTAAGTCTAAGGAATTGATTCCCTAGGTGGCTTTAAGTAGAAAGTGCATGATTTGGGTTAGCTTTGCAAAGCCTACTTTGGCTCTTTGTGCAGAACAGACAAGAGGGAACACGGGAAACCAGGGAAGAATGATTTTGTCCTTGTCCAGAGAGACAGTGAGGTATCTGCACAAATGGTCTGTCCTTTTCCAGAAGAGCTAGAGGAAATTGATTCCAGCAAGGCGAGGAAGTGGCCAGAGGTCTGTTTGGAAATGTTAAGCTTGAATCACAATTTGGACAACATTTTCTGAAGAGGTTAAGCATTTGCTTCCCTGTCCTAAATAAACCACTGGCCAATACCTCTTTCCAAGACACCGATTAGTTGAAGTCCTTAAAACCAGGTTCTGGACCCAGACTAATGGCATATAAACTCCGGCTCTGCCCGTTTCTAGCTGCGTAACCTTGGACACTTACTTGAATTCTCTGTGCCTCTGTTTCCTCAAATAATAAGAGAGGACAGTAATTATGTTCTCTCTAACAGAATTTTTAAAGACTAAATAAATTAATCAAGGCAAAGCCCTTATAATGGAGCTGGCCACACAGTAAGGGCATAACGCACATTGTTTCTTATGACGACTCCTAATCTAGTGTTTTCTACTAAGATCCACTGTCTTTAAGAATACTTGTTCATTATATATTATTTATGGAGTTTTTCCTGCGTGCTCTCTGTGCTTGTTAAGAGTTTTCTCTGATTATTAAAGGACATAATCTCTGCTTAAGTGAGTAAAAGAAGACAATGAGAAACCAAGTATTCGTGGGAGGATATAATTAAACAGGTGAATACAACACTTTAGCTCTTTTTGTGTTCCTCATTGATGTCATTGGGAGATCATGCAGTGACCCAAGAGCCCTCCCAAGCAGGACCCCTGACCTGGACATGTTGGAAGTTGGGTTGTCATCAGAAACTCTAACCTTAAAATGACACTGTCTTTTTTTTTTTTCCCCAGTAAGTTTATTAGAAGTATTTCTTTGTATGCTTTCCATTTTTTCTTTCCATTTTTAATTAATTTAATAATTCAATTATCACCCTAAATGTGAAATCATATAGCAGAACATGAATTCTTGGAATGTAAAACATCCATATATAACCAAGGTATTACTAAAAATACTGAATTCCTAAAGCATAGCTAAATAAAACAAAATTGTTTTACTCTAAACCTGGAAACATTACAAAAGCAGGACTAAGCAAGGCATAACTGAATTTCAACAGAGCCAAACCTGCTGAAGGGTCTTCTCAAATTTGCAACATTTGGTATTTTTCTAAGGAACATTAATGAGAATTTTGGTGCAATAGTGTTTATACTTCACAAAGCTGGGAGGTTTTATGAATTATTTTGCCTGTAAGACCACACAACAGAATATTTAAAAGCAAAACAGGTTTTATGGGTGTTTGGTGGCTGCTTTGATAGAAATATTGGTCATAGAAAAAGAAAAGTAAATTGCTTTTTCCTGGTTTGGTCAAAGGCTACCAGGACATCACAGGTGGATGGTTGTTAACAAGGGGAGGCTGAGGAAGATGATATAATCTCTAGTGACCATGTTTTCAATGAGAAGACTGATCACCTTCAAATAATTGGAAGCTTATTTTGTAGAGGAAAGGATCTATTCTTTTAACTTTAGGTAAAAATTATAGAAAGGCACAAAAAGAGAGTTTTTCAAACATAAATAATTGCTCAAAAACCATGAGGAAATTCTCAAGACTACAGAAATTCTCAAGTTCTCTTTATTTTTTTTTTCTTGTTTCTACCCTCTATTATAGAAACAGTTTGTTACAAGGATGTAAGTTACAAAGGAAAATATTTGCTCAAGTTTTTTAATTGATTTCATTTACTTACATAATTAATTACATGTCTCAGAATTCACAATCTCATAATCTTACATGTTGCAAAATTGCATAGGTAAATTCTGATCCAAGCAATTTCTCACAAAGGTTAACTCTGAGATGTTTCAGCATTCTGGAAATTGTCCATTGCAAGCTCAGAGTGTATAGGTGGTACATAAGTCCACTGGTAGACTGGTTTATTTAATCTCCCCAAAAGCATCAGTGGGATATAATTTTAGAGACTCTATTTGAAAAATTATGCATTCTGACTATCTTTCTAAGGAAGGAGAATCCAGGGTCATTGGTCCAAAAACTGGAGTAGTTCTAGAAGATGAAACATTTTAAAAATAATAACAACCTTTATTCATTTTAATGCTACATTTTACTGATTCATAGCAAGTATGTAAACACAAGGAAAAAAGACAAACTGACATCAGCCTCCAATCTTTTAACAGATGACCAGGATTGTAACTCAATGAAATAAACATAGGAGTAAATAACATAGGATCAAAATAAAGAGTTATATTAGATTGCTTCATTTATTCATTCATAGGTTTAATAAATAGAGGCTCGAGCTTGCCGGTTTAATTTTCATTTCATTCAAATTTATATTTGCCCTTCCACAAATTCATTTTGCTGAATGTATTTCTATTTCCCAGTCAAGCTGGCAAAAAGGCGTTTGGATGCATTAGAATTTTAAATGATATCAAGACAAGTAAGTAAATAAAAATAATTAAAATGAATAGTTTATCGTCATCTAAATGCAAACTAGTACAACACAGAGAAAGCCAATGCCGTCCTTTCCCATTATTTCTTCCAGTTATTAATTATGCCAGTAAAATCACAGTAAAGAATGAGAAATGTTGACACGAGTCCGTGAATTGAAAAGGCACATGTGCACTTCAGCATATGGGTAGATTTAATAATATAAAAAGTAAAAATATTGCTAAAAATCTCAAAATTATTGCTGAAGAGACTTATGTCATTTTTTTAAGGGAGCGCTACTTTTATTAACAGTTTTAATTTGCGGAAAGGTTGCCAAGAGAGCACAGAGAGTTCTCATAAACCCAGAGCAGGATTTCTCCTGTTATTAACATCTTACATCATCAGGATTCATATATTACCATTAATGAAGCATGTTGATATATTGTTAGTAACTAAAGCCCACACTGTATTAATGCTTCTGTAACTTTTGCCCATCTTTTTTCTATCCCAGCATGCTCTCTCCAGAACCACATCACACTTAGGCATCACGTCTCCTTAGGCTCCTCCTGGCTTGACAGTTTCACGCGCTTTCCCTGTTATTGATGACCTTGACAGTTCTGAGTACTGGTTAGGTATTTTACAAAATGCCCCTCTATTGGACTTTGCCTTTTTTTCTCATGATGAGATTGGGGTTATGGATTTTTGGAAGGAAGACCACTGAGGTAAAGTGCCATTTTTTATGACATTATATCAAGGGCACATAATACTTCAATGACTTAATACTACGATGCCTTAATCAGTATTGATGTTGACCTTGATCATGCGGCTAAGATCATGTTCATCGGTTTTTTATCTCTGGCTCCAACCCCCCCAGAACTGTGCACTTTGGAATAAAGTCACTCTGCCAACTCTTATGGGATGGAGAATTACACTCCACCCACTTGAGGGTGAAATATCTACATAAATTATTTGGAATTCTTCTGCATGGAATATTTGTCTCTTCCCACTTAATTAACTTAATCATTCACTTAAAATTGGTAGGTCTCATGGATGTTTACTTGATACATTGTATCTGGTTTATTTTTTTGTTCAAATTATTCCAGTTTCGGCTATTTGGAAGCTCAGTTGGTTTTTGAGTCCCTCTGAAGGATCTCCATCGTTGTGGATATTTGTTGTTGATTTTTGTTTGTTTGTTTAATTGGTTGGCTTGCTTGCATATTTATTTTCATTCATTCATAGGCTGTATTTGTTTAGGGTAGTTTTAGGTTTACAGCAAAATTGACAGGAAGGTACGATTTTCCAATCTCACAATCTCTGTCATTTAATTGGTGTAGTTGGACCATTCATATTTGTTTAAACTGATTATTGATATATTTACCATATCTGTAACTGTTTTCTATCTGCTGCCGTAGTATTCGGTTTTTTTTCCTTCTTTCTACCTTCTACAGTTTTAATTGATCATTTTATATGATTCCATTTATCTCCTATCTTAGATATCAATTCTCCTTCTTTTTACATATTTATTAGTTAGCCTAAAGTTTGCATTGTTAATTTTTTAAATGAAGTACAGCTTATGTGCAATATTATGTTAGCTTTAGGTGTACCATGTAGTGATTTAATGTTTACATATTATGAAGTGATCTCCTTGATAAGTCTAGTAACCATCTATACCCATAAAAAGCTATTACAATATTATTGACAGTATTCCATATCCATTTCTTCTAGGTTGTTCATTTAATGATTGTACAATTGGTTGTAGTAATCTTCTACGATCCTTTGTGTTTCTGTGGTGTCCACTGTAACTTCTCTTTCATTCCTGATTTTATTTATTTGAATCCTCTCTTTTTTTTTTATGATGAGTCTGGCTAAAGACTTATCAATTTAGTTTATCTTTTCAAAGAACCAGCTCTTAGTTTCATTGATCTTTTTTTTCAGTCTCTATCTCATTTATTTCTATTCTGATCTTTATTATTTCTCTCCTTCTACTAAATTTGGGTCTTTTTGTTCCACTTTTTTAGTTCCTTTAGATGTCATGTTAGACTGCTTATTAGAGATTTTTCTTGTTTCCTGAGGTAGGCCTGGACCCCTCTCTCCTGGGGAGAACATCTACCATTGTGATACCCCCCCTCTTTGTGGGTCACCAACCAGGGGGTATGAGTCCTGACCATACTACTTCTCCACCCTTCCTACCATCTCGTTGTGGTTCCTTCTTTATCTCTTTGGGTGTAGAAAATCTTTTCTGCTGGTTTTCAGGTTGCTCTCATAGATACCCCCTCTGTAAGTAGTTGTGATTTCCGTGTGTCTGTGGGAGGAGGTGAGCACAGGGTCTTCCTACTCGACCATCTTGGCCACTCCTCCTCCTGTATTATTAATTTTTAACCAGTCTATGTCCACTTTTAAATAACTGCTTTGTATGTACTGCAGAATCCTTATAATTGACTATTCCCAATTCTTCCCTCTGTTCCCTTATGATATTGCTCTCATTTCACAACATTAAATCACTTATCCATGTGCTATATTCCCTAATACAATACCATTATTCTTTTAAACAATTATCTTTTCAGTCAAGTAAGAATAAGAGGGAGCCGTGATTACTGGAGAAGCCCCAGTCCTGATCCAGCAGCAGATCTAAATGAGGACTGTCAGTTGTCAGTTTGCAACTACAGCCCCAGAATGATTTTAGGGGTGTTGGTGGCCTCCACCATGGAGGCAATGCCGGTGTTTGGAGCCTGAACCTAGCTCCACAGGCCTGGAGGGCCCCGCTGCCAAAGGACTGCTAACCAGCCGTGTGGCTGACAAGGTCTTGGTGCTCCAGCCAGGTGTCAGGCCTGTGCCTCTGAGGTGGGAGAGCTGAGTTCAGGATATTCGTTCACCAGAGACCCTACAGCTCCACTCAATATCAAATGGCAAAAGCTCTCCCAGAGATCTCCATCTCAACGCTAAGACCCAGCTCCACTCAACGACCAGCAAGCTCCAGTGCTGGACACCCTATGCCAAACAACTAGCAAGACAGGAACAAAACCCCACCCATTACCAGAGAGGCTGCCTAAAATAATAATAAGGTCACAGACACCCCAAAACACACCATCAGATGCAGTCCTGCCCACCAGAAAGACAAGATCCAGCCTCATCCACCAGAACATAGACACCAGTCCCCTCCACCAGGAAGCCTACACAACCCACTGAAACAACCTTAGCCACTGGGGACAGACACCAAAAACAACGGAAACTACGAACCTGCAACCTGCAAAAAGAAGACCCCAAACACAGTAAGTTAAGCAACATGAGAAGACAGAGAAACACACAGCAGATGAAGGAGCAAGGCAAAAACTCACCAGACCTAGGAAATTAAGAGGAAATAGGCAGTCTACCTGAAAAAGAATTCAGAATAATGATAGTAAAGATGATCCAAAATCTTGGAAATAGAATGGAGAAAATACAAGAAACGTTTCACAAGGACCTAGACGAACTAAAGAGCAAACAAACAGTGATGAACAACACAATAAGTGAAATTAAAAATTTTCTAGAAGGGATCAATAGCAGGATAACTGAGGCAGAAGAACGGATAAGTGACCTGGAAGATAAAATAGTGGAAATAACTACCGCAGACCAGAATAAAGAAAAAAGAATGAAAAGAATTGAGGACGGTCTCGGAGACCTCTGTGACAACATTGAACGCACCAACATTCGAATTATAAGGGTCACAGAAGAAGAAGAGAAAAAGAAAGAGACTGAGAAAATATTTGAAGAGATTATAGTTGAAAACTTCCCTAATATGGGAAAGGAAATAATCAACTCCAGGAAGCGCACAGAGTCCCATACAGGATAAATCCAAGGAGAAACACACCAAGACACATATTAATCAAACTATCAAAAATTAAATATAAAGAAAAAATATTAAAAGCAGCAAGGGAAAAAAATCAAATAATATACAAGGGAAACCCCATAAGGTTAACAGCAGATCTTTCAGCGGAAACTGTGCAAGCCAGAAGGGAGTGGCAGGACATATTTAAAGTGAAGAAAGGGTAAAACCTACAACCAAGGTTATTCCACCCAGCAAGGATGTAATACAGATTTGATGGAGAAATTAAAACCTTCACAGACAAGCAAAAGCTAAGAGAATTCAGCACCACCAAACCAGTTTTACAACAAATGCTAAAGGAACTTCTTTAGGCAGGAAACACGAGAGAAGGAAAAGACCTACAATAACAAACCCAAAGCAATTTAGAAAATGGTAATAGGAACATACATATTGATAATTACCTTAAATGTAAATGGATTAAATGCTCCAACCAAAAGACATAGACTGACTGAATGGATACAAAAACAAGACCCGTATATATGCTGTCTACAGGAGACCCACTTCAGACCTAGAGACACACACAGACTGAAAGTGAGAGGATGGAAAAAGATATTCCATGCAAATGGAAATCAAGGGAAAGCTGGAGTAGCAATTCTCATATCAGACAAAATAGACTTTAAAATAAAGACTATTACAAGAGACAAAGAAGGACACTACATAATGATCAAGGGATCAATCCAAGAAGAACACATAACAATTGTAAATATATATGCACCCAACATAGGAGCACCTCAATACATAACAGCCATAAAGGGGGAAATCGGCAGTAACACAATTGGAGTAGGAGACTTTAACACCCCACTTTCGCCAATGGACAGATCATCCAAAATGAAAAACGGAAAAACAAGCTTTAAATGATACATTAAATGACATGGACTTAATTGATATTTATAGGACATTCCATCCAAAAACAACAAAATACACTTTCTTCTCAAGTGCCCATGGAACATTATCCAGGATACATCATATCTTGGGTCACAAATTAAGCCTTGATAAATTTAAGAAAATTGAAATCATATCAAATATCTTTTCCGACCACAACGCTATGAGACTAGATATCAATTCCAGGAAAAAATCTGTAAAAAATACAAACACATGGAGGCTAAATAATACTCTACTTAGTAACCAAGAGTTCACTGAGGAAATAAAAAAATACGTAGAAACAAATGACACTGAAACCATGATGACCAAAAACCTATGGGATGCAGAAAAAGCAGTTCTACAAGGGAAGTTTATAGCAGTACAATCCTACCTCAAGAAACAAGAAACATCTCAAATAAACAACCTAACCTTGCACCTAAAACAATTAGAGAAAGAAGAACACAAAAAACCCCAAAGTTAGCAGAAGGAAAGAAATCATAAAGATCAGATCAGAAATAAATGAAAAAGAAATGAAGGAAACAATAGCAAAGATCAATAAAACTAAAAGCTGGTTCTTTGAGAAGATAAACAAAATTGATAAACCATTAGCCAGACTCATCAAGAAAAAAAGGGAGAAGACTCAAATCAGTAGAATTAGAAATGAAAAAGGAAAAGTAACAACTGACACTGCAGAAATACAAAGGATCATGAGATATTACTGCAAGCAACTATATGCCAATAAAATGGACAACTGGGAAGAAATAGAAAAATTCTTAGAAAAGCACAACCTTCTGAGACTGAACCAGGAAGAAATAGAAAATATAAACAGACCAATCACAAGCACTGAAATTGAAACTGTGATTAAAAATCTTCCAACAGACAAAAGCCCAGGACCAGATGGCTTCACAGGCGAATTCTATCAAACATTTAGAGAAGAGCTAACACCTATCCTTCTCAAACTCTTCCAAAATATAGCAGAGGGAGGAACACTCCCAAACTCATTCTAGGAGGCCACCATCACTCTGATACCAAAACCAGACAAAGATGTCACAAAGAAAACTATAGGCCAATATCACTGATGAACATAGATGCAAAAATCCTCAACAAAATACTAGCAAACAGAATACAGCAGCACATTAAAAGGATCATACCCATGATCAAGTGGGGTTTATCCCAGGAATGCAAGGATTCTTCAGTATATGCAAATCAATCAATGTGATAAACCATATTAACAAATTGAAGGAGAAAATACATATGATCATCTCAATAGATGCAGAAAAAGTTTTTGACAAAATTCAAGATCCATTTATGATAAAAACCCTCCAGAAAGTAGGCATAGAGGGAACTACCTCAACATAATAAAGGGTATATATGACAAACCCACAGCCAACATTGCTCTCAGTGGTGAAAAACTGAAACCATTTCCACTAAGATCAGGAACAAGACAAGGTTGTCCACTCACACCACTATTATTCAACATAGATTTGGAAGTTCTAGCCACAGCAATCAGAGAAGAGAAAGAAATAAAAGGAATACAAATCGGAAAAGAAGAAGTAAAGCTGTCACTGTCTGCAGATGACATGATACTATACATAGAGAATCCTAAAGATGCTACCAGAAAACTACTAGAGCTAATCAATGAATTTGGCAAAGTAGCAGGATACAAAATAAATGCACAGAAATCTCTTGCATTCCTATACACCAATGATGAAAAATCTGAAAGAGAAATTAAGGAAATACTCCCATTTACCATTGCAACAACAACAACAAAAAATACCTAAGAATAAACCTACCTAAGGAGACAAAAGACCTGTATGTAGAAAACTATAAGACACTGATGAAAGAAATTAAAGATGATACAAACAGATGGAGAGACATACCATGTTCTTGGATTCGAAGAATCAACATTGTGAAAATGACTGTACTACCCAGAGCAATCTACAGATTCAGTGCAATCCCTATCAAACTACCAATGGCATTTTCCGCAGAACTAGAACAAAAAAATTCACAATTTGTATGGAAACACAAAAGACCCCGAATAGCTAAAGCAATCTTGAGAAAGAAAAACGGAGCTGGAGGAATCAGGCTCCCTGAGTTCAGACTATACTACAAAGCTACAATAATCAAGACAGTATGGTACTGGCACAAAAATGGAAATATCAATCAATGGAGCAGGATAGAAAGCCCAGAGATAAACCCACACACATATGGTCACCTTATCTTTGATAAAGGAGGCAAGAATATACAATGGAGAAAAGACAGCCTCTTCAATAAGTGGTGCTGGGCAAACTGGACAGCTACATGTAAAAGAATTAAATTAGAACACTCCGTAACACCATACACAAAAATAAACTCACAGTGGATTAAGGACCTAAATGTAAGGCCAGACACTATAAAACTCTTAGAGGAAAACATAGGCAGAACACTCTATGACATCAATCACAGCAAGATCCTTTGTGACCCACCTCCTAGAGAAACAGAAATAAAAACAAAAATAAACAAATGGGACCTAATGAAACTTAAAAGCTTTTGCACAGCAAAGGAGAACATAAACAAGATGAAAAGGCAACCCTCAGAATGGGAGAAAATATTTGCAAGTGAAGCAACTGACAAAGGATTAATCTCCAAAATTTACATGCAGCTCAATATCCAAAAAGCAAACAACACAATCCAAAAATGGGCAGAAGACCTAAATAGACAGTTCTCTAAAGAACATATAAAGATTGCCAACAAACATATGAAAGGATGCTCAACATCACTCATCATTAGAGAAATGCAAATCAAAACTACAATGAGGTATCACTTCACACCAGTCAGAATGGCCATCATAAAAAAATCTAGAAACAATAAATGCTGGAGAGGGTGTGGAGAAAAGGTAACCCTCTTGCACTGTTGGTAGGGATATAAATTGATACAGCCACTATGGAGAACGGTATGGAGGTTCCTAAAAAAACTAAAAATAGAAGTACCATACGACCCAGCAATCCCACTACTGGGCATATACCCTGAGAAAACCATAATTCAAGAAGAGTCATGTACCACAGTGTTCATTTCAGCTCTATTTACAATAGCCAGGACATGGAAGCAACCTAAGTGTCCATCGACAGGTGAATGGATAAAGAACATGTGGCACATATATACAATGGAAAATTACTCAGCCATAAAAAGAAACAAAATTGAGTTATTTGTAGTGAGGTGGATGGACCTAGAGTCTGTCATAGAGAGTGAAGTAAGTCAGAAAGAGAAAAACAAATACTATATGCTAACACATATATATAGAATCTAAAAGAAAAACAAAAAATGGTTCTGAAGAACCTAGGGGAAGGACAGGAATAAAGATGCAGACGTAGAGAATGGACTTGAGGACATGGGGAGTGGGAAAGGTAAGCTAGGACGAAGTGAGAGAGTGGCATGGACGTATATACACTACCAAACATAAAATAGATAGCTAGTGGGAAGCAGCCGCAAAGCACAGGGAGTTCAGCTCAGTGCTTTGTGAGCACCTAGAGGGATGGGATAGGGTGGGTGGGAGGGAGACGCAAGAGGGAGGAGATATGGGGATATATGTATATGTATAAGCTGATTCACTTTGTTATACAGCAGAAACTAACACACCATTGTAAAGCAATTATACTCCAATAAAGATGTTAAAAAAAAAAAAAGAAAATATGTTTTACCCTCCTTTATTCCTGCTTTGATGCTCTTCCTTTCTCCATGTAAATCTGAGTTTCTGAAATATATTATTTTTCTTCTATCTGAAGAACTTCTTTTAACATTTCTTATTGGGGAAGTCTGCTGGCAATAAATTGCCTCAGCTTTGTTTGTCTGAAAAACTCATTATTTTTTCTTCATTTCTGAAAAACAATTTACTTGGATATTGAATTCTATGATTGTGCTTTCTTTCCCTTTCAGTACTTTTAATATTTCACTCTACCCTCTTGCTTTCATGATTTCTGGCAAGAAGTCCTCCAAAAGTCTTTTCTCTGTTCTTTTCACTAGGTAAGATGTTGCCAACCTTCTCATGATACTGTGATTTATAAGAAATGTATGCTTGGTCACTCAAACAACCAAAATGTATTTCTCGTATATATTTGGTCTTCATCCATGTTTCTTGGCTCACAGCTCCCAAAACCCTGGTAACTTCCTGAGTGATAAGAAGAGTGGGAGCATCTTTTGTTACAGTATTGGGTCTCTTGTCAATTCCTGAAATGCTTCAGAGCCATAAAGGTGAAATTGGTGTCCTGTTATTTGTAACGAGCTCCTTTCAACTACAACTGAGTTTGTATTAATAAGGTGACTTTTGGAAATTCCCTAAAGATGGGAGCTGGTTGCCAGGGAAACCATCTATGACCAGAAGGCTGAAACTTTCAGTCCCACCCCTGATTTCTGGGGAGAGAAAAGGGGCTGGAGTTTGCATCAATCACCATTGGCCAATGATTGAATCAGTCATACCTGTGTAATGAAGCATCTGTAGAAACCCAAAAGGAGGGAGTTCAGACAGCTTCCAGCTCAGTGAACCAGAATGTTCCCACTTGCTACTGTGGAGGTCCCCAAACTCCATGAGCACAGAAGCTCCTTTACTTGGGAACTTGTCTTATGTATCTCTTCATCTGGCTGTTGATTTGTCTCCTTTAATATCCTTTGTAATAAATTGGTAAGCTAGTGAGTAAATGGGTTCCCTGAGTTCTGTGAGCTGTTATAGCAAATTAATTGAACTCAGGGAGGGGGTTGTGGGAACCTCTGATTTATAGTCAGTCAGAAGCATCTGGACCTGAGACCGGCATCTGAAATGCAGGGCAGTCTTGGAAGACTGAGTCCTTAACCTGTAGGATCTGATGCTGACTCTTGGAAAACAGTGTCTGAATTGAGTTGAATTATAGGACCCCCAATTGGTGTTTGGAGAATTGATTGTTGGGGGAGAACCCCCAAATTAGAATTTGGTGGGCAGAACACAAATCAAGAGTGTTTGTCCTTATTTTGGGAAAATTCTCAGAGATTATTAATTTAAATATGCCTTCTCCTACAGTTCTTGGAGGTTCCTTTTATTTTTTTATTATTTTTTTCTCTTTGAGATTCAGTTTGGAAGTTTCTTCTATCATGTCTTTAAGCCCACTGATTCTCCTCTTGACCTTGCCCATTCGATTGATGGGGCCATCAAAGACATTCTTCATTTCTCCTAGTCTTTTTGATTTCTAGCATTTCCCTTTGATTCTTCTCAGAGTTTCCATCTCTGTTTTTATTTCCCATCTTTTCTGGCATCCTGTCTACTTTTCCCATTAGAACCCCTAATTATTGTTATTTTAAATTCACTGTCTGGTAATTTCAAATCTATGTCATGTGGGAATATGGTTCTGATACTTGCTTTGTCTCCTGAGACTGTTTTTTTCTTGCCTTTCAGCATGTCTTGTAATTTTTTTGTTGACAGCTAGATATAAAGTATCACTTAATAAGAAGTGAAATAAATAGGTTTTGTGTTCATCTGGCTAGGAGTTGGGCTGTGTTTAAAGTCTGATGCAGCTGTACGTGCCAGAAACTTCAAATCCCTCTAGTGTCCTTGTTTTGGTCTCCCTTCTGCCTTTTGGCTTCCCTAAGAACTCCTCTTGAGATAGAATCTGTGTCTTTCAAGTAATCCACTGTGATACATGAGCCCTGTTGGTGCGATGGTAAGGTGCAGGGGAGGGGAAGTATCCTGGAACGTTATGACCAAGTGTCAATCTTTTAATGGCCCTTTCCCATTAATGTAACCTTTACCAGTAACTTTTAGACCCACCCTCACACTATAGGTGAGACGGGAAAGGTAGAGCAGCCTGGAATCCTCAGGGAAATGTCCTTTCCCCAAGTTGGATAAGGCTCTGGTGAAGCCTTTCCCCCTGAGAGTAAGAATTTTTGATGCAGACACTCCGTGCACATTTCACAAAGGTTAATTTTTTTCTCTCCCTGAGAGAGCCTTGAGGGACTTCTCCTTGGCCCTTCACCGTAGTGACCAGGTATGTTTCCCAGAGGTAAAACCCTGGAAAGATCGGGACTCCCTAACACTGCAGACCCAGGAATTTCTGATTCTTGTGCTGGTACATACTTATCTTCCATCAGTTTATCTAAATGATCATTTAATTATTTACCTCTTATGACTCCTGCAGTTTCTGCTCTGAGTAGGGAGATCTGGGCTGTGACTCTGGATTTGCCCATTTCTCTAGATTTTTGTGTGCCGTTTTCTCATGCAACCTCAGTCATCTGATGGAGCTAAGAGAAGTGGTGGATTTTCAGTTTGTTCAGCTTTATTCTTGTGGTAAAGACAAGAGTGACAACTTTCAAAGTATTTATAGGCTAGAGCTGAAATCAGAAACCTGTTATGGTCAATTTTTACAATTTATTTCTAGAGTAGTTATGTTAGAAGAATTTTAAAGGTCTGAACGTTCTTAGCAGTTAGAAAGACCAAAGTGTTTCAGACTTTGAGTGATATGATCTGTTTTCCTAGGGACATAGGGTTACTAATTTTCACACAAGTAGTTATTCTGTAATAATTTGTTGTGTTCAGCAAAATGTTAGCTTAAAAACCTATGATTAAGTTATATCGGATTGAAAATATAATTAAATTCTTAAATAGTTGAATATATGTGCATATCGTTGTATATCTACTGTGTGCTAAGTACTATAATGGATGTTTTATAAGTTAACCTTATCCTCATTTTACAACTACGTGAAATAAATGTTATTATTCCCATTTTATAGATTAAGAAAATGAGGCATTGAAATCTGTGCTCTTAACCACTAATTATTTTACCCCTCTAAAGAATCAGAAATTATCCATGTCTGATTATAAAAATGAAATATTTTATTGTATTTTTACTTCTTGGCATCTATAGTTATTGACATGAAATATCTCCTTCATTGATATTTTTCAAGATACCAAAGGAAGTAAAGTAGGATAAATTGCATAGTTGTGCAGTTGACACTCTGACACATAGAAATGATATTACACAGATCTTTGTTTGTTTTGTTTCATGGCCAAATGTAGATAAATCTTTTCAACACTTAATAATATGCTATTCAATCTCCTGTGTTCTATAAAGTATGCTGTTTTACATTTAGTTCTAATTTTAAAAAACCTTTTTGACTGTAAGCTATAATTATAATAATCAAAGTCACTTTCCTGTAAGTGAAATATTTGCACAGTACAGAGTAGATACCAGGAAAACACAATGATCTATTGTCTTTCATGTCTACAATTTGTTGAACAAGAGACTTGAAATTAAGAGCTTGGAAAACATCTTTGCTGGTATTTGAAATAATTAGCTGTGAAAGTCATGGTCCAGGACCCTTTAAAGATTTAAATTTTAAGTGCTTTATCTTCTACTTGTCAAGCCTTGACATGTTATCACTTGGATTTAAAGTGGAGATTACCCTCCCCCCAACACTGTAGACAAATTATATTATGCTAGATAATCAATACTATTAAAAGCCGCCTAGTTTAGATATTCAAAAGCATTGACACTTATGCCTGAAAAGATTTTTTCACCCACATAAGAATAGGTCTGTATATTCAGATAAAATGGGTTGTGTAAGTCATTTTTTAAGTGAAATTTTCTAGTGGAAAACATTTTATTGCTCCTTCAGTCAAGTAAATCCAATTACCTACTAGGGATCCCTTCTTCAAGGTTTCAGGCACCTGAAGCTAGTGTGTCCCAAACTCAACTTATATCTGCCTGATCTTTTCCCCCACAATATGTAAATTAATAAAGTATAAAAGATCTCATTGAAGGTAATACTATGTAGTTTACTGGTTTCTTATGTATTTTTTAATATCACATTTCTGGAACCTAAGCTCATCAAGGGCATGACTCTTCCTCTGCTTACACACTGGTAAATCCCAAGTACCTAGAACAGTGCCAGGCACAAAGTAGATGATCAATTAATATTGGTTCAGTGAATGGGTGTATCCTTCTACTAGAATATAAAGTCCAGCAGGTCTGAAACTTTGGTGACAATTATATTTCTAGTTTCAGAGTAGGCATTCAATAAATACCTGTTGACTGACCAGCTGAATGCTGAATTGAATAAAATAATATCAATATTTCAATGCTGAAAGTAGAAGGCAAACAGGGTATAAATACCTCTGCTCTCTATCTCTAAACAATATATCTGACTTAACAAGGATCCATTTTCCACAAATGTGCTTGTTAGTTTCTTATACTTCTAAGAATAAAGAAATATTTGTTAAATTTTTGATAATTTATAATGACTGTGTTACCTCTTCACTAAATCTTCCTGAATTAACTTAAAACACCAACTCAGCAATTAAGACAGAGAGGTTAACAAACCTATTTGTTTGAGCCTTTCCAGTATGAAGTTTGCGCATTGCAATTGTCTTCACCATTTAAGACCATTTCCATCAGATAAAAATATAAAATTATCACTACAAAAGCCAACTGAAATTCCAACTATACTAAAAGTAGAAAAGACCTCATTGAAAGTAATATTGAGGTATCATCTACATTTGTATGCATGTGGTCCATGCAATGATGATTTTAGTTATTGTGAAAATGATAATAACTGTAGCTGAATTGAGCATGTTTACATAGTAATATTTTAGGAGTTTGAAATAGATGACTTAGCCATGCTATAGTCTATTCATTTCTTAGTTATGAACTAATTCTGTGTCCTCAGTTGTCATTCTGGGTTTAGTTTTATTCTACTGTTTATTTTGTTAGTGGAAATATAAAAGCACCTGGGCCACATACAACTTGGAAAAAAGTACTGACACTCTATTTTGATTATTTTGTCACTATCACACTTACCATGACAAAAGATCTTTGCTTTTTCTCTCTAATCCACATTTCATGTTTCTGTGTTATGTTTCCCTTTAGACATAGCACAGTGAGCTCACATTAATAAGAAAATAGAGTCACATTTTAAAATACTATTGATTCTGGAGAACAGCTGAGGATGCCATGTTTTTTTCCTTGAAGAATTGATAGGGTGGAATTCTAGAGGCACCCTATGATGTCCTTCTGAAGAAAAGTTCAGGGCGTCATGACACCCAGGCTTAATACCCCCAGGAAACTGCAAGTGTATGGATTCTCCATCACCAGGGGGCCATGTGATTCTTGAAGGTTAATATGATGATTTTTTTTGACATCATCTTTCTTTGCTTTTCAATTTTCACGGAAATGCCATCTGCTTCTATACTAAGTGTTCTGTATTGTTTTTTTATCTTTCCCCTTAGGAATCACAAAGAGAATACTTTGAGATGGGAATAAATCTCAGAAAATTTGTCATTTTTGTAAGATGCTGATCTCCTGAATATTTCACTGAGGTATGCCGCTGCATAGCAATCAGGATGTGGGAGGTTTTCCTGCTGACTTCACATGTTTCTGTTGTAATGGAAAAAAGTAAAAATTAGGGTAATTTTGAGGGTCAGTAACACAACTCTCCTGCATTATACACTTCAACAGAAATAGAGTCTGTCAGCTGGATTATGGCTACTGCAGAGCTCCTCACCCTGTTTGATATCACGGAGGCTTTTACCAGGCACCTTCGGTCAATTTTCTTTAATTAGAAACCCTCTCCTAAGGATGTGTCCTTTATTCACAGGGGAATAGTTTGTTACTGATCGCCCTGGTTACTAACAGAAGCTTTTGTTTACTGACAATGAATTCAGGCTATAATGTTAATGAAATTTACAAGTTAACAATATCGAAAAAGAGTTAAACAACAGCTGTTTTCCTTTCTGTTTCAGCTACCCAGACAGGGGGCATCTTCAAAAATTCTTCACAAAATTTCTTCACAAATATCCCAAGAATTCATACAGTGAGGGTCATATGACCTTTGTCTGTGCAAACAAATGATGTTTAAATCTTTCTAATGACCAAGGAATAAAGATTCATCAAGAAATAGTTTCAGAGAGATCGGAGCAGGAAGCAAGAGCTGTCAGTAGAACTCTTAATTAAATTTTTTTTTTTTTTTAAACATCTTTATTGAAGTATAATTGCCTTACAATAGTGTGTTAGCTTCTGCTTTATAACAAAGTGAATCAGTTATACATATACAATATGTTCCCATTTCTCTTCCCTCTTGCATCTCCCTCCCTCCCACCCTCCCTATCCCACCCCTCTAGGTGGTCACAAAGCACCGAGCTGATCTCCCTGTGCTATGCGGCTGCTTCCCACTAGCTATCTATTTTACATTTGGTAGTGTATATATGTCCATGACAATCTCTTACCCTGTCACATCTCACCCCACCCCCTCCCCATATCCTCAAGTCCATTCTCTAGTAGGTCTGTGTCTTTATTCCCGTCTTGCCACTAGGTTCTTCATGGCCTTTTTTTTTTTTTCCTTAGATTCCGTATATATGTGTTAGCATACCGTATTTGTTTTTCTCTTTCTGACTTACTTCACTCTGTATGACAGACTCTAACTCCATCCACCTCATTACAAATACCTCCATTTCATTTCTTTTTATGGCTGAGTAATATTCCATTGTATATATGTGCCACATCTTCTTTATCCATTCATCTGTCGATGGACATTTAGGTTGCTTCCAGGTCCTGGCTATTGTAAATAGAGCTGCAATGAACATTGTGGTACATGACACTTTTTGACCTATGGTTTTCTCAGGGTATATGCCCAGTAGTGGGATTGCTGGGTCGTATGGTAGTTCTATTTGTAGTTTTTTAAGGAACCTCCATACTGTTCTCCATAGTGGCTGTATCAATTTACATTCCCACCAACAGTGCAAGAGTGTTCCCTTTCCTCCACATCCTCTCCAGCATTTATTGTTTGTAGATTTTTTGATGATGGCCATTCTGACCGGTGTGAGATGATATCTCATTGTAGTTTTGATTTGCATTTCTCTAATGATTAATGATGTTGAGCATTCTTTCATGTGTCTGTAGGCCATCTGTATATCTTCTTTGGAGAAATGTCTATTTAGGTCTTCTGCCCATTTTTGGATTGGGTTGTTCGTTTTTTTGTTATTGAGCTGCATGAGCTGCTTGTAAATCTTGGAGATTAATCCTTTGTCAGTTGCTTCATTTGCAAATATTTTCTCCCATTCTAAGGGTTGTCTTTTGGTCTTGTTTATGGTTTCCTTTGCTGTGCAAAAGCTTTTAAGTTTCATTAGGTCCCATTTGTTTATTTGTGTTCTTATTTCCATTTCTCTGGGAGCTGGGTCAAAAAGAATCTTGCTGTGATGTATGTCATAGAGTGTTCTGCCTATGTTTTCCTCTAAGAGTTTGATAGTGTCTGGCCTTACACTTAGGTCTTTAATCCATTTGGAGTTTATTTTTGTGCATGGTGTCAGGGAGTGTTCTAATTTCATACTTTTACATGTACCTGTCCAGTTTTCCCAGCACCACTTATTGAAGAGGCTGTCTTTTCTCCACTGTATATGCTTGCCTCCTTTATCAAAGATAAGGTGACCATATGTGTGTGGGTTTATCTCTGGGCTTTCTATCCTGTTCCATTGATCAATATTTCTGTTTTTGTGCCAGTACCAAACTGTCTTGATTACTGAAGCTTTGTAGTATAGTCTGAAGTCAGGGAGCCTGATTCCCCCAGCTCCATTTTTCGTTCTCAAGATTGCTTTGGCTATTCGGGGTCTTTTGTGTTTCCATACAAATTGTGAAATTTTTTGTTCTAGTTCTGTGAAAAATGCCAGTGGTAGTTTGATAGGGATTGCATTGAATCTGTAGATTGCTTTGGGTAGTAGAGTCATTTTCACAATGTTGATTCTTCCAATCCAGGAACATGGTATATCTCTCCATCTATTTGTATCATCTTTAATTTCTTTCATCAGTGTCTTATAATTTTCTGCATACAGGTCTTTTGTCTCCTTAGGTAGGTTTATTCCTAGATATCTTATTCTTTTTGTTGCAATGGTAAACGGGAGTGTTTTCTTAATTTCACTTTCAGATTTTTCGTCATTAGTGTATAGAAATGCAAGCGATTTCTGTGCATTAATTTTGTATCCTGCTACTTTACCAAATTCATTGATTAGCTCTAGGAGTTTTCTGGTAGCCTCTTTAGGATTCTCTATGTATAGTATCATGTCATCTGCAAATAGTGACAGCTTTACTTCTTCTTTTCCGATTTGGATTCCTTTTATTTCTTTGTCTTCTCTGATTGCTGTGGCTAACACTTCCAAAACTATGTTGAATAATAGTGGTGAGAGTGGGCAACCTTGTCTTGTTCCTGATCTTAGTGGAAATGCTTTCAGTTTTTCACCATTGAGGACAATGTTGGCTGTGGGTTTGTCACATATGGCCTTTATTATGTTGAGGAAAGTTCCCTCTATGCCTACTTTCTGCAGGGCTTTTATCATAAATGGGTGTTGAATTTTGTCAAAAGCTTTCTCTGCATCTATTGAGATGATCATATGGTTTTTCTCCTTCAATTTGTTAATATGGTGTATCACATTGATTGATTTGCGTATATTGAAGAATCCTTGCATTCCTGGGATAAACCCCACTCGATCATGGTGTATGATCCTTTTAATGTGCTGTTGGATTCTGTTTGCGAGTATTTTGTTGAGGATTTTTGCATCTATGTTCATCAGTGATATTGGCCTGTAGTTTTCTTTCTTTGTGACATCTTTGTCTGGTTTTGGTATCAGGGTGATGGTGGCCTCGTAGAATGAGTTTGGGAGTGTTCCTCCCTCTGCAATATTTTGGAAGAGTTTGAGAAGGATAGGTGTTAGCTCTTCTCTAAATGTTTGATAGAATTCACCTGTGAAGCCATCTGGTCCTGGGCTTTTGTTTGTTGGAAGGTTTTTAATCACAGTTTCAATTTCAGTGCTTGTGATTGGTCTGTTCATATTTTCTATTTCTTCCTGGTTCAGTCTCGGCAGATTGTGCATTTCTAAGAATCTGTCCATTTCTTCCAGGTTGTCCATTTTATTGGCATAGAGTTGCTTGTAGTAATCTCTCATGATCTTTTGTATTTCTGCTGTGTCAGTGGTTATTTCTCCTTTTTCATTTCTAATTCTATTGATCTGAGTCTTCTCCCTTTTTCTCTTGATGAGTCTGGCTAATGGTTTATCAATTTTGTTTATCTTCTCAAAGAACCAGCTTTTAGTTTCATTGATTTTTGCTATTGTTTCCTTCATTTCTTTTTCATTTATTTCTGACCTGATCTTTATAATTTCTTTCCTTCTGCTGGCTTTGGGGTTTTTTTGTTCTTCTTTCTCTAATTGCTTTAGGTGCAAGGTTAGGTTGTTTATTCGAGATGTTTCCTGTTTCTTGAGGTAGGCTTGTATTGCTATAAACTTCCCTCTTAGCACTGCTTTTGCTGCGTCCCATAGGTTTTGGGTCGTCGTATCTCCATTGTCATTTATTTCTAGGTATTTTTTGATTTCCCCTTTGATTTCTTCAGTAATCACTTCATTATTAAGTAATGTATTGTGTAGCCTCCATGTGTTTGTATTTTTTACAGATCTTTTCCTGTAATTGATATCTAGTCTCATAGCGTTGTGGTCGGAAAAGATACTTGATACGATTTCAATTTTCTTAAATTTACCAAGGTTTGATTTGTGACCCAAGATATGATCTATCCTGGAGAATGTTCCATGAGCACTTGAGAAAAATGTGTATTCTGTTGTTTTTGGGTGGAATGTCCTATAAATATCAATTAAGTCCATCTTGTTTAATGTATCATTTAAAGCTTGTGTTTCCTTATTTATTTTCATTTTGGATGATCTGTCCATTGGTGAAAGTGGGGTGTTAAAGTCCCCTACTATGATTGTGTTGCTGTCGATTTCCCCTTTTATGGCTGTTAGTACTTGCCTTATGTATTGAGGTGCTCCTATGTTGGGTGCATAAATATTTACAATTGTTATACCTTCCTCTTGGATCGATCCCTTGATCATTATATAGTGTCCTTCTTTGTCTCTTGTAATAGTCTTTATTTTAAAGTCTATTTTGTCTGATATGAGAATTGCTACTCCAGCTTTCTTTTGATTTCCATTTGCATGGAATATCTTTTTCCATCCCCTCACTTTCAGTCTGTATGTGTCTCTAGGTCTGAAGTGGGTCTCTTGTAGACAGCATATATATGGGTCTTGTTTTTGTATCCATTCAGCCAGCCTGTGTCTTTTGGTGGGAGCATTTAATCCATTTACATTCAAGGTAATTATCGATATGTATGTTCCTATTCCCATTTTCTTAAATGTTTTGGGTTTGTTATTGTAGGTGTTTTCCTTCTCTTGTGTTTCTTGCCTAGAGAAGTTCCTTTAGCATTTGTTGTAAAGCTGGTTTGGTAGTGCTGAACTCTCTCAGCTTTTGCTTGTCTGTAAAGGTTTTAATTTCTCCATCACATTTGAATGAGATCCTTGCTGGGTAGAGTAATCTTGGTTGTAGGTTCTTCTCCTTCATCACTTTAAGTATATCCTGCCACTCCCTTCTGGCTTGCAGAGTTTCTGCTGAAAGATCAGATGTTAACCTTATGGGGATTCCCTTGTGTGTTATTTGTTTTTTTTCCCTTGCTGCCTTTAATATGTTTTCCTTATATTTAATTTTTGACAGTTTGATTAATATGTGTCTTGGCGTGTTTCTCCTTGGGTTTATCCTGTATGGGACTCTCTGTGCTTCCAGGACTTGATTAACTATTTCCTTTCCCATATTAGGGAAGTTTTCAACTATAATCTCTTCAAATATTTTCTCAGTCCCTTTCTTTTTCTCTTCTTCTTCTGGGACCCCTATAATTCGAATGTTGGTGCGTTTAATGCTGTCCCAGAGGTCTCTGAGACTGTCCTCAGTTCTTTTCATTCTTTTTTCTTTATCCTGCTCTGCAGTAGTTATTTCCACCATTTTATCTTCCAGGTCACTTATCCTTTCTTCTGCCTCCGTTATTCTGCTATTGATCCCATCTAGAGTATTTTTAATTTCATTTATTGTGTTTTTCATCATTGCTTGATTCCTCTTTAGTTCTTCTACGTCCTTGTTAAATGCTTCTTGCATTTTGTCTATTCTATTTCCAAGATTTTGGATCATCCTTACTATCATTATTCTGAATTCTTTTTCAGGTAGACTACCTATTTCCTCTTCATTTGTTAAGTCTAGTGTGTTTTGACCCTGCTCCTTCATCTGCTGTGTGTTTTTCTGTCGTCTCATTTTGCTTATCTTACTGTGTTTGGGGTCTCCTTATCACAGGTTGCAGGTTTGTAGTTCCCGTTGTTTTCGGTATCTGTCCCCAGTGGCTAAGGTTGGTTCAGTGGGTTGTGTAGGCTTCCTGGTGGAGGGAACTAGTGCCTGAGCTCTGGTGGATGAGGCTGGATCTTGTCTTTCTGGTGGGCACGTCCACGTATGGTGGTGTATTTTGGGGTGTCTGTGGCCTTATTATGATTTTAGGCAGCCTCTCTGCTAATGGATGAGGCTGTGTTCCTGTCTTGCTAGTTGTTTGGCATAGGGTGTTCAGCCCTGTAGCTTGCTGGTCATTGAGTGATGCTGGGTCTTGATGTTGAGATGGAGATCTCTGAGAGATTTTTGCCGTTTGGTATTACGTGGAGCTGGGAGGTCTCTTGTGGATCAGTGTCCTGAAGTTGGCTCTCCCACCTCCGAGGTACGGCCCTGATGCCTGGCTGAAGCACCAAGAGCCTTTCGTCCACACGGCTCAGAGTAAAAGGGAGAAAAAATAGAAAGAAAGAAAGAAAGGAAGGAAGGAAGGAAGGAAGGAAGGAAGGAAGGAGGAAGGAAGGAAGGAAGGGAGGAAAGAAAGAAAGAAAGAAAGAAAGAAAGAAAGAAAGAAAAGAAAGAAAGAAGCTATAATATAGTGAAGTAAAATAAAGCTATTGTAAAGCAAAGCTATACAGACAAAATCTCCCCCAGAAGCATATACATATACACTCACAAAAAAAAAAGGAAAAGGGGAAAAATTAATATATCCTGCTCCCAAAGTCCACCTCCTGAATTTGGGATGATTCGTTGTCTATTCAGGTATTCAACAGATGCAGGCACATCAAGTTGTTTGTGGAGTTTTAATCCGCTGCTTCTGAGGCTGCTGGGACAGATTTCCCCTCCTCTTCTCTGTTCGCACAGCTCCTGGGGATCAGCTTTGGATTTGGACCCGCCTCTGCGTGTAGGTCGCCTGAGGGCGTCTGTTCCCCGCCCAGACAGGACGGGGTTAAAGGAGCAGCTGCTTCGGGGGCTCTGGCTCACCCAGGCCGCGGGGAGGGAGCGGTACGGAGGAGGCGGGGCGAGCCTGCGGTGTCAGAGGCGTCGTGACGTTGCACCAGCCTGAGGCGCGCAGTGCGTTCTCCCGGGGGATGTTGTCCCTGGATCACGGGACCCTGGCCGTGGCGGGCTGCACGGGCTCCCGGGAGGGGCGGTGTGGAGAGTGACCTGTGCTCGCACACAGGCTTCCTGGTGGCGGCAGCAGCAGCCCCAGCGTCTCACGCCCGTCTCTGGGGTCCGCGCTGATAGCCGCGGCTCGCGCCAGTTTCTGGAGCTCGTTTAGGCGGCGCTCTGAATCCCCTCTCCTCGCGCACCAGGAAACAGGGAAGAAAAAGTCTGTTGCCTCTTCGGCAGCTGCAGACTTTTTCCCGGACTCCCTCCCGGCTAGCTGTGGTGCACTAACCCCTTCAGGCTGTGTTCACGCCGCCAACCCCAGTCCTCTCCCTGCGACCAAAGCCCGAGCCTCAGCTCCCAGCCCCGCCCGCCCCGGCGGCTGAGCAGACAAGCCTCTCGGGCTGGTGAGTGCTGGTCAGCGCCGAGCCTCCGTGCGGGAAGTGCGGGAATCTCTCCGCTTTGCCCTCGGCACCCCTGTGGCTGTTCTCTCCTCCGCGGCTCCGAAGCTTCCCCCCTCTGCCACCCGCAGTCTCTGCCCGCGAAGGGGCTTCCTAGTGCGTGGAAATCTTTCCTCCTTCACAGCTCCCTCCCACTGGTGCAGGTCAGTCCCTATTCTTTTGTCTCTGTTATTTCTTTTTTCTTTTGCCCTACCCAAGTACGGTGGGAGTTTCTTGCCTTTTGGGAGATCTGACGTTTTCTGCCAGCGTTCAGTGGGTGTTCTGTAGGAGCAGTTCCACGTGTAGATGTATTTCTACTGTATCTGTGGGAAGGAAGGTGATCTCCGCGTCTTACTCTTCCGCCATCTTCTCTCCTCCCCCCAGAACTCTTAAATTGGGCGGTCCTTGTATTACATGAATACAGTCATCCAAAATAAAATGTTCGTATTATTAAAAGATGAGTATGATAGCATCCTCTTTTTTTTTTGCAAATAAATCCCACACAGAAATGTGTATAATAAAAGGAACCATTACAATATAACAGAATTTCATCCAGCAAGTTGTGTGGTCAATGTAACTGTTGGTCATGAGGAAGAAGTTATCCGCGATGCTGAGCACCAATTGTTTTGTCTTTTTGCTGCTAAAATAAAAACCAGAGCACTGTTTAGTTACCACGCACCAGAACTGACTCTTCTTCTGACTTTTCACTTTTGCAGATCTCACCAATCTTGCCTCAGTGTTTGTCTTTAACTAGTTATGATGATCTACACAGCCGCCTTGTAGAGATAACACCTTGCAGCGATAGTTTCATTAAAATGATACATGAAAAATCATTCTGTGCTCTCAGGAGTTGAGGTGTGAATGCCAATACAGAGGATAAATTTATACGTTCAGGACGTTGGTAATCTCAGTCACATTTACACCAGATTAAAGACGCTGCTGTCAGTGTGGGAGTGAGGCTGAGTGAGGTCTTGATCAAGAGTGTGGCATAAGCCTGGCCACTGGTTTAGGAATGGTGACCGCAGCCCTGATATCCCAAAGACATGATCCTGCGGAACATGTTTGATCAGTTTTTGAATTTGTTTAAAGTTTTAAAATCAAGACATTTTATATAGCAACCCAGATTTTTTTTTTTTTTTTTTTTTTTCCCGACGCACAGCAGGGTCTTTATTAAGGTGGGGCGGGCGGGGCGCTCAGGGCGCGTCCAGCACCAGCAGCTTGTGCATGTACGAGTTCAGCCAGTGGCGGCGCTCTAGGGCGGCCAGCAGCCGCGCGCGCTCCCGAAAGGCCGCGTCGTCCGCCAGCGCCAGGCTCCGCCGCGACTGGGGGGTGACCGGACCCGCCCAAGCCCGGCTGGGGGTGTGGAGTCTGAAGACCCCCGCGGGAGGCAGGGCGGCTCCTGAGGCGGTGCGGTGGCCCCAGGACACAAGTAGCAGCAGCAGCAGCAGTCGCGCCCGGGGGCTCCTGGGTACCTGGCGGGTCTCCATCACCGCGCAGTGGGTTCCGGCAGCGAGGCTGGCAGCCCCCTTATATCGCCTCCACAACCCCCGCAGCGGGCAGTGACGCAGACCAGGGGGCTGGGGGCGCCAGGTCAACCCCCGCCCAGGCTCATTAGGAGCTGCCAGCGATAATGAGGAGCTGGGGGTGGGGGCCCCGCCGCTGCCTTAGCGGCCACCCACTAATTGGGACCAGGAGCTGGGACCTGAAGAGAATTGGGAGGGGGAGAGACAGACAGAGAAGTGGACACAGGGGGTGTGTCAGAGGGATAAAAATAGAGACCAGCGGAAGGACCATCAGAGCAGAAGCCAGAGACACAGAGAGAGAAAGAGAGACAGGGGGAAGCAACAGAAGAGGGACTGATGGGGAGAAGCAGAGACACAAAGAGATGAAGTAACCATGACAGGGAAGAACAAAGACAGAATGACAGAGAAAAGGAAAGAGAGGAAGAAAGGGAGCAACAGAGGAAGAAAGAAGGGAAAAGGAAGGAAGAGAGAAAAGAGAGGGAAAGGGACCAAGAGAGCCAGCTAGAGATGGAGGAATGAGGGAAAGAGCACGCAGAAAGACAGGAAATGGAAGGACAGCCAGCCTGGACAGAGAGGTCCAGAGATGAATCCAGACAGTGAGAAAACCAGAAAGAAAGAGTCAGCAACCCAGATTTTAAGATCTAAAAATTAGAGGGGAAATCCTTTGTACACCCTCCTGCCTGCTTCATACGGTTTTAGTTCTTAACTTCCTATACCACGTTTACAAAGTCTAGAGGGTAGACCCAAAGTTTCAGGGCTCAACACTTAACCCAGGCTTATTTTTATTTTATTTTGTTTGTTTCTTGGAATTATGTTAACAATATCACATCTGAAAATTTATACAGAATGGAAAGAACAAGACAGTTCTATCTACTAAAAAAAAAATGATTTTGTATTCTGACATTAACTTATCAATATGTTTTGTGGGTATATAAACATGCCGAACCTTCTCTGTAGGTTAGGCTCATTGCATGCTCTGCAGTTGGGTTGAAACATAGGAAGGAAAAGGTCTGCATCACGTGACTTTTTTGCTCTTCAGTTTGAGAGTCATTAATGACTCCTTACTGCTCAGTGCATAGAGTCTAAAGTCCTGGGTGTGAAATTTTTTGGCTTTACCTATCTCTCTAGTTTTATTTCCTAACATTATTTTTAAATTGAAGTGTAGTTGATTTACAATATTATATTACTTTCAGGTGTACAGCATTGTGATTCAGTATTTTTACAGGTTCTACTCCATTAAAAGTTATTAGAAGATAATGGCTATAATTCCCTGTTTTGTACAATATATCGTATTGCTTATCTATTTTATACATAATAGTTTGTATCTCTTAATCCCCTACCCCTGTCTTGTCTCTCCCTCCTTCCATCTCCCAACTGGCAACCACTAGTTTGTTTTCAATGTCTGTGGGTCTGTTTTGCATATACATTCCTTTGTATTATTTTTTATAATCTACACATAAGGGATATCATACAGTATTTGTCTTTCTCTGTCTGACTTATTTCACTAAGCATAATATTCTCTAGGTCCATCCACGTTGCTGCAAGCGGTTCTTTTTATGGCTGAGTAATATCCTGTTTTATATATGTACTACATCTTCTTTATCCATTCATCTGTTGATAGATATTTGGGTTGCTTCCATTTCTTGGCAATTGTAAATAATGCCGCTATGAACATTGGGTTCATGTATCTTTTTGAATTAGTGTTTTTGTTTTTTCTAGTTATACGCCAGGAGTGGAATTGCTGGATCATATGGTAGTTCTATTTTTAATTTTTTGAGGAAACTCCGTATTGTTTTCCGCAATGGCTGCACCAATTTACTTCCCACCAACAGCATACAATAGTTCCTTTTTCTTCACATCTTCACCAACATTTGTTATTTGTAGACGTTTTGATGATAGCCATTCTGATAGGTGTGATTTCTCACTATTGTTTTGATTGGCATTTCTCTGAAAATTATCGATGTTGAGCATCTTTTCATGTGCCTGTTGGTCATCTGTATGTCTTCCTTGGAAAAATGTCTGTTCAGGTCTTCTCATTTTTTGATAGGGTTTTGGGATTTTTTTTATATTGAATTGTATGTGCTATTTATACATTTTGAATATAAACCCTTGTTGGTCTATTTCCTCCCATTCCTTAGGTTGTCTTTTCATTTTGTCGATGGTTACCTTTGCTGTGCAAAAGCTTTTAAGTTTAATTAGGTCCAATTTGTTTATTTTGGTTTTATTTCCTTTGTTTTAAGGAGACATATCCAGAAAAATATTGCTACAATTTATGTCAAAGTGTCTTCTGCCTATCTTCTCGTTTAGGATTTTTATTGTTTCAGGTTTTACATTTAGGTCTTTAATCCATTTTGAGTCCACTTTTGTATATGGTGTGAGAAAATGTTCTAATTTCATTCTTTTGCAAGTATTCTATTATTTTATAAATGACTTTATATAATGAAGTTTGAATAAATGGATAATGAGAGAATCATGAGAAGTCTACATATTTATTTTTAGTAATCCATAAGACTTAAAGGAAGACAGGCTTGATATGCCACTTATTAGTTATGTGATCTTGAAGACTTTATTAATTATGTGACCTTAACATTTCTGAACTCGAGTTCATCATCCTACTCTTATGATGATTGATTTAGATAAGAATAAATGTCAGTTATGTCATTATTCCCAGCCATGTCATCCATTATATTATATACTTTTTCAGTAGTGTCTGTTTGCTTAGAACATCTCCCATGTGGCGATAATATATAAGAAACTTAATCACATCCAATGTAAGAATTCACACCCACCACTATATTCTATTAACATTTACTGTAATAGACTCTGCCCACATAATTTATCATTTGCTTACTGTATATAAGTTTTGTGTCTTCAACTATGTTATAACTTTTCAAGGGCATTGGGAATAACTCAAATATCTTTAAAAATAGGAGAGATTGTGAAAACAACTACCATTTATATAACACTTTATGATAAACCAAGGGCTTTCACATACCTTATCCAATTTACTACTCAAAAATCCTTGTGAAGTGGGTGAGGTGGGTATTAGTTTTTTACCCTAATTTTATATAGGAGTTAGCTGAGAGACCTAGAGGAATTGTAGATTTCTTGTATATGGTTTGAAACCCTAATTTATGTCTTCTGGCCCTGTATCCAGAGTATTTCAACTATGTCATGTTGTCTTCTAAAGAACAGGACTAGTGGTAAGTATACGGTTAATTGTGAGAATAAAAGTCCATTGGTTGTTGATTTATAAAACCTAAGATAGGTTTTAGAATACAGGCAATCTTTTCTTCATATTCACAAATGTGTCTTTTCAATGTTATCACCATCTGTAGTTATCATGAATGAAACTGCTGTAATTTAGAGGCAAGAGGCAAGTTATTTTATTCACCCAGGGTTTTTAGACAGACAAACCCTGAGAGGTATTTTGAGATTACATAAAAGTTAATTACAGTGGTCAGGTAGCCCAAAAGCCTATCATTTCCTAGAGAGGTACATCCTAGTTTCTCACCCATTTGTGTCACATCTCTGACCCCAGAAGATATTTGAGTTTGCTACTTCTGATAAACACATTATCTATGAGTAATGTTTTACCCTTGGAAACTTTTTCTCATGACCCATTCTCGAGCATATTATCTTTTGATGGGCTCCTGGATTCAGCTCTAATGATTACATATGGTTTCTGCTTAATAGATTCTCTCTTCCATCCCTGCTATTTTTTTCAAGTTAATTATTTGTAGCAACATTACAATGAATAAAAAGTCCACAAGGTGAAAAAGGACACTCACAAATAAGTGGCCGATCTAGTGAGGGGTCTGAAATAAATGTCTTCTGCAGGTACAATACTCTGTTTGTTTACAAGGTCATAGATAATGGATCTCTACTGCTGTAATCGTACAGAGGACACAGGGTATCACCCAGGAGAGAAGCCAATGGATCCGGCAGTGGAGATGGCACACCTGAAAGGAAAGGCCAGAATACTGCTGGGTCATTTACTGGTGGTTAAGCTTTCAGAACCAAGGTAGTTCTATACAAATGGTCTGGAATCGATTTAGGTTTATTCACCCACCTTTCTGGCAGGTGAAAAGGATGCAAACACATCTAACTTCTATAGTGGTCATCGGCCATCAGAAAAATAAATTTATTAATTAAAAGGTTCTACCTTAGATCGTGACACGTGTTTTGTGAATGAGTCTTGCATGTTTTTTTTTAAAGTTTTAACGATAGTTGATTACAATGTTATATTAGTTTCAGGTGAACAACAGTGATTTGATATTTTTATAGATTATACTCAATTTAAAGTTATTATAAAATGTTGGCTATATCCCCTGTGCTGCACATTACATTCTTGTATCTTGCTTATTTTATACCTAGTAGCCTGTACCTCTTAATCCCCTATCCCGATATTGCCCCTCTCCCCACCCCCTCCCCAGTAGTAGCCACTACATTTGTTCTCTGTATCTATGAGTCTGTTTCTGTTTTGCTATATTTATTCGTTTGCTTTATTTTTCAGGTTCCACATATAAGTAATATCATACATTATTTGTATTTCTCTGTCTTATTTCACCAAGCATAATACCCTCCAGGTCCATTCATGTTCTTGAAAATGGCAAAATTTCATTCTTTTTTATGGCTGACTAATATTCCATTGTATATCTATATCATATCTTCTTTATCCCTTTATCTGTTGATAGACACTTAGGTTGCATCCATATCTTGGCTATTGTAAATAATGCTGCTATGAGCCTGGGGATGCATATACCTTTTTGAATTACTGTTTTCATTTTCTTCAGATATATACCCAGGACTGGATTGCTGAATTATATGGTAGTTCTAGTTTTAATTTTGTGAGAAACCTCCATACTGTTTTCCATAGTGGCTGCACCAGTTTACATTCCCACCAATGGTGTCCTAGGGTTCCATTTTCTCCACCTCCTAGCCAACATTTTTATTTGTTGTCTTTTTTGATAACAGCCATTCTAACAGCTGTTAGGTGGTATCTCATTGTGGTTTTGATTTGCATTTCTCCGATAATTAGCAATGTTAAGCATCTTTTCATGTTGGCTGTCTGTTTGTCTCCTTTGCAAAAGGTTTATTCAGGTCTTCTGCCCATTTTTTAATCAGTTGTTTTTAATGTTGAGTCATATGAGCTATTTATATGCTTTGGTTATTAACCCTTATCAGTCACATCATTTGCAAATATCTTCTCCTATTTGGTAGTTTGCCTTTTCATTGTGTAGATGGTTCCTTTGGCTGTGCAAAAGTTTTTAAGTTTAATTAGGGCCATTTCTTTATTTTTGCTTTTGTTTCCCTTACAGGAGGAGATAGAAAAAAAATTGCTAAGACTTATGACACCTTTACCTAATGTGATAATTGTGTTTCTTCCTATTCATATGGATTAGTTGCTCTCAAATTTTAGTAAGCCTCAAAATCACCTGGAGAACTTATTAAAACACAGACTTCTCTGTCTCTCTGAAAGTTTCTGATTTAACAGGCATGAATTGGGAGCAGGGGATTGTATTTCTAACAAGTTCCCAGGTGATGCTGATTTGCTGGTATGAGTAGCACAGATATAGATGAGAAGAGACATTAGTGGGGCAAATCCTCAGATAGCCGTTACTAAAGCAGTTCCAGATGATCTGCTTTAACCTGAATCCTCTAACATCATGAAATATCCTCATGATGCCGATATACCTTGCAGGAGTATTAACTGCCAGGAATGTCTAAGAAATTTTATTTGAGATTTATTTATATAAATAAATTTATATTATTTGAAATATTTGAAAATATTTTGTAATATTTGAAAATATTTTTTAAATGTAGTCATAATATAAAGCCTATAATGATAACCAGAAATGTCCTGGACCACTTCTCTCTACTTGAAATTTCTGATACCCAGGGGCAACCACATCAATTTTTTAATCTTTATTCTATTATATGCTTCCGTATTTGTAGATAGCATGTGTATATTACTGTTCTTTGTTTTATTTTGATTTTATCTATTGTTCTATTATATAAGATGTATTTTTAACTTTTTCCACCCTTTCCCTCAACTTCCAGTATAGTTATAGCACCAATTTTAGTTAAACTAATATTTAGGTAAGAATATTCATACCTAAATCAAGTAGTGTGCTATGATTACACTTTCCTTCGTGTACATTGGTTTTTCTTAACCTCTAGCCTTATTAATTGACCCATTTTTCGTTTGCTTAGATTTTTATATATGCATCATTAATTCATCCCAACCTCTTTGGAAGAACTGTAACTCTCCTTTTAGTATGTTTAAAAAATAGGCAAAGAGTAAGTTTGTTTTTTCTATTCACTCTTTTTCCCCACAAACACAACCTTTCTGGGTCTGCTTTCCACCCCCCTTGTACATTCAGGACTGGATCAGCTCTAGGCTTGCTGCTATATTGCTACCTCTCTTCAACTTATATATATATATTTTAAAATACTCATTTTTTAAAATAAATTTATTTACTTATTTATTTTAGGCTGCGTTGGGTCTTCGTTGACGGTCGCGGGCTTTCTCTAGTTGCAGCGAGCGGGGGCTACTCTGTTGCAGTGCGCGGGCTTCTCACTGCGGTGGCTTCTCTTGTTGCGGAGCACGGGCTCTAGATGCGTGGGCTTCAGTAGTTGTGGCACGCCGGCTCAGTAGTTGTGGTGCACGGGCTTAGTTGCTCTGCAGCATGTGGGATCTTCCCGGACCAGGGCTCAAACCTATGTCCCCTGCATTGGCAGGCGGATTCTTAATCACTGCGCCACCAGGGAAGCCCCTCAACTTATATTTTTATGCCTCTGACTCTTGTTTTTTTTCCCCTTCCTCCCCCTTTCCCTCCTCCTTATCCTCCTTCTTTTTCTTCTTTTTTAAATTCTTAATAGGGTTCCTTTGACCATCATTTTCCAATTGCCTGTAAAATACTCTGTCCTGCTATCTCATTTTCACTTTCCAAGAGCTCTTCCTTAGTCTCTAAATACTTCTCTTTTTTAAAATTTCTCTTTCTATAGAGAACCTTTTCTTAAAGCTCTTTGAGGAAATTGAATTTAGATTTTGGGTGGAAGTTTTCTTCTGAGCCTTACATTGCCTCAGTTTCCTTCAAGTTCATTACAGCTTTTGTTTATGTCGGCCGCCGATTTTATGTTAAAAGTTCTCTCAAATGCCTGGCGATCCTTGGCTGCCTGTTCTCAGTTGTATGTGAAGGGGTGAAAACGCTACTACGATGCTTTGTGTTGGGAACACGTCCCAGTGTAGTTACTGAGGAGCCCCTACCCGTTCCTTGCTTTTGACTCAATTCCCCTGTAGGCATTTTTTTAAGAAACATCTTTATTGGAGTATAATTGCTTTACAATGGTGTGTTAGTTTCTGCTTTATAACAAAGTGAATCAGCTGTACGTATACATATATGCCCATATCCCCTCCCACTTGCGTCTCCCTCCCTATCCCACCCCTCTAGGTGGTCACAAAGCACCGAGCTGATCTCCCTGTGCTATGCGGCTGCTTCCCACTAGCTATCTATTTTACATTTGGTAGTGTATATATGTCCATGCCACTCTCTCACTTCATCCCAGCTTACCCTTCCCCCTCCCCGTGTCCTCAAGTCCATTCTCTACATCTGCGTCTTTATTCGTGTCCTGCCCCTGTAGGGATTTATCTTCTCTTGTCTAATAGGTGTGAAGCAGGCTGGCCGATTTCTGGGAGCTGGTGAGCTGTGGTTAACAGCACTTAGTGTGTAGACTCGCCTGGAACACTGGTTTTCATTACACGGTGGCGTCCTTTCAACTGTGTTTAGTAGCATGAAAACATGCTTGTCTCATTCAAACTCCAACCCTCTACAGGTGGGTAGCATGTTGGGTGGGCCTCAGAAATCACCTCGTTGTTGGGCAGGGGGATGGAACCCAGGAGCATCTAACAACCCTATGCAACAATGTCAATCTTATTGTTTTCACCTATAACCTCGCCCTCAGAAACACCTGATGCCTCCAATTTCACATATTTTAGAAGTTCACTGCCAAAACAAAAACAAAGCACAAAATACACTTCCCTCGCAGTAACTCTCAGCCATTTACAAAAAGGTCATGTCAGTTCCAGTGTCTGCTTTCTTGATTTCTCTGGTGCTTCACTGCCATTTTCATGGGGTTTCTGGAGAAAGCAAAGATAATTAAGTCTTGCAGTCAATCAATCTGCTCTTGTATTACCAGCTGCTACGGATCCTCAGCATTACATAGATCAAAAGAAGGGAAATAGGATGTGCCTGGTAATGTCGGAGGAGGGCGGGGAGAGGTCATGACCTCTGGATAACCCCAAGCTTGGACCCGGCAACCAGAGGCCCCTCCCCTCCCGTGTCCGGGAATGCACGCCCTGCCTCCCCTCCCCATCAGGAGCTCTTTCAAGAACGCAGCCTTCAGAGAGCACAGCGGCGTGGGGACCACCTGATTGGATAGTGACCGAGCCCCTTCAGGCCTCTAGATAAACTTCTGAGACTCAGCGGGCGGGCGAGTGCGGAGGGCGGCTTGTTTTGGGGCCGCTCGGGATAAGCCTGCTGTGTAAGTTCTCTGTTTGTTACCCGCGCCGCCGCCCATCTGGAGGGCCTGCCTCTCTCTCGGTGGGTCTCTCCTTGCTGTCTGTGTAGGGGGCTGGCTTGTGCACTAACAACTGGGGAACCCTCCACGAAGCGGGCCTTGAGAGAGAGATGCCCACAGGGAAGACCCCGAGTTGGCCGTCGCCCTCTATGGGAGGAGGGGTGTCCTAAATGTTGGACGCCCTGAAGACGCCAGCTGGTCCAAGGCGGCTGTCTGAAGTGCTGTAGGGCCCAGCCTCCCAGACGGGAGAGGAATGGTCCCCTCAGTGGGCTGACCTCTGCCCCACAGCTGCCGACTAGAGGCTGAAAGGAGGGCCGAGGCCCCGGGAGGAGGAGGCGCGGAGCCCCCTGCGATGCTGGCGGCAGGCGAGGCGGAGCGAGGCTGAGCTGGGGGCTCCAGTCGGCTGTTTGCAGAACGCGGCTGCAGGCCGGCGGATGAACATCCAGCGCTTGTGACATCCTGGTTGGGACGCCAAGAGGTGCGACCCCTGGGAAGTTGATGAGGATGAAGACGAGGACATTGTGGTGATTGACGGTCGAACGGACGAAAGCCCCTCGCCACCCACCCCTCATACAAAGGACAGCAAAAGCACATCAAGGGCAGCCCCAGCCAGCGGGCAGCCCCCAGCTCAGGAAACGTTCCTGAGGGGAGAATATACCACCGCCGAGATTATTGATGCAGTTTCCGAGTTCCAGCAAAAGACCAGAGGAAGTATCCGGGAGAGGTTAGTGCGGCTATGGGATTTGGGGGGGAGGGGCAGAGGAAATAAGCATTACCCCCCCCCCCCGACACACACCCACACCGCCTGCCCTCCAGCAGCACCTGCATGGCGCCGGGGGGTCCAGGTGCTTATAGGTTGGTTTATTCTAGCTGTTGGGAGGCTTGGGACCCTGGAAATCTAGAGAGGAGGTGCAGCGGATTCTTAGGGAGTTGGACATGAAACAGGCCAACTACTCCCGGTCTTTTTTATTTTTTAAACTTTGGGTTATTTATTTTTGGCTGTGTTGGGTCTTCGTTTCTGTGTGAGGGCTTTCTCCAGTTGCGGCAAGTGGGGACCACTCTTCATCGCGGTGCGCGGGCCTCTCACTGTCGCGGCCTCTCTTGTTGCGGAGCACAGGCTCCAGACGCGCAGGCTCAGTAGTTGTGGCTCACGGGCCTAGTTGCTCCACGGCATGTGGGATCTTCCCAGACCAGGGCTCGAACCCGTGTCCCCTGCATTGGCAGGCAGATTCTCAACCACTGTGCCACCAGGGAAGCCCCCCCCCCACCCCCTGGTCTTTGAAGGCTGCCACATTTACTGCAGGAGTGAAAGCTGAGACCCTCCCGCCCGCCCCAGCACCGGCTATGGGATGAGAGGTCCACTCTGAGCTCAGCTGTGAGACAAGTGACTTATGATGCTGGATAGTCCGTTGCCCATTGCTAATCTGGGGGAAACGGGCAAATCCTGTGAATGGGTACCGGCTGTGGGAAAGACCCGAGAGAGAGAGAGCTTGAAAAGCCATAAGGCTATTCCAACAGTGAAAATAACCCAGAAGCAAAGGTGGTTTGACCTCAGTGCTGCCCGGGGCCCACCTGACAAGATAGACCAGCCTGTGGAAACATTTAAAACCTGCGCAGCAGTTCAGACTTGCCCCACCGCCCCTCTCATCCCTAACGGCCCGCCTGCTCCAGCAGAGGCCTCAGGGATACAGCCCTATTTGGGGTCCGTGCCTGACCACACCCCCGGTACAGGAGGAGGGCCAAGATCACCTCCAGCTGAGGGCCATCGGGGGGTGATCAGAGGCCTCACGTTGAGCTCACTAGTCATTGGTCCCCAGAAATAAACAACAGGTGATGGCTCTGGTTGCTACTGGAACTGAATGTGCTCTATTAACAGCACAATTGATGGTTAAAGAGGACAAACAGTTATGTCAGGAAGGTAGGAAGGTCCCTTTGACACTGCAAATTGGGCGTTCTCCACCACGAGATTACAAAGTTTTAATCTCTCCCATACCAAAGAACAAATTGGGTGTTGTTCTCCTAGGAGGTCAAACTCTGCAAACCCTTAATGGTGAAATTGGCCTCAGGTTACAGTAATCACATCAGTGCTGAGGGGGAACACCAGCTGGGAACCAGTAAGCCTACCACTGCTTGAGGCGTGGTCACTGTGGAACCAGATGAACTGCCTGGGAGCCTAAGAAAACAGGAGAAACTATCCAAGAACTGCACAGAGTGGGTATCATACTCGCTGCCCGTAGTGCTTTCCGCAGCCCCGCGAGGCCAGTGAAAAAGCCAGATGGCTGCTGGCGGATGAGGCTGCACTAGGAGAAATGAGCGAGGCGGTCCGCGTCACTGCCCGCCTCTAAGATGCCTTGGCCGTGGTCCTAGGCGTGCACCATGCTGAGCTGGACTCAGCAAATGCTTTCTTCAGTCCACCCCTGGCCAGAGTCGAGCGATCAGTTTGCCTTCACGTGGGAGGGACAGCAGTGGAACTTTCCAGTGCCTCCCGGCAGCTGCTGCACAGCCCATGCAGGTCATGGTGCTGTTGAATAGGGTCCCGCTGCGCGCCGCTTACAAAATCAAACTCACACATGTTCCTAGAAGGGAAAGTTGTCTTTAATCAGAGTGCCGACAATCTGGGGAGATGGTGAACTCTGTGTCCCCCCAAAACCACCTCTGAGATTTTGCTCGCCATGGAAATTGTAAAGGGAAGGAGGGGAGTAATCTCAGTTAATCACTGAGATGGGAGGGGGTCAGGGTCACCGCCGTCCTCCACTGTGTGCAGGCTCGTGGACTCCTCGTGATCTTCCTCTAGATGTTCTCTTGCACCCACAGTTTGCTCGCGCCATTGTGGGAGGAGACGCTAGGGAAGAGATCTGGTCACCTGTTAATTACTCATTCTTCATTTCTATGTCTTTGCCTACACTTGTCCGTTCTTTCTGTAGATCAAAGTATTGTGTGATCAAAAGACTTGAAAAGTGCGCCTGGGCTGGAGATGAGTAGAGCATGGGGTGCCTGGTGAAAAGTTAGTCACAATACAGCTCTGCTGAAGTGACAAGGAAAGGGGCTTCCTGCTGAGGGTGGTTTCCTACAAAGAGCTGCTTACAATGGGACGGTAGCCCGAGACCTGTCCCTCTTTCCTTCCCACATCAGTAAAATGGGCCCGACACACTGATGATACAGTGTTAACACATGAAGACTAGCCTCTGCTTCAGGGCACTGCAGACTTTGCCAGAACACCTGTGAGGGAGGGGCTGGGCAGTGAACCCACAGACAATTCAAGGCACTGCAGTGAACGTTTGGGAATTGCTTGTTCGGGTAAGACATGCATTGTCTCAGCAGCTGTGTTTGAGAAGGTGCAGCCTATCTGACCCCTGGAAGAGGTGCCAGCCTTTGGAGGGGCTTGGGGAGGGCTTTTGTTCCCCACCTGGCATAGTGTATGCATCCCTTTTACTACCTGGTAAAGAAGAGGCCTGTGTGGGACTGTGGATCAGGGCAGCAAGAGGCTGTTGAGAAGCCAAAATACCAGGGAAGCAGATTAAAGCTGCGAGCATCTCCCAAGCGGGGCTGCCATTTGAGTTTGATGGATCTGTGACTCCCGGAAGTATGGGTAGGCCCCTGTGGCAGGAACAACAGGAGAAGAGAGTTCCCCTAGGATTTTGGTCCCAGTTCTGGAAGGGGGCAGAAGCCAAGTAGCCCTTCAGAGAGCAAAAGACCCTGGCAGTCTACCTCACGCTCCTCCAGGTAGAGTATCCCAGGAAGAAACAGCATGTTGTAGCTTCCCTGCCCATCAAGGGGTGCATTGAGAAGACGTTGCATGGGTCCCCGCAAACTCCCAGGGTGACGAAGTGGCAGCCTGTCTGCAGCAGAGAAGCCCCTGTCTGCCTGTCCCCTGTGTCTAGAAATGCGGGTGCTCTTAGGCCCCGTGGAGCCTGTAGATCCTCCCAATGCCCCCTCCCCTGTTTTTGTGGCGGTCCCTGCAGCCTGGAGAGAGGAAGTGGGGAAATTTCCGCTGAAGCCTGGCATACAGATGGGTCTAGTCGGGGCAGCCCAGCCACAGGGGCGTCAGTTGCCCTTCGGCCCAACACTGACACCATCTAGGTGGAAACTGGAAGGGACTGCAGCAGCCGGTGGGCTAGACTCAGACCTGATGAGCTGGTCATCACCCCTGAGCCCTGGCCGGTAACCCTTGGCCTCGACAGCTGGGCTGTTCTACAGGGCTTGACCTGATGGTGTAGACAAGGGGAAGCCTAGGGGTGGATGATCGTGAATAAGCCCTTGGGGGCTCAGGATGTGCGGAAGGACTTTTATGTTCACCAGCAAGAGCCTGAGGCAGTTCTCACTGTCTTCCACATCCTGGTCCGTGAGGTACGGACCCCCTAGGCCATCAGGAAGCGATGGTCCAGCTCAGTATGAGCCCTAAAAACTGATCCTTCAGGAGATGCATCAGATGGGGTGCACAGAAAAGTGGGGCCACTCAGTGTCTATACTGGTCCCCATCCACCCCTTCCTGGGCAGTCCCCAAGGATGCCGGGTTGCCCTTGAAATGCAGTGACTGGTTCATGCAGTAGCAGCGTGTCCTGTGTGTCCTAAACAACCCCCAGGCGACTGCCAAAGGAGTCTGGGGCCATCCAGCGGAGGAGTTCCCAACAGTTGAGGGATTGGCAAGTTGATCATATCGGTCCCCTCCATCCAAGTGAGCATTCTAAATGTGCCTCAACTTGTGAGGACACTGTGTCTGGCTTAACCCAAACTTTCCCTTTTCCACTCAAACCAGGCAATTTTTTTCACCCATTAGGCAATTAGAGAAACTGAATGCCCCGTATGGATGCCATCGTCAGATAGCGATCAGGGGTCATGTTCAAAGGTCATGATGTGCAAGACTGGGTAAAATAGCATGGTATCAGATGGAGGTTCCATCTCTCCTATAACCCACAAGCAGCAGGATTGGTAGAAAGGAAAAAATGGAATATTAAAGCGGCAGATTAAATTACTAACAGGTAAAACAGCATAGCCAGGGGGACTAAGTTACTGCTTCGGCTTTGATACATTTGAGCAATCAACCTGTGGGGCCTGTTGCCCCATATTCCAGACTGGGGACCCCTGCCAAAGCACCCAATACTGTAAAGGTACAGAAATGGTGGAAACACTGGGCATCAGCATGCTGTGGGCTGAGAACCCCAAGCCCCATCACACCTGGGACACGTGCAGCTACTGGGATTTGCGGTGGGATATCCCACAGGGTTGGGTGGGTTACCTCACACCCCTGGGTGAGGGGGGACCACTAAGTCTCCCCTGGGACCCCATTGTCCTGCTGCCAGCTGGGACAGTGGAAGCATACCACACCTGGGATGGAAGGTGCACCCTTGAGTGAGGGGAGAAGCTGGGGCCCTGGTCTGGCATCTCTGGCCCCCAGTCTGTCCCCTCACGCCTAACAGTGTTCCTCCCCGGCCAGTGTGTGTGGTTTGCACAACCAGGTCAAGTTCCTAAAGAGCCAGAGGGCACGCTCTGTTTCCCACTGGAACCGCCCTTCGGCTGCCATCTTTGTCCCCCCCATCGGCCTGCAGGACGTCATAGCTCACGCAGAAGCCCTGACTACATTCGCCTAGCAAGCCTTGAATGAAGCCAACAAGGCTGTCTTTACTGAACACTGAAGTGCCTCTAATGAGGAGGGCCGTCCTCCCAGACAGGGTGGCCTTGGACACTGTCCCTGCCTCCCAAGGAAGGATCTAGACAGTGCTGTGTGTTCACGCCCGCTGAGTCTGCTGATGCGTCATCTTTAGTCAATCACAGGAGGACACAAGCGAAAGTCCTGCGTCACCAGACCCCAGCCTAGAGGACTTCATAAACCAGTGGTTCGAATCACAGGGCTCTTGGTGGAAACAAATTGTTATGGTTTTGAGAATCATCTTGATCTGTGTCTTCTCTTGCCTGTACCTGTATTGCTGCGGAGGTCTCTGCCTGCAACGCAGTCAGACGGCCGCCTGGCGCCACCGCCAGCCTCAAAAGACCCGTTGCAGACCGGCTCAGGGCACACTGCAAAAGTGAGGTCATGTGAGATTGTAAGAGCCTGTCTCAAGGGGTGGGGTGTTGGAGGAGGTCACCAGGAGGTCATGACAACTGGTCCACCTGCCAGCTGGACCTGAGTGATGGGAGGTTCACCCTTCCCCTGTCCTTGCAAGGGACATCCGCCAACCATTCCCAAGGTGGGAACCAGTTTCAAGGATGCAGGCTTGAGAGAGTAAAGTGATGTTGAGACCGTTTGGGCTGAATAGTGACTGGACCCTGTTAAGGCCTCTTTATAAACTTTTAAGATTCAGGCAGATGGGTGCAGAAATCAAGTTGTCTTGCAGGACAAGCCACATGTGTAAGTTCCCTGCATATTAAACCCACCCCCTGCCCATCTGGAAGGTCTGCCTCTCTCCCTCTCTCCTTGCCCTCCATGTTTGGGGGTGGAGTAGGGGGCTGGCTTGTGAACCAACAGGTAATCAGAGAGAGCTTTGCATATTCAGAGTTTACACAAGAACATCTTCAGGTTTCATGGCAAAGTTTGTTTTGAAATTATCTATTATATTTTGATCTGAAGGTGATATTTATTATAAATCGGTATTATCTAAATCTGTAAGATTTCTATGATTGCTCAGCACTCATCATTGGAAATGCATGGCTGAGACAAAACATGGGTTTTGTATTTTAAAGTTATTTGGTTATTTAAATCTTCCCATTCACAGCTGAGTTTGGCGAAACTTTTAATTATAAAAGCAATATCAATCAGAAAAAAATGCATGAGTTTTTTTTAGCGTTGCTATTATAACCCCCAAACTGTTTTATTCCATTTTCTTCTATTTTTATATTTTCTGTTAATTTTTCCACCTTTTCTTTCTCGTCATCCTCCTTTTAAATTTTTTTCTTTTTATTCTTAATATTTTGTATAAACTCACCATCATCCTTTGTTTATTCCTCTGTTGTTTTCCTGAACTCACCGCTATTATGAACAATTTTTTAAAAAAATATACAAATAATAGTCACCTGATCTGGAAAATCTTTCTTCTGATTTAACTACCTTTTTTTATATTAAGTCCATTTTTATTCTTTCAAAACAAGTGGATCCTTTATAAGCTATAAAGATGGACCCAAGGTAGATAATTTTTACATAAGCACAGTAGTTGTACTGTTTTAAAATAAGAAGTAAGACCTTTTATTTGCCTTGGAAAGGCTCTTAGGGTAGAATGTCCTCACTGAAATTATTCATCTTTTGTTTTAAATTGAGACTTTCAAAAGTGTTCTCTTTATTCTGTTGATGTTTTATTTATTTCCAAACATGAACCAAATAAAAGGGAAATGGTATGTGAATATGAAAACATTTATTTTACATTATCTTGACTGTTAAGATTGTGAAAATAAATTTCATTCAAAACATTTTTGTTTATGACCAAAATAAACACTATAAAGAGAGAAGTAGCTTCAGCCATGCACACAGAAATAATTTTCAAGGTGACATTAGAATACATTGAATTTTACTAAAGCATAAAACATGTTGTGACTACAGTTGTTGACTTTGTGATAATTTCAACTATAAGCATAACCACGCACCATAATTTGACAGAAATCTAGGTGGTAGGCAGTATTTAATAGTTGTTAGGACCACAATGTTGGTCTTAATAGAACTGGTACAAGTCCTGACTTGGCCCCTGTGGTTTCATTCAAGTTATTTTACTTCTCTGGGCCTTTGATTATTTAGCAGAAAAATGAAGGTTTACAACCAAAGACTATCATAAAGACCGAAGGATCTTCTATACACAGAGTATCCAACTTGGTACCTGGTACACAGTGAGCATTCAGTAAATGCTTGCTAATATTGTCACCAGGCCATTCAAATATACTTGATCAAAACAAGTAAAATTGTACAAATCACAAACAAAAGTATTTCCATGATACAAAATCAATACTACTAATATTTACACTTGGGGCAAGTGAAAACAGCTAGGCATTTATGCTCAGACGAGGTGGTACACTAAGTTATTAACGTCTCTGGATGAAATAAAATTGGAAATGGTAGGTGCTGTGTGCGACGCATGCTCTTATTTTTAAAACGGAAAAGGGTTTTAAAATGTGTATTCATCTGGTCACTAGCAACAGCTTCCTCTTCAGTAGACTGTGGAGGATCTCTTATTCGAGTATTCTTTGATTGCCTGTGATGTGCCTGGCTGTGTTTACCTGCCATGCGAAAGGAAATACCTCCTTTTTATGCTCTGAATACTTTCCTTTTCCACAGACATTTCCACTGGGCCTGGGAGATGGGCAATTATATGCATGGACAGATGGTGTAAGAAGAAAGGACTGGCATGACTATGGGAGCATTCAGAAAGAGGCTGTGCGCTCAGGTACGGAGTTCCGTGTATCCCAAAGTGCTACCTTGCTTTGTCACTTACAGGATCTCTCGTTAGTGTTTCTTCTGCACCCAGTAAGGTAGGTTTCATGGGGACATTGGAGGTCAACGCTGGGCAGAACCAAAACAATTTCAAATTTCAGAGAGAGAAAAAATATAATGAATAGCCTTTACAATATGAGCTGAACAAAGAGGTCATTCGAGTTTTAGAAATCTGCCGTGCTTTATACTTCCAGAGTGTCTTTCAATCATTTCTGGGGGTGTCTTGGATTTATTCATGAGACTTGACTTGGAACACATGTATCTTGAGCTAGATTCGCTCATTAGGGCTGTGGTGTATCTAACTGGCTGGGCCAAGGATGGAAGGAGGACCGCAGTTCTAGACACTGGCAGGTGGCTCAGAAGAGCCGGGGACCTGAAGTTGGCCGTACCTGGGCAAACTAACAGGCAGTTCAGTGGGATCCAGTAGGTCTGTCTATGCAGAGCAGATTCTAGTCTCAGGCTAGGGATAGGGGAAACATTTTACTTCTTGGAAAAGTAACAGGAAAAATTATGTCCTTCTAGAAGGACTTAGGTTGTTGGAAACAGGGATTCAGAAGGGTATAGACGTAATAACCGAGTGAAGGTAATAACCTTCACTGATGATAGGAGGTCCATATTCTATTATTCAACCAAAGGAGCTCTGTTGGGTTTTCTGTTTGTTTTTTGTTTTGGTTTGTTGTTTTTTTTTTGTCACGGTGAGGATATCACAGAAATTGAGAAGCTATAGTTTGGTAAAGACATCTTAGCAACGCGGAAATGGTGCATCCCAGGTCAAATCAGCAGCAGAATCACAAGTAGCCACAGGCTGAGGTTCTCCTGGCCAACCTTCCTCCTGACTTCTCCCCCCAGGAAGACAGGAGTGAGATATTCACATAGTTATGACAGTGTTCAGGGCTTTGGATGTTCTCAGCTCTGGATCAGGTGTGCTTGACTTAATGAGAGTCTTCCATTGTCTTCTTTCATTCCTTTCCTCCAAGTAAGACTGTCCCCCCCACCCCGGCTTGTCATAAGAATGTTCTCTGTCCCTCAGAGCATCAGCCTCTTCCATATGACATCATCCCTCCAACCTTGGCGTGACTCCGTGAACAGTGACAAAGGCAAGCTCCTTACCAGAATCCGTACTTTTCCAATCCTCTGATCTTTTTCCTCTATTTGCTTGATCAGCCCTGTATTCATCCAACCATCTGTTTCTTTTTTTAACCACAAGATGCTGAAAGTTTGGGGAGATGTTCTCATAATTTAACCACAAGTTAGTAATAATAAAAAAAAAAAATAATTGAATAGATGTTTTGTACTAGGGGCTTTGCATATGTATTTTATTTAAATTTCACAATGACTTTGATAGATAGGTATTATAATCCCCAATTTGTAAAAAGAAAAAAGGAAAGAAAAAGAAATGAGTTCTTAAGAATTCATGAAATATTATTCAAGGCCAAACAGCCAATAATTTGTAGAGAGAGATTAAAAGTCAGGTCGTCTTATGCTCCGTTACACCCCACCATCAGACATCGAATGACAATATCTGGGCAAAATGAAGTAATGGCCAGAGAACATACGGGAGAGAGACACACCTGGGTTCATATCCTAGCTTTTCTGTGTAAGTGGCAAGTCAATTTGTCTGTCTGATGTTCTACTTTGCAGAATTGCTATAAGGATTAAAGATACTATATCTAAAGTAATTGGCCAATTATTTGCACATATTATAAACTCCACCAATGATAACTGTAATTATTTTTCCATCTAAGTTACTTTCACTTGATTTGGTGTGCCTATCCTTTGCTTGTGCCAATGAGTTTTGGACACAAAATCCAATACTTCACATTTATTTCTGCTACGTACTACCCTTTCTGCCTCTTGGAAAAATGTACCTTTAATTTTCTCATCAGAGCTCAGGGCAAGGGAAATTGACCTAAGAAGAAGACCGGTGATAACACAGGTTTCCTAAAGTACAAATTTTGTGTGCAATTAAAATACTTTTAAACGCTAGTATGTATATGATTCACTGGAAGATACATGAGAAGTGCAATAGACTATAATTTATCATTTTTTAGAAATACCTTAGAATATAACCTAAATAAAATATGCACACACAAACACACAGACAGTTATAAAGTCCAAATAAGATAAACATCTCTGTTCCCAATAAGCAGGCCAAGAAAAAGGGTCATTGGTGCTATTCTGTCTCCTCCAAGTCTTGGAATTTGTATTCACTCTTACTTTTCTCTGTAATTTCTTATGTCTAAACAAATATTGTTGCATTTTGCCTGTGTTTGGACTTTATGTAAACATTGAATCATATAGTATGGCTTTCTTCTTTCATTCAAAATTATTTTTGAGATCCATTCTTGTGAGTGTGTGCGCTTCTAGTTGATACGTTGTAACTGTTGTTTAATTTTCTTTTTTTTTATATAAACTTTTCTAATCTTTAAACTCCTAGGTTTTTAAAACGTGTATTATGACAATGGTCTCATTGAACCATTCTATCCCCTCCCTTCACCCGAACTAAATATAAAATCATTTTTAGCAGTAAAGCAGATACCTTTTAATGAAATGGGTGAACTCCAAAGTGGAAATTATAAGACTTCAAAAGATTATTTTTTTTCCCCACCACCATCCTCCCCCCACCGCCCCCCGCTTTCCCCCCTTGGTGTCCATACGTTTGTTCTCTACATCTGTCTCTCTTTCTGCCCTGCAAACCAGTTCATCTGTACCATTTTTCTAGATTCCACATAATATGCATTAACATACAATATTTGTTTTTCTCTTTTTGACTTACTTCACTCTGTGTGACAGTCACTAGGTCCGTGAACGTCTCTACAGATAACCCAATTTTGTTGCTTTTTATGGCTGAGTAATATTCAATTGTATATATGTACCACATCTTCTTTATCCATTCGTCTGTCGATGGGCATTTAGGTTGCTTCCGTGACCTGGCTATTGTAAATAGTGCTGCAATGAACATTGGGGTGCATGTGTCTTTTTGAATTATGGTTTTCTCTGGGTGTATGCCCCGTTGTTTAATTTTCCACAACGGTTTCCACTTTGTAAACATTCTGAGAGTTTCCATGTTTGGGTTATGTATGACGCTGCTCTAAGTATTCTTGCTCATGGTTCTGGGATAGAGACAATATTTTCTTAGGGTACATATTTAATAGTAGAATTTGCATGTCCGAGGAATGCACGTTTCAGTTATGTTATGTAGTACGTGACAAACTGTTTTTCAAAGTTGATTTGCTGATTTCACTCCAGTCAGTCATGGATGGAATTCCCATCGCTCTGCATCCTGTCAACACTTAATATTACTGTCTGACTTTTCATTTTTCTCAGTTTTGTGGTATGAAATAATCACTCATTGTCACATAAATTTGCATATTACTAATTTTAATGTAGTTGCTCTCTTATTTATGCTTATGGGCCATTTGTGCCTTCTCTTAGGTAAAAGTCCTATTGATTTCTATTTACAATTTTTTGATTTCTTTATTTTTCTTATTGATCTACAGAGTGCTCTTAATTTTTTTGAATAATATCCTTCAGCAGTTGTACATGGTGAAAATATCTTATCCCACATTTTGTATAATTTTTTAAAAAAACTCTATATATTGCCTAATGAGTAGAAGTTCTTAATTTTGTTTTAGTCAAATTTACAAATAATTTTTAAAGGATAGGCTTAATTGCTGTTCTACATTGTCTTTTTAAGCTTGAGAATTTTACCATTTACATTTAGGTCTTAAATGCAGCTCACCTTCATTTTTATATCATGTGAGGTAGGGGCCCAATATTTATTTAGGTTTTACCTAGTTAGATATCCAATCAACAGCACCATTTATTAGAAAAATGTATCTTTTCCCACATCGATCAGCAGTGTTGACTCTATTATAAAAAGTTTCCATATTTGTGTGTTCTCATTATGGTTTCTCAGTTCTGTTCCGTGAGTGAAAAACTTTGAGCTAATGAAATAATATCTTATGTACTATATCTTTATAACACTTGTTGATATCTGGTAAAGTTCATTCTGCTTTCTTTGCTTTTCTTCTTGGGGATGTTTTGCCATTCTTTTTTTTTTTTTTTTTAATATTTATTTATTTATTTATTTTTGGCTGTGTTGGGTCTTTGTTTCTGTGCGAGGGCTTTCTCTAATTGCGACGATTGGGGGCCACTCTTCATCGCGGTGCGCGGGCCTCTCACTATTGCGGCCTCTCTTGTTGCGGAGCACAGGCTCCAGACGTGCAGGCTCAGTAGTTGTGGCTCACGGGCCTAGTTGCTCTGCGGCATGTGGGATCTTCCCAGACCAGGGCTCGAACCCGTGTCCCCTGCATTAACAGGCAGATTCTCAACCACTGCGCCACCAGGGAAACCCGCCATTCTTTAACATTAGGATTTTCTTTAAACTTTTAGATTCAACTTGTCAGACTTTATGCACAATATGCAGATACACACAGAATATTGGAATTTTAGAATTGTATTAAGTCTGTTGATAAATTAGGGCATAATTTACATTTTTTTCAATATTAAATTATTCATTCCATGGTATATCATTATATTTCTTGGTGCTTATTTGTTATCTTTAGGGGTGTGTTTGTAATTTGATTCTCAGACATTTTCAGTGTTATTCCTAGAAAACTAACATTATATGGGTATTGAGCATGTTGTTGATCTTATTGAAGTTCTGAACTATTTGTAGCTGGTATGGAGAAAGGTTAATAATTTTTAAATATAGGCCGAAATTTAGAAAACATTCTAAACTCTTTTAAGAATTATAATCATTTACCCATAAGTTATTTTGGATTGTTAGTGTAGATACTCATAATATCTATAAGTAGTGACAGTGTTTAAAATTTTTTCCATCCTAGACCTTATAATTTTAGTTATTTTTACTCTGTTTCTGCACTTGCTAGGAACTCGAGTATCATGTTGTCCATTGGGTATTGGTGGCTGCTTTTGATTTGTTATGGTTCTGACAATAGCAAATTAGATACTTGTGTTAGCATTTAATCTACTTAATGAAAATGTACTGTACACTGTTTACTAGGCCTTCTGGATATGACTTTGAGAGTTTTACTTTTTTTACACCTAAATTAATGTTGATTTTAATCAAAATTTTTTTTGTTTGCATGTATTGAAATAAGATACATTTTCTCCTTTTTGTTTTTGAGTATGTTGTACCTATTGATTTCTAATAGAAATCAAACTTTGAAATTACAGGCTAAATCTGACTTTTTATTTATTACTGGATTTAGTTTGCTACTATTTTAGCAATTTCACATCTTTACTCATGAGTGAATATTGGCCATGAATTTTTCTTTCTCATAGAATCCTTGTCAAGTTTTGGTAACAATGTAATGCTGGTTTCATAAAATGACTCGATTAATACCTCTCATCTTTCTACACTTTGTAATTGCTTGTGGTATATTAGAATTATTTATTTACTAATAGTTAACGATCATCTTGTGGGTGAAGATTATCTGGACTGGACTTCTCTTGGAGCAAAGATTTTTCACTCCTGGGTTAAAATGTTCCTATTTATTAACACATTTATTCATAACATTCTCTTAAAGATTTTATAATGTCTGTCATGCTTAAATTTATGTTGCTTTTTCTTTCAAATATCATTTATTTGGTTTTTTTGTCATTTTTCCTTAACTTATTACACTAGGAAATTGTCAATTTTATTAATTATGTCAAAAACCAGTTTTCGACATACTTCATCTTATCTATTGTGTTTTTCTCATTGATTTACAGTCATATTTATTACTTCTTTTCTTTGACTTTTACTATATTTTTCTAAATTGAAAAATTAGATTCATACCACCTTAATTTCAGCCTTCTTCTGTTGTAGAATAAGCATCTAGGACTCTAAATTTCTTTCCAAGCACTGCTTTAAGTACATCACACTGGTCTGTGGTTTGATGTTTTATATTTGTTTGTTATGTTTCAATTATATTGTTTTAGTTATGTTTTCAAATAACTGAAACACTGAAAATATCTTAAAAATATGAAAATCTAGAAACTACTTCCTGATGAGATCTCAATAATCTTTATAAAAGTGTATTAGCATAATATACCAGATGCATTTTATCAAATGTCTTTGTTAGTGTTTTTATTGATGTTGTTAGTTTATGTTTTGTTTTGACAATTACATCTTTGTGGCATATTTGATAATTTTTGAAATATCAGGTATTTTAAGTAATCGTTTTCATATAAGCAGGTGTAATGTAGGGGGAAAGGAGGTGGTTGAGTTATGAGGAAATGGTGAAGATGCTTCCACCTTTGAGAAAAATGGAGAGTTGTTTTTTTTCTTTTTTTCATTAATTTTTGTTGGAGTTTAGTTGCTTTACAATGTTGGGTTAATTTCTTGCTTTACAGCAAAGTGAATCTGTCATACATATACATATATCCCATCTTTTTTAGATTTCCTTCCCATTTAGGTCACCACAGAGCATTGAGTAGAGTCCCCTGTGCTATACAGTAGGTTCTCATTAGTTATCTATTTTATACATAGTAGTGTATATATGTCAGTCCCAATCTCCCAATTCATCCACTCCCCTTCCCCCTTGGTAACCATAAGTTTGTTCTCTACATCTGTGACTTTATTTCTGCTTTGAAAATAAATTCATCTTATTTGAACTTTGCAAATAAGTTCACCTGTACCATTTTTCTAGATTCCACATATAAGTGATATTATACGATATTTGTTTTTCTCTTTCTGACTTACTTCACTTTGTATGACAATCTCTGGGTCCATCCACATCTCTGCAAATGGCACTATTTTGTTCCTTTTTATGGCTGAGTAATATTCCACTGTATGTATGTACCACATCTTCTTTATCCATTCCTCTGTTGATGGACATTTAGGTTGCTTCCATGTCTTGGCTATTGTAAATAGTGCTGCAGTGAACATTGGGGTACATGCATCCTTTTGAATTATGGTTTTCTCTGGATATATGCCTAGGAGTGGGATTGCTGGGTCTTATGGTAGTTCTGTTTTTAGTTTTTTAAGGAACCTCCATACTGTTCTCCATAGTGGCTATACCAATTTACATTCCCACCAACAGTGTAGGAGGGTTCCCTTTTCTCCACACCCTCTTTAGCATTTATTGTTTGAAAATTTTTTGATGATGACTGTTCTCACAGGTGTGAGGTGATAGCTCATTGTACTTTTGATTTGCATTTCTCTAATGATTAGTGATGTTGAGCATCTTTTCATGTATTTGTTGGCCACCTGTATGTCTTTTTGGAGAAATGTCTATTTAGGTCTTCTGCCCATTTTTTGATTGGGTGGTTTGGTTTTTTTGATATTGAGCTGCATGAGCTGTTTATATATTTTAGAGATAAATCCCTTATCATTTGCTTCGTTTGCAAATGTTTCCTCCTATTCTGAGGGTTGTGTTTTGTTTTGTTTATGGTTTCCTTTGCTGTGCAAAAGCTTTTAAGTTTCATTAGGTCCCATTTGTTTATTTTTGTTTTTATTTTCATTACTCTAGGTGGTGGGTCAAAAATATCTTGCTGTGATTTATGGCAAAGAGTGTTTTGCCTGTATTTTCCTCAAAGAGTTTTATAGTATCCAGCGTTATATTTAGGTCTTTAATCCATTTTGAGTTTATTTTTGTGTATGATGTTAAGGAGTGTTCTAATTTCATTCTTTAATATGTAGCTGTCCAGTTTTCCCAGCACCACTTATTGAAGAGACTGTCTTTTCTCCATTGTATATTCTCGCCTCCTTTGTCATAGATTAGGTGGCCATAGGTGCGTGGGTTTATCTCTGGGCTTTCTATCGTGTTCCATTGATCTATATTTCTGTTTTTGTGCCAGTACCATACTGTCTTGATTACTGTAGCTTTGTGGTATGGTCTGAAGTCAGGGAGCCTGATTCCTCCAGCTCTGTTCTTCTTTCTCAAGATTGCTTTCTCTATTCGGGGTCTTCTGTGTTTCCATACAAAGTGTACAATTTTTTGTTCTAATTCTGTGAAAATTGCCCTTGGTAATTTGACAGGGATTGCATTGAACCTGTAGATTGCTTTAGGTTGAGAAAATGGAGAGTTCTTGCATGAAAAAAATATATAAAAGGAGCAATTGAAGGGTAGATTCCCAGACCTCAGGTGTAACTTAGAGTTCTTTTCTGGTACCTCTGTGCCCTTAGATTTATAGTAAATTATAAGGATTTTAAAAAATTTGTTACAGGAATTCTAACTAATGTTTTTAAAAAAGCAGCGTTTCTATTATTTCATAATCTTTGTTTGCGGAGAAGCATTAACCAAACCAATTTACCAATAGATGAATAATATCCAACATACCATTTCAGGTTCAGGAAGGCTTCCCAG